>NC_091143.1:33530678-34130678 GCF_041381155.1 Argopecten irradians
ATAACGTGTTGAAAATTCTTAAAAAATAAAACATAATATTTTACATTTGTCAACCTCTTTGTGGAGTGATCATTCTTCTTTATTTCTCATCAACACTTTTTCATTTGGAATCGAGGTTAGCCAAGCCATTTTGTTCGTTTTGCCACACATCGACTGTTTCATTGGTTTATAATGTTTCTGGATAATACAATTATAAAAAAGTGTGAAGATGAAATGAATAGCTTATTTCATTGTTTGTTGTTATCTAGGCCATGCTATTTAACCCCTAGGTGGTGGTAATCAACAAATTCCATACCCTGAAATTACAAGTCGATATTCTGTTTTTTTTTAACAATTATAAAGTATTGATATATTTTACATTTAATTTTTTATTGATAACTTATCTCTTGCACAAATTTACTGTCCATTACGCTACATCATTGTTGAGTTTTACCGTATAACTGTTAATTTTCGTGGGGAGATATTTTCGCGATTTCGCGGGTCATTGCTCTGTTTGCGAAGATTTGATCCGCGATATATTGCGACATGAGTGCATTTAATATGTTCATATAAACAAATCGCGAAATGTTAAAGCCGCTAAATTTCATTTTTGTTGTTGTTTTTAGTCAATGTCGCGAAATTTTTGACCCGCGAAAATGACCAATGATACGGCATGTTGTTATACGTGCATGTAGTTGTACTTATTCAGATATGTACTGTTTACAATTTGCGATACCAACCATTGTGTTGAAAATTTACCATTGGATGCATTTTTGTGTTTGCATTAAATTATTCATATAAAGCTTAGAAAACAATGAGAATAGTTCATCTTTTTTTATAATTTTTCATTTCACATGTTAAATGTTTAGTGATACACACATCTATTATAAAATGCCTTTCATCTTTCAATTCAACACGTAAAGAACTTTCAGCCCTGAATAAATATTTTGATATCATTCTCTTTTTTTAAAATAAAACATTTGACCATGAAACTGCATGGCATTTGATAAAAATATGACCAAATTTTATCCATTTTTTTTTACATCAAATCAGATTAACTTTATAGATATTTATCTTTAATATAATTATTCTCTTTTAAAACTGGCATTCTTTGAAATAAAATTTCGATTTCCATGTATGTTTTCGTTATTGTAAATTACGCCCTGTAGAGTTGAATTGATTGTCTCGGTTTATTCTTATTTCTTTTCCACGTTTCCAAGCTGCACTAGGAATACTTGCATTTGGAATGCATTTTACTATTCAAACAGCAATAACACAACTACAAAATATTAATGATATCATCTCTGTGAACTTGACGTACGTATAAAGATCCGCAATGTCAAATACCCCGATCAGACACGCCTACCTGTGTCAGATCATTGTTCTAGACAGTGTTGTATCATATCAGGTAAGGAATGAAAATATTGATGCGTCTTCCTTTCACGTGCCAAGTCCTATTTAGCAGTACACCTTTCATTACCTGCTGAGAGGTGCGATTCTCATAGACGTCAAATTCGGCAGGGTAGCGTTAGGTCCCTAGGGGCCAGCTGACGGCCCCGAGCTGTGGATCGACAGTAAACATAGCCTGTCATGATTATACCAATAGAAAACCTGTGAATGCAATTTGGCATTGCACAAGAACACCCGATCATATTAGGACGAATTGTAATCCTCAAGCAATTGTCTCCTTGTGCAGGTGAAACAGATAATGGTCTTGTGGGTTATGGCTTACACTTGTAGATTGCAATATTATTCCCATTAGAAATGGTTAAATATATCCATAAACTATATGAAAATCAAATATCCATACATTAGACGAATTCATCAATTATGTATGAAAGACATGAATTTTATTTTTGAATTGAACGTGAAATCATTCTATACAAAATGATTAAGGATTAGTCGCAAATATCAACCGTTTATATCTTAAACTGCGTAATAATGTCATTAAAAATTACAAAGAGTAAATCCAATGACATATACACGATTGAAATATGCATTGGTGTTTATAACACAATCAAAAAGAATTCTAAGAAAAGTATATGTACACGTATGTATGATATATCCTTTAAATAAATCATATCGAATAAAACATATTTTCTTGCAAATAGAACAATCTTTGCAGTGATTCTATTTCTTCGCTTGACATTTTAATTGGATTGTCAAATATCAGGAATATCCAACGTCTTGTAAACATCGTGACGTAATTCTGTATAATCGGTAAACATTGCCATCGGCTCCACAGGTGCCCGATAATGATGATTGGTTTTAATTGAACTCTGAGCCTTCACTAATCCAGTTATTTCTCCCTTACAGCAGAGATCAGTACAATGAACAGGTACAATAGACACTGGCTTACATTACAGAGTGTTACCCGATAACGGTACATGTTCATTTACTTATCGAAATTGGCTGAAGGATTTTAAACTGGGCCGTAACATGTACCTTCAAATCCCATACTATTGTCAATGCCTTTTTCTAAAACGTTGACTGAGAATTTCGTATTCTGTAACTTTATTTGTTCACTTAGATTTCTTTATTTTTTTTCTTTTTTTTTCTAGCTTACAAGTACGACTGATAATGTCATACACTGATGGCAAACTATTTAAAATCATACATTTATTTACCCCCGGTATATTTTCATATTGTAGATTTGATTATCTAGAGCTATGTGAATCAACTTTGTAAAATATCTTTGTTTTAGGATAAACCTTAGGCTGTTCAGTACTTCGGATTTACTCTTACGGTTAAAGATGGAAACAGCGATACAAATACATATTAAATATTATTGTTTTAGTGATAACCCGCTGGAAACAATATACATAATGTATGTCAATTCGTCTATATTTTGATAAGTCAATTTTGCTTGCAACAAGCATTTTCATTGGTTTAAAACTTTACTTTATCGGCCTATAAAGGAAAACAAATGGTGTGCCGTTGGTTACGCCACTTCTTATTGACTGCAATAACAGCGTGATAGTTTCATAGAAAAAAAAAGAGTGCCAATATGTATAAGGAATGTCGAAGAGATTATCTTAAGTACATTTATATTGAATTCGAAAGATTAATTTGAATATATATTCGCAGTTTATTTAGAGTACACTCGGATTTTTGTGTTATATCTTCATAACATAAAAAATCTATTCAAGTTAATCATTAGATAAGACAATTATACATGGTATTTTAAACTAACATATTTTCGCGTATTTGGCGAGCGATGAGAAATCGCGATAAAAATAGTTGTGAACATGTTTCAAATAAGAGAATATTTTGTTATAGAGCATATTCTATAGATTCCATGAGTTGAATTGAAAGAAAGCTGTAACTTTATTTCCATTTTTTTCTATACGAAAGTAAAACTCATATTAATTTATTCAGATTAGATTTAGTCTAAGAATATAAAAATAGGGTAGAATGATCAACAATTAAGAATAAAATAATAATTAAGGATGTATTCTTCTGAGGTTTCAGTCCCGTTGAAGTCTCGTTTCGACAAAGATCAAAGAAGTTATGAGATTTTCAAATACAATTTTTCAATATCTGTAGCAAGTTGCCAGTTGCAAATTTTGTCAAAAAATTACAGTTCTTACTTTAGCAGATTTTTTATACGGGGATTTTAAGAAATGGCCCATTTGAATTGGCGACCATATTGAAATTGTGTCTTTTTTCGCTTTGCGTAGAGCCAAAGTTTTACTATTTTTCACTGAAATTGTTTTTACTTAAATCATCACTGCACCAGCATTGTTAGCTGTATCGAGCTAATTTTTGCTGTAAATCTTTACTTGGTTCGTGATAATTAAAATATTGAGCATTAATATGTGAAATGATTCACTTTTTTCACTTTATTTTTATATTTAATGGTAATTTGAGCACTTTTATTTTTTACTCTAAAATACTGAAAAATAACAAATATTCAAGTGGGACAAAAAAGTAACCACAAGGACCCCCCATTTTTCTGCCTGATTTTGAAAGAACAACCCTTTCCCTATTATATGCAAAATATAAACAAAAGTTTAATACCAGAACTTTTTCTATAAAGGGTTAGATTTGACAAAAATGGCTGAAAATGGTGCATTTTGTAGCTAAAAATTAAGGGGTAAGGGTAGCATATGTTGGTTTTCTGAGAAACAATATTAGTCTTATTAATCAAAACTGGTATAATTTAAAAGAAGACTACTGAAAAATAAAAAATGACCACACGGACATATGTTTTTTCTTTCATTTTCTTTCATGGTATGAACTCCTATTTCCAAAAATCTATATGCGAAAAAAAGTTTAATACAAGAAAATTTTGACTTCTCAGAGGTGTACATCCTTAAAGGAAATTTGTATTCAACTTATGAAATAGGTTATTACATTTGACTTACAGCGATATGATTTCTGACGTTAATATATTTTGATTCTCTTATTTTTTCATATCCCACACATTCAAATAAATAATCAGATAACTGTTGCCTATTAACATTAGGCAGTATAATAAATCGACTAGGTCAGTTCATCAGAGAGATTGTACGTTTTGTCCTTCATTCTTCAATAGAATTTTGAGCTTCTATCGAAATGAAGAAGGAAAGTTTCAAGACAAAGTCTAAGTCATAAGTCACATTCAAAATGCATTTTAAATTTGTTTAGTTCCTTTGTTTGTTATCGCCAACGAACAAGAGACCAGTCTCAAAACAAAATATGCAGACTTAAGGATGTATTCTTCTGAGGTTTCAGTTCCGTTGAAGTCTCGTTTCGACCAAGATCAAAGAAGTTATGATATTTTCAAATATATTTTATCAATATTTGTAGCAAGTTGCCAAATGCAAATTTTGTCAAAAAATTACATTTCTATTTTCAGTAGATTTTTTATACAGGGATTTTAAGACATGGCCCATTTGGTGGCCATTTTAAAATTGTGTCTTTTTCCTCTTTGAGTAGAGCCATAGTTTAACCATTTTTTACTGAAATTGTTTTTACTTAAATCATCCCTGCACCAGCATTTTTAGCTATATCGAGCTAATTTTTGCTGTTAATCTTTACTAGGATCGTGGTTATTAAAATAGTGAGCATTATTGCGTGAAGTGATCTGCTTTTGTTACTTTATTTTTACATTTAATGGTAATTTGAGCACTTTTATTTTTTACTCTAAAATACTGAAAAATAACAAATATTCAAATGGGGCAAAAAAGTAAGCACACTGATCCCCCATTTTTCTGCCTAATTTACAAAGAACAACCCATTCCCTATTGATATGCAAAATATTAACAAAAGTTTAATACCACAAATGTTTCTATAAAGGGTTAAATTTGGCTACAATGGCTGAAAATGGTGTATTTTGTAGCTCAAAATTAAGGGGTAGGGGTAGCATATGTTGTTATTCTGAGAAAAAATATGAGTCTTATTAATCAAAACTTGCATATTTTTAAAAAAGACTACAGGAAAATAAATTCTTCAAACTTCCATACATATCAAACATATCATTAGGAAATTATGGCTTTAAACTCTTGTGTATATGGTAAAAACGGCAAAAATCCCAAAAAATCTAAGATTTTGTCAACTTGGTATCTTTGAGTGACAATAGCTCAAAAACAAGCACACCGACATATGTTTTTTCTTCCATTTTCTTGTATGGTATGAACTCCTATTTCCAAAAATCTATATGAGAAAAAAAAGTTTAATACAAGAAAATTTTGACTTCTCAGAGGTGTACATCTTTAAGTCAAAACTGAAGTTTTTCGCCTTGCGTGACTTCTTTAAGTCAGTTTTTTAGTCATTTTTTCTCTCACGATAAATCGGGACAAAATGTGTCAAATATAATGTTTTAAACCCACAATGCTGTGGATAGTGGTATTAGAAAAGTTTCAAACAAAGGAAAGTGCAATTTTCTAATTGATCTCCAAACTTCCTATATAAGATGGTGAATAATTCTACAAAATCAGAAATAGTATTATGGATGTTGAGTTTGTGCTATGAATTTTATTCATACCTTATTTCAAACTTAACATACCAAATACAAACGATGTATAATGGAATGTGAATGTACACCGTCCCTCTAGTGGAAACATGCACTGAGTAACAATGGAATTCTATTATTCTCACTAAGCGAACATTACCAATTCAGATTTATTAATGCTTTCAGCACTAAGTATTCGTTTAAGCATAAAGTACATGGTGTAAATGACGTTCGATCTTTGTTTGACGGTAAAATGAAAAAGTAGCGAATTACCACATTGTCCGAATAGATCGACCAGAAATAGGAATTAGTACCAGTCAATGGAGACAGATGGATTTCTGTATAAATATTTTTGTATAGACTTAGATCGCCTTAAGTGGCCAACAGTTAGGCCGAGTGGTTAATTGGCAGGCTATCACAACAACCTAGAACCATTACAAGTCGTTATAGATCGTTTTCATATTCACTCGAATTTGTTACAAAGATTTAATTTCGTAACAGATTGTGAAGGCTCGCTGACATCCGAGTAAAGAATGTACAGTTTATTCAGAGAAATGATGTAAGGTTTATGTGTTTACTGTAAGATGGAGTAGATGATATGTTGGTTCAGCCAATATGAATATATATTAGTTATATTTATTGTTCAATTACCGAGCTAAATAAACAATTAAAAACAATTCTAATTAATTTCACGATGTTTAAGTATGCTCATTTATTGTTATACGAAGCTCAAAATATTGAAACATGTTTAAACGTAACATACTTTACAATGTAGCGATATGTAGCGAACAATCTTTGAAAGAATTATTTCCGTGAAACACAATATAATTTGCAATGTTTTGTAATATAGAATTTTCGTTTTTAAATTAAAGATGCTCCACCGCCGACAAAGCATAAATGTTATTAATCATTTAAATAATAATTGGTGTTCAATCGTGTATATGTATGCTTAATTAACACAGAAAATAATATATTTTTTTTATTTTGCCTTTGGTGCATGTGCAATCAGTAATTCATTCCATATAGGATATAGTGCCACAGAATTTTTTCGGGATGCAATTAATTATTTTTCATATTTTTAACTCGAAATAAAATTAGAAGCTCAAGCTTTTCAATGGTGGTAATGGTGTAAAGTAAGTAATTTTTGTAACTGAAGAAAAATACTAAACCGCCTGATCCTCCTTTTGATAATGAAAAAATACAATGTGTCGGCGGTGGAGCATCTTTAACATATTTATCTTTGAAAAATTATTACTGTTGTAAAACGGGATTTCTAAAATAAGAAAAAGTGAATCATTGTGCATGACTATTTACAATCAGATTTTTAAAGTGAACTTTATTGGAATTGTTTGAATTAATTGATATTTAACTTGACTTTATGCGTGGTTATTATATAGTTAAAGTATCTTGAATTAATCATATCATATAACAAAATCGAGACAACAGAATGAAAAGTATACATATCCTGCATTTATTTCGATGGTTCTATAAGCGGATAACTTCTTGGGGATTTTGTGTAATGCGTGTGATTTGAAAAATGCAAATCAGTTTTAGAAAATAATTTCATGTAATAAGCCAAAGAATTCAGCACGAAAATCACAATAACTAAATAACCAATAGAAATAACAGTTGCAATGAATGTAATGGTGCAGTTTGAACTATTTTAACGACAGGATTGTTTTATATTCTTTATGCATGTTCCACATAAAACTTTACACAAATTTGTAAATTGAAAATGACCATTTAACAAAGATGATAACATCTTATATAAGACGACGGTTTATTAAGACTTAACAATGTTGTATATACAAATTAATATTATTGTTATTATTACCGATGGTAACATTAAAAATCATCCAATGAGGCATACTGAATAATAATTAGGACTCCATATTTATTCAACACACAAATGGAGACCCCCAAAATGTAAATTTCAATAAACATTGGTCACAATACCTTTTAAATTTTCAAATAAAGAACAATAAAGAAAAAATAAATAAAAAAATAACACAAGATTTTCCCCGTTGATGGGATTCGTCAGAACTATGCCATACAGTGAAAAAATACAGTCAATTTTGCACTATAAAATGTCAGTAATTTATCTGCTTAACAAATTACCCATTTCATAAACAAATACTGTGTTATCGATAACATATAACAAATTATTGAGATATCAAACATAAATGAACAAAATAATTAAAATATTTGTTTACCTTGCCAAGAAAAATGAATGCAAATATCTCGAGAGCGATGGAAGGAAATAGAATTATGTGCGTGTCATATTACTCGGAGAGAGACTTTGAAAACAATGAAAAAAATAAGAAAATAATAGTAAGGTTTTAATATGTAATCAAGGTACACAAAATCGCGACTTATATATGGAAATTATCTTCATAGAAATAAACGGAAAACAAATAACATTTTAACTATTTATGAAATTTTGATTAAAACATATATATTTTGGTAAAAAGTTATTACAACCCATCCACGCTTTATATACTGTATAAATAGAAATTTTCATGTAAAGTACTTCCATTGCAAAATATGAGTTATCGTGATTGATATTATACTCATAGTTCTTTAAAATGTGTACTATCAACACCTATGACTCAATTAAAAAGAAAAAAAAGAGATTTGGTTCAATGTCTTCGGCCAGACGTATACCCCCGACAACAACATAAATAATAAAATAAAATAAAATTAAAAAAATAATAATAATAAACATAAACTACATGTATAAATATATAGTTTTTCCTCTATCTGAAAGAATATGAAGAAGAAAAACGTAACTGATAATATTTGCATTGTTATAACTATAAATAAACAAAATTTTATTATTAACCTGCTAAAAGCAGAAATAAAGTCGATATAAATAAAATGAACTAATGTTTATTTGTGTTCAGTACTTATCTAGCGCTAAACACAGTTATCCCGGTGTTTATGACAAAATATTATCACTCCAACCAAACTAGCTGGGGAACAATATTGACTTGATTTGATCTATCTCTTATTACAGGAACGGAAATATTGTCGTTTTGTAGAGAATATCCTGTCACCTGTAAGAAATTATTATTCTACTTTTAATAGAAATGTTTTAAAAAGGAAAACGAGACTTTCTGAACAGTGTATTGTTGTGGATGTCGCTGAGGTTTTTGTTTGGACTTGTCGATTTTAGCCCCCCAGGGTATATGAACCTAGTGGAAATGTTGACCAGATTACCGCTAACAAGTGTTCGGCATAATGCCGTCTTGTGAATGACAGGTTTGGGGGACCGTGAAGCATGCCTGAACAAATACTGGTATGGCTTTTTGATTCCTTGCACCAATATTTGGACGAGACATCGTTCACCATCTGTGGCCGTCGTGTGTGTATGTATACTTAATGTTGAGATATGACAGCCAACATCACATATAGAAGAGGTACCATTCCCTCAAAAATTCGACCGCTTTAAATTTATATAAGCCGTATTTTTCATACTCACGAATCAAGAAGAACTTTTGATTTATTATTAACCGCCGAAAGTTACCATCATTCTGAGAATTGCAATACTTCATGTGCATAGGTTTTAATTTTACAAGTACAAATCAGAACTGAAAATGATTTTTTTGACAGTTCTACCAAACATCATTATACTTACTTCTATAGTGCAGTAAATGAGTACATATGGTCAGACCATGAAGCCAAATTGTGGTCTATGATGTCATTTCAAATTTATACATGATTTATACGGATGCACAGTAATACTAATAATTGTAAAGTGATTTCTGTAGGCATGTTTTCATCTAAAAAGACAAGGTAGAAAACACAAGAACTTTACAATGCAGAATTTCAGTGTTGTAACTAATGTTTAAATAGCATCAATATATTTTTGTCTATCCAATTGAATGATTTTCACAACCAAATTCATGAAACCTGATGTGTTTCAATAGATTACTATAGAAAAAAATAGCTTGTCAAAATGTTCTCATATGTTATGGCTTAACATATATACATATTAAACTAAATAGGAGCCATATGTTTAAATAGCATCAATATATGCTTGTCTGTCCAATTGAATGATTTTCACGACTAAATTAATTAAATCTGACGGGTTTCAACAGATTACTAAAGAAAAAACAACATGTCAAAATGTTCTCATATGTTATGGCTTAACATATTTACATATTAAACTAAATAGGAGCCATACGAAGCATCCTATATTGAATACGTTTATGAATTCAATACCTTTAAGCTACCAACGATCAGAAAACTCTAATACTTTTTTATTATTATTCTCCTTGTTTCATCACAGATGAAAAATTGTGTGTATAATGTAATTAGATTATGATCTACATACAGGCAGTAATGCATAAACATAACAATGATACAAATGGAAAAAATGGAATCATGTCATAGAAGGCGACCAAGTATAATTTACTTGGAGTCAAACGACTCATCAGTTGGACATACACATTTATCATTACATTGAAATAAAATAGTATACCATAGAATACAAACTTAAATGTAGACAGTACTGCATTTGGAAGAGTATTTACTAAATAATAAATGAAAGTAATTTTTGCTTTAGGAGATATATGCTCTAAATCTGTAACATTTTTTTACACTAAAAAGTTGTACTAATTATACATAAATAGACTTTTTAAATAATAGTTTATACATAACTGTTACATGTATTTACGGATACTAAAGTTTAATGGACTGTTTAGAACAAAATAAAATTCATCTTTATCATAATTTATATTACATGAAGTGCAGATGATACGGTTACGACAAATTTCTACATTTACATTGTGAAAAGAGAGGTTCGTGTTTGGTATTTCTTTGAGATGAACTTTTAAAAAACGTTTATCAAATAAAATTGTAAACCAAAATCGTTGTCAAGACATGAGTAAAAGACGACTGTTAAAGATGTTTTTAATGTACAACGTGGACGTGTGTACAATTTTTCGCCGATTTGGTGCTTGGTTAACACTATGAATATATATATTTGTATCAATAAAAAAAAACCCATTTGGTTTGTATATTATTGGAATCGCTGTCCTCTATAGTAACCACAAACTACTTTGAAAGTTCTAAACCACGAAAGAAAGTACTCAAAAACAATTCTACACTCGAGTCATCTTAAAGATGCTAAACGTTACTGTGTGTTGCTATGTTTAAGGTTCTTCCCACCCAATTTAAAACAGGAGCAGGCGAATCGGTAATTTTCTTCAATAACAAACGTGTACGTCTTTTATAGTATTACCACCTTTGGAAAAGTTTGAGTTTCTTATTAAACATCAAAATAAAATAGAGTGCCGAAAACATTCCATTTTTAAGTAATGAGGTATTGATTACCTGTATCATTTGTGCAGACAACAAATGCAAAACAAATTATTTTATAAGTATTTTTGAGATAATTCCACATACATGTATAAACATCAAATATTGTTGAAATAATTACTGTTTTTGCTCTGTCGGCATTGGAACATCTTTGAATTCATATATCAGTCACATGTTTGATAATGCATGGACATGTATATTAAAATACATGCTTACATATGTAAACATATATATAAGATCAATATATTTTGCTTTTGGTGCATGCGCAATCAGTATTTCATTCCATACAGAACATGGTGCCACGGAATTATTACGGGACGGAATTAATTATTTTTGAAAATATTTTTAACTTGAAGTAAAATTAGAAGCTTCAACTTTTCAATGGTGGTAATGATGCAAAGTAAGTCACTTTTGTTACTGAGGAAAAATACTAATTCGTCTGCTCCTGGTTTTATGATAGAGAAAAAATACTGTTCGTCAGCGGTGGAGCATCTTTAAAATATAATCACATTAAATGGAGATTATATACTTACCAATATGGTTAGCACAGACGCAATACGTATGTACAGATTAATATAAAATTACTGATGCTCTTATATAGTATTAGCATTGCAAAAGTAATGTATCTTAATATAACTGTGTAAGAGAGATAACTCCCGTGTATAGCCTTTGCCACTGGCACTCTGATTTAGTTTTTCCACAGTAGTCGAGTAGTATGGAATCTAGTGTTGTCCAAGTCTATATCTATATTAGGCATATAATCTGACAGTTAAGGAGGCGTACACAGAGAAGGATGACACATACATATATTTCATATTCTAAAAGTAGTTATGTGAAAACATAATAGCGGATCAATGCTATCCATGTTTTAACAAATGAAGTTAAAATGCATAAAAACTATCGTCGACCAGGACTAGGAGGAATAACTCGTATGAATATTGAGTAAGAACACTCAAGTGGGTAGTCCGGGCAATTCGTAATCTCGACGATTTAGGCTGGGAACAATGGTGGCTTTGTGATCTTATATATAACATGCATAACATCAACTGAATATGGGACGAATTTGTTTTTTCATTTGCAAGGATGTCTAGGGTTAGGCTAGATAATTAACGTTGAAGAACAGAGCATGAAGAACAAATATGGTTGCCGATTTGAGTATGGAAGTTTTAATCCATTTCAAAATCCATCCCCAGTCAAATTGCGGTTAAAATGGACAATTTTGTACTGAAGTATTATGCGAATAAAATTTAACATTGTTTTTATCATTCGGACAAGGTTATATGCAAACTCCTTAAATTCATTTATGGTTCCGATTTTGAAATTCTATGAGTGTATTTTGAATGCCTTCATTGATAAAATTCTGTCAAATAAAGGATTCCTTGCTAAGAAATAACAAAAGAAAAGAAAAGAAACGAAAGTGTATATAAATTTTATGATTATTTTATTCTATTATCTTCATTCCAAATTATCACAGCACATCGATTCAAAAGGATAAACTAGATAAGGTTAGCTTTAGAAGTAATGTTTTTGTTGATTTATTTAGCACATCCGTGTATTTAAACTTAAAATATAAACAATTCATGCTTGTTACATAGATAATGAATACATTTTTTTTGTTTGAATCGCAGTCAATTGAACATGACATAGCTATAAAAATCGAAAAAAATCCGAACATTTACTTACTAAATGTACATATCAAGAAATAAAGCTACATAAGCTTAGATAAATATACAGCTATCTTAATATTATATATATTCTCTGATTATTGCTGAAATTATACATGTACATATTCTCTGAATATATCTGTGTCTTTACTAGAATTAAAATTATTTAAATATAGTAACGAATATAGTCGTTGCATAGCAATATCATCTCAAACTATTTTATTGATTTAAGTATTCAAAATCATTGAGTGTCAATTCCTTATTATTCACTGATATAAGAATGACACTATCTTAAAGTTATTTATTAAAAATAGATGTGTTTCACCAATGAAAAATGTGTGAATTTGGTCTTAAAATAGAAATTCAGATTATTTTTTTGAATTATGCATGAAGATAATTAGACTATTAAGTTAGTTTTTTCCTAAGCGATAAGAATCGAAATACAAATTTAAAAACACACTTCTATTTCTACATTGGCAAACTTAAGCAAATACATGCATACACAATATACGCAAACAAATATAAACAATGATAAAAGTTTCATATAAATCAACCGTCATATTGTAAGCAGTATGTTTTTCCAAGTAAGTGTTTACAAAAATACAATATTTTACCTGTATCAAAAAGTCAAAACTTTTATTCATAAGTATTTTTTTTCTTTTTTTCTTTTAATTAAAATCAGAATGATTAGAATGTCTTTCTTATTTGATGGCAAATTATACACAGTACTGAGAGCTAGCCTTAATGTTTACTATAAAACTTGTTAAAATGATTAAAATTGATGTAAATATTGTATTCGAATACATATTCAAATTATCACTTGAAATAAAGGTACAGTGGAATTTACCAGAACCGAACCTTCTCAAAACCGATCCGCGATCACCTCTAGAAACCGAACATGGATGTCATGTACGGAATGAATTCCTCTTTATTAATAGTATATAAAACTTCCCAAAACCGATCCCTCCCAATTCCGAATACCGGACCGATTTTGAGATCGGAATAGTCAAATGTAACTAAAATACACTTATGAAAACCGGCCTTACCTGAGCGACACCGATAGATTTCATTGAGGTCTGATCAACCGACAGTGAAATACACACGTACCTGTACCATATATGTCGCATGCTATGTCCTGTGGCATGTATACAGATGTGAAGGCTATAGGTACACGGTAATTATACCCGAGATGGTGGTGTAATTATTTAATCATGCCTATTGTTTAGAATTTTAACGAAGGTCTACCACGTGCACGCGGTTTGTTTACTGTAGGAAAACAAGCAGAGCTAGTAATAAAGTGAAAGTTTCGTATTCAAATCACACGGATTTTTTATTTACATATGTAGTTGTCGGATAACGTAAATTATCTGTATGAAGAAGCCGAAGCCATGTATAGTTTTAAAAAATGACTATGTCATATAATGACCGGCATCGACTGATCATCGTGTAATTAGACCATATAATTTGATTCTTGACGTAACCGGAAGCGATCGGCCGTATGTAGGTTAGTGCAGACGAGAACATCCCCAAGATCATTCACGCAACTAACAAACTAAACTACGTTTATAAGCGGTAACAAAGTCAAGATTGTTGTAATCCATTCCTTTTTAAACGTATGATTCTCTTTTTTGTGATAACATTCACATTAACAATCAATATCGGTCGGTTGTAACGAACACTAGCCATTACATGCGGAACACTAGTGTAAAAAACGACTTCCGATCGATTAAATCCGGATTGTAATGATCGGTATTCGGTTCACTTCTCCAAACCGAACCCTCTCTAAACCGGCCGAAATTGTGTGCACCGACCATGATCGGTTTCGGGAGGTTCCACTGTACATGTCAACTGGTAAGCCAGAATGATTTACTGAGTATTGGAATATGTACATGTATGCTGTTTCAATTTCTTGAAGAATTAATTAATGTAACAACCATTCACCGGGATTTGTAAAAATATCACTCATTAATCAACACCTCCTAGACATCTGCATATACACATTTAAAACAGTTATATAGACAATATAACACTCTGATTAATACAGTTAAATACATTGTACATACGATAAAATAAGTAAAATTTGATACAGATCGCACTTAAGACACAAAACCGTAAAGCTATTTCCGGTTCCTGTTATGTCAGAATGATATACATGTATATGTCTATGTAGGCTGTATCATATTACCTTTCTATAAACTATTTTTCAAAGAAATTTAAACAAATAAAAGAACACCACATGTTGTGATATATAAGTTTAGGCTGCGAAATAAAAGATTGCATCAGCCTAATATCAATAGATACACAGAAAAAATCAGTCGAGCAAAAAAAATATGAAACAAATCATAAACATGATGTGCATGTACATCTTATTCATCCAGCTCTTGTGAATGGTATATCTGATTAATTATGGTAAAGCTATCTACACCAACACTTACATGCGAAGTAATTATATCAATTTAACATATTTATGAAGATGAAACACTACACTATGAAACAAGATCAAAGTTCAATTGTTTGATTACTTACATCCTATTACAATTTATCCCTATTGATGAGATAATCCAATAAAAAACCCTCCAACCTAAAACTCAGACGACACAACTAAAACTGTAGCTTCTCGGGAGTTACTCGTATGTCCATTATAGTAATATGATTGTTATATAGATTGCTCTCTACCCTTACAAGTTACCAATCAACTACCAGGGACAAACTAATCTGGTGTCATTGCGTAATAACATTCCATGTTGAATGCAATTCGATGAAAACTTATTTACTAGGGTAGGGGAATCTTATACCAGGTCAATGTTCCTATACCATGTCCAGTGGAGGATCTAACCGATATCAAGCTAAATCTGGTTTAACGTAGACCGTCCCTTCTGTGACGCCATACGTTTGTTACGTCGCTATCCGAATCCCGGCAAACGTATTTTATTTCTCCGTACCCATCTATTACAACTCGCTTCTGAAATTGGCATTCGAGCAAGTAATTCGTCTAGAAGCTTTTCGAGTGTTTACTTGAAGTGTATCAATCTAAAGGTGTGCCAATCGGTAAAAACTAACAAGGGTAGATGAATAACATAAAATGTTGAAAAATGCTACAGATTCGCCTATTTTTTAATATTTCCAAATCGGTCATAATTTGAAAAATAATGCGGTGAGGTATACTTTTTATTGGCTTTTCGTGTTGCAAATAAGCTATTCTTCATGGAAATTCTAAAGAATTGATTCTTCTTGAGATCATTTTTTCAGAAAAAAAAGAAAACATTATTATTTTGATGCAGTTTTTCACTAAAATTGGGTCCGGACTTAATTTTAAAATAACGATATTTCGTTTTATTGTGGAAAACCCAGCTTATTGAATATATTAATGAATTCTATATCACCTACTGAAGGTATGAACATGTTACAGGTGTATTATTTATATGTTAAAGGATGCTACAGGGAGGAAATATTATTTAATTAAAAATCCTTAAAATCCGAATTATTAAGTCATTTGTACATATCTTTAAGCAACCCTGGAAGAAAAATTAACCCAGTGACATATGATTTTTATGCGGTTTTTGTGATCAGGGTATACCTAAAATCAAAATATCAAAAAATGAACGAAATCCATGAGCGGAAACCAGAAGGGACGGTCTACCTTAATTGATATTACATAGGTATACTATTTCAAGGGTAACCTTATCTATCTTGGTGAATTACCCGCGTACCTATTTATCTAAAATATCTTAATTGATCTATCGATTATCTGAATTGGGGGTAAAATTGATGTTTGTAATAATTTAATTTAGGTCGTCGAGTATCTGTAATGGTAGTATAACAATTATTAGCATGTTTCAAAACCATATTTACAATAAAATATAAGCAAATTAAACGTTCATTACCATAACACCACGCAAAACAACAACATAAATTATGATTTCAGGTGCAGTTATTTGGGATGCTAAATTCTGAAGCAACACCACAGCAACTGACCCCTGCTAATATGTCTGCCACCTAATACTATCCCCAACCGAATCACTTATTTTTTGTAATATCTGACCAGCTTATGTGACTTATTCATGCTAAGCTATATAAAGAGACTGAAAAGCAAACAAGCAAATAAAAAACTCTACTTATTATATAATGTCTAAATCCTCTAAGTTCCCTACACCCAAATATGCACATACGACTCTATTCCTCTCTACTTCCTTCTTTAGAGTCTATAAGATATACACCCCTAGCTGTTTACATTCCTTATAACTGTTTTTTCTGTTTCGAGCCTAAATACTGTTCATAACCACCGCCAGCTGCTTGTCCCCGAAACATGTCTCAATTGGAACTATTTATAGATCACAATGTCATGTTTTTCTTATCTCAAACTCACCCCCGAATGGCCTATCCTAAATCACTTTGTTTAAAACAAAAATAAGAAATGAAAAACTACGTCTTTTTGGTGTCCTTTCTGGCCCCAAAATCTAGAATAAATCCTTACCATATATATCTATAGTATGATTGTGGTGTTTCCGAAATATGGTAATTATCCTAAAAATGCATAATTAGTTTGCGAAGTTTACCATATACAATTCATAGAGTGCATCCTTTAACAACTTTTTATGTCTCCTAAACATTCTTTCGACTCAGTATACATTAAGTTTATTTGCGATTTCTGTCCCTTGTTTCTTGTACAAACACGATCACAAAGTAGGTAGAAATGGAGAAAAAATGTAATTAAAGTCAGCAGAGCACCAAGATCAGTGGGACAGACCACTGCCAACAACATGGTTAAAGTTAGAGCTGGACATATTCAAGAAAAGAAAAGAGGGAACGAAGATACTCACATTGGCAGAGGTGATAGAAATGAACAAATCATCGATTGCTCCTTTAGAGGATGAAGATGAGATGATGCTTGCCCTGGAGTAAGTAACCAAAACCTTTAGATAACTCTGATGGGGTAGACTATTGTTTTTCATTAACCTGTTAATGAAGTAATCATTTTTCTCTTTTATTTCAATTTTTAACTCAAGACAAAGTCCCGGTTTACAAAAATTTATAATTTTGACGGTTTTTCTTTCAATGTCATCAGAATCATTCCAACTCAGAATTAAAAAGTATCCAATCAAAACGTTTCGCTCAATGGCATCGTTACCATAATTTTTTTTATAAATTCAACTTGTTCGAATAAAATATTTCAATAAAATTATTATTATATTCTTCTATTATTACCCTAGCTTATTTCATTCACGTACACATCATTATTCCAGTTTTCACTTAATGGATAGATATCCCGTAAAGAAAGGTTTCATCCATCAAACATGATATATAACCCTATTCACGAAGCCATTGCCTTAGGTATTATGTCATGGGTCTCAACCAAGAAATGTGTGCATACCTGTAATCTGACTTTTATGTTATATTTTATATTAATATCTTACATAATTACTGCCTTTGTGGATAGGTATCTATTGTTATTTACCTTGGACTTTAGCGTATATATACAACCGCCATAAGCATACCAAGGTAAAAAAAAATGAGCAATGTTTTTTAAGAATACAGCATAATATAACATGACATTTTCTTAATAAAACAGATGATGTAATTTTCAGATATCTCCACTGCACAAGATCTGTGATTTATTTCCGAGAGTAACGAATACGTTGTCTGCGACCCCCAGTGGTTGGCAGACTTCTTCGGCATTTTTCTCACGGAAGAATGTTTCCTACCTAAGGATGACCTTCTATTGACCCGCGACCTGGCATTGTACAACACAAAGGGAGAACTGACTCAGACGATGGTTGATGTCTCTTGAGGGGGTTTAGAGAAGAACCAAGATTTCCTTCCTTTTAGATCAGTTTCTTTTTGCCCTGATGGAAAAAATTTGGTCTGATAGTGAAGTTGCCGCTAACGGAAACATCGACAGGAAAACCGATCCTTCAACAGCTGCATACACCATATCAGTACCGAGTCAGCAAAGCCTAATGTGATGCTACACAGACATCAGTGGACATTGAAGATAAAATCACCCATTCTATTCCTCAGCACGCAAGATCGAAAATTGCCCCCATCGTTCCTCCAAAAACACTTATGTCTATGGTTTTCGAGTGTGTTTCCTTCATATAATCGACCCTATATTGAAACTATTTCATCTTCATTCAATCAAACACAACAACTGGATCTTTGCCCAAACGTTTCTGAGGAAGTACAGGACGGATAACACTGCAGGCCAATGTCATTTGGGCAAGAAACCAATATATGCGAACCATAAACATCCAGTGACAATTTGCGTTTTGAGTCTCTACAAAATAACATATAAGAACGGTATTTGGTTGTTTTTCGAAGTCCAATGACCCGTTGCCGAATTGATTTTGTCCATGCATGTAGAGCGATCCACGATAGCCCTGACTGTCTTCAGTACAACAGAATCCAGCCTTCCCTCGGATTCCGGACGACACGTGCGAAATTCCATCGAGAAGATTGTTGCAGAAACCTTGCAAATGAGCAATCAAAAGCACTTCCAGTTCACACACCAACTCCATTGTAGCTGTTACGTGGGATCTTACGATACTCCTGTACATCTGTACGGTGTCATCAATTCTGAGAGGGGCGTACCATGCAAAGGCGGAGACTGTCACGGAAAAACATCGTTTGGCAAAGAGTGATGCAATCTTCTGGGACATTAAAGAGGTAAAGATTTTAACTGTACGTCAATATAGAGATTGAACAGAGTGTTGATTGTGTTAGAGGTGGTATGGGATACAGACATATTCAATGTAGCGCGTTAGTGCTGTAGTCAGGATGGCCGTGGATAGAGTTCGGATTGTTAAATGTTATAGCTGCTGTTTGATTTAAAATATAACAATGACAGCTTTCATTTATTTTTGAAATATATCTATTTTTTTCAATTTGATCATATATCAATAATGTCCTTTTCGAATAAAATTTGAGATAACCGATGCGGAACGACTTCCGGTATGTATCGTTGTCAGGGTAGTAATGGGGTCCCAAATGGAGTGAGCCGCCATATTTGATTTTCAACTGAGGAAAGTAACTGTGATATAGCCTATTGATGGTATGATCGTTGAGTTGTTGAATGTTTGTCATGTATGTATAGGTCTACGAACACGATATAGACTAATTTCTAGTCATAGCAGTTTGAATAGACAAGTGTTTACGTGGTGTTCGTAGGCCTATTTTGAATGCAAAGACGGGTGGGGGGTGGTAAAGCTGAAGATACTGTTTCGGATAGGCTACCTGTAATGTTTTTTTTCCCGGAAACCTGTATATGATCTGTTTACCTACCGTTCGCTTCGACGCTCCCGGCATTGTTCTCTGACAATCAGATTTTCTGTATATTTAGGTGAGACGAATGACCGTACTCACATACTGACAACTCTTATTATCATTATTATCATTTTGAAATCCGTCAACTTATAAAGCAAAATCTTATCGAGGCATGAACTAGAAGTAGTCCGAACCTGACTGCGTTTGTATTTATACGTCATTGCGATTACGCTAATTTGAACGCAACTCCCCCTCCCATTGACTATATAGGGGCATGTGTAAATATAAATAGATACTAAAATAAATGTTTTAGTTTTTACTGGCATTTAAAAATATATTGTTATCACAATTTGATCATAACCTGTTACAAAGACAAAAAACAAAACAGCAAGGAATACCTAAGCTAATTTTTATAATCTTGAAATTACTGATAGTTTTAGAATAATACAACAAGATTATCATTTCATTTAGACGTTGGTCGAAATATTTATAGTACATAAACAGTTAGAAACCAATAATTATTTGTTTTATTATTGTTATTTTTATTATTCAAAGGTCTCTGGAAATACACACAAGGATGAGAATGCATCGAGTAAGTATTTTATTATAAAAAGATAATGATTCAGATCCATGTGATTCACTTACCTGTTTTGAGTCATTTATCGTGATATTGGCCACAGCTTAGCTTCTTATAATATAATATAAAGTAGTCACTTCCATCCTTATTACTTACAAAGTTGTTGCAATATTTTAAAACATTTCAGGAATAGGAATAGCTACCATATCTAACCGTCGGCCGACGCCACAAGAGCTTGGTCGTCTCTCGCGTCTGGTTGACGCGTCTCAATGTGATAGGCTATTTGTGGAACTTGGTCTACCATTACCAGAGGTCCAGCAAACTAAGTTTGAAGCACGAAGTCTGGCTGGAATCACAGTAATCACCAAGATGTTTCTGAAATGGACGAATACATACCCAAATCAGACACTCTCTGATATCAAGGAGGCAATGGCAACTGTTGACATGGCAACTGATCGTATCAATGAAGTTTTGGAAAAGAACGAAGACTTGACTGACCAAGGTTAGAGAAATCATTATAATTTCCAGCATATTATCTTGATCTCACAGAATAAGCGATAATTTCTTTATCAACTAATTATTTCGGAGGTGTTTTATATTAATTTTTATATCGTTATCGTACACGTCACCGAAACGCTTGATTATCCACGCGTGTTTCACCAAAACGCTTGTAATCCTCGCGTGTTTTGAACAAAACCTTTTATGGACCATCAAAGATGCATATATATTATTTCAGCTGTATGCTTAGGAAATGCATGAACAAGTCAAGCCAACGCTAAGTGAGAAGGAAATCGTAGAGAACAATCAACTAAATAATTTTACATTGACCACAGTGTTAAACTTTGTTAACGTTTTGTACTGTATTATTAACACAAAGGAATATTAGTTAGCTATTTTGTTCTATAATCAAAGTTTAGTTTCTCATATAGCATTATATAGAGAAAAAAGTTTGGGTCCTTCTGCTCAAACTCCAACAAGGGTAGCTATAATGAAATCAGGCACATTTTGAACTAAACAATCCTGAAATTCTAATATTTGTACCTATTTATTATCAAAATTGATATTTTGCACTTAAATCTCAATATGGATTTCCAAATTCATATCATAGTTATCTAGGAACAATTACTTGTCCTAAAACATTTTTACTTTTGAAATTCTTAATTAGCCAGCCAATCAGCGGCCGGGTTAAAATTCTATCCTGGGCTCAATCTTGTATACACAGGGGCCATTTCGAAGGTCTTGTTTTATTTAGTTGGTTGTTCCATATAGCAGAAATTGAAATTCCAATATTCACCTATAACGTAAAGTGTATTTAGGCTGTATGTCAAATCTGTAATATGAACTTGATCGGTCACGTGGTTTGTCCAGGGCAGGGCTTCACCTTCGGAGTAATTCTGAAAACGTGAAATGTTGAACTTACACACTGTGTTGATTAATTGCAAATTATTTATTAATATTGAAATAGTATTCATGCTGTTTAAGTTAATTATTGGGTTTATAATTAAACTTCCTGAATATAATGAAAAAATAGGAAAAGTCCCCAGGCAAGATGAGATAATCCATTACATAACCATGTACCCCTATAATATAGAAAATGTCAAGATTTTGGAAGAAAACCAGATATACCAAACCTTTTACATATTCAAATTTACAAGGAACATGGTTCCAGAGCCGTTCTGTGTAAAATATACAAATTGAACAAAGATCAAACCTTTAATGAGCACAAAAGTTGCATGTCTTCGTCCATGACTGGAATCTGTGCAACCAACACATATATCCGGAAATCTTGAATGACCCTGAAACACCATTAATATGTTTCATGAACAGAACAAATATTCACGAAATGGTATGTTTCATCATTATAACATAAAAAACATACTTTTAATAAACTATTTAGCCCTATTATTACAATTAATTAGTACAGTTAGTTAAATTAGCTTAACTGTGATTAATAGTATGTAATACAATAAATTGCAACCCCAGACCCCCCACATCAATTATACCTGGTAGATATAAATAGCAAAACCCCAAACTGTGATTAATAGTATGTAATACAATAAATTATCTCCCCTTAATGTTACAAATTTCAAATGTTTAAGCTGTAACTTATGTTTTATACCTTTATGGCTTTCGCCACTCCAATATGGCGTAGACGAGTTTTAGAGTAAGTTTTAGTATTAATAAACATTGGTTCAATATACGCTGTATCTTTTAATTGTACCTATTTATTTGGGGAGCATAAAACCGCAAAACTCGTCGATAAAGAAGTTGAAGTAAATACCGTATACAATCCTAAATAAGGCATACAACGATATTGTCTTTTTTTCTTCAATTTAACTACATGCGTTCGTCTGTGTTGATGTATAACATATATTTTAATCTCGTTGCAGACATTGTCCCGATCGACGTCTGGACAAGAGCTCCCTCTGATGAAGAAATCAAGAGAATTGTTCCAAATATTGGTAACACATTCTATAATCTCTGTCTCGAGCTCGGGTTGTCTCCTCCAATCATAGAGCAGCACGAAATTGGCCATCCCATCACATTCCAGTCGAGAATGTGTGCCCTGCTTCAATGTTGGGTAAACGAGTTCAAGACAGATGCAACTATTGGCAGTCTATTGATAGCGATGAAGGCATGTCGAATTGACTGGTACACTACAGCGCAGATTTTGTCACAGGAAAGTGGTGCAAGTGAATCAAGTGAAGACCGTGCGAGCTGGTTCAGATGTGGTATTCTATGATGTACGTGTGACTTTTAAGGCATGATTCAATAAAAGTTATGGTGAAGAACTTTTAGCTAGGAAAGCCGTAAATCATTAGAAGGATCAATAACATTGTTACTGTAGCTTATATATTGATCTATTGATAACAAAGATATTCGGTTGTATACGATCGATAACGTGGACGAAGTGGAAAAAAACTGCATGTAAGACCAATTATTGACAAAGAAAAGAAATAATACAAAGGACTATTGTAAAATGTGGACTCATCAATTTTTCAACGAATAGTTAAGAAAATTACGTTGCTGTATTTGTAAATATTAAGTTCATTCAGGATTCATTTGTAATGTAATCTTTAGTTGCCATCTAAAATATGCACTTTTGACATTTTTTCTCTTTTTCCATCAATTTTTCAACGAATCGTTTTTGTACAAGAAACAAGAGAGGGAAATCTCAAATAAACTTAATGTTTACTGAGTCGAAAGAATGTTTAGGAGACATAAAGTTTGTTAAAGGATACACTCTATGAATTGTATATGGAAAACTTCGCAAACTAATCATGCATTTTTAGGATAATTACCATAGTAATTTCGGAAACACCACAATCATACTATATATATATAATGGTAAGGATTTATTCAACATTTTGGGGCCAGAAAGGACATCAATCAGACGTAGTTTTTTATTTCTTAATTTTGTTTTAAACAAAGTGATTTAGGAAAGGCCATTTGGGGGTGAGTTTGGGATAAGAACAACATGACATTGTGATCTATACATAGTTCCAATTGAGACATGTTTCGGGGACAAGCAGCTGGCGGTGACTATGAACAGTATTTAGGTTCGAAACAGAAAACACAGTTATAAGGAATGTAAACAGCAAGGGGTTTATATCATATAGACTCTAAAGAAGGAAGTGGAGAGGAATAGAGTCGTATGTACATATTTGGGTGTAGGGAACTTAGAGGATTTAGACATTATATAATAAGTAGAGTTTTTTATTTGCTTGTTTGCTTTTCAGTCTCCTTATTTAGCTTAGCTTTAATAAGTCACATACGCTGGTCAGATAATACAAAAAATAAGTGATTCGGTTGGGGATAATATTAGGTGGCAGACATATTAGCAGGGGTCAGTTGTTGTGGTGTTGCTTCAGAATTTAGCATCCCAAATAACTGCACCTGAAATCATAATTTTTGTTGTTGTTTTGCGTGGTGTTATGGTATGAACCTTTGATTTGCTTATATTTTATTGTAAACATGGTTTTGAAACATGCTAATAATGGTTTTACTACAATTTGAGTTACTCGACGACCAATAAAATAAATTATTACAAACATCAATTTTATCCCCAATTTAGATAATCGATAGATCAATTAAGATATTTTAAATAAATAGGTACGCGGGTAATTTTCCAAGGTAGATAAGGTAACCCTTGAAATAAAGTATACCTATTTAATAGATCTTTCAATTAAACCAGATTTAGCTTGATATCGGCTAGGTCCTCCACTGGTACAGGAACATTGACCTGGTATAAGATTCTCCTACCCTAGTAAATAAACTTTCATCGAATTGCATTCAACATGGAATGTTATTACGCCATGACACCATATTAGTTTTCCCTGGTAGTTGATTGGTAACTTTAAAGGGTAGAAAGCAATCTATATAACAATCATATTGCTATATTGGACAACTGTACAAGTAACTCCCGAGAAGCTACAGTAGTGTAGTCTGTGTTTTAGGTTGGATGGTTTTTATTTGATTATCTCATCAATAGGAATAAATTGTTTATGTAATATGATGTAAGTAATCAAACAATTGAACTATGATCTTGCTTCATAGTATAATATATCACCTTCATCAATATGTTTAATAATTATAATTATTTCGCATGTAAGTGTTGATGTAGATAGCTTTTCCATAATCAATCAGATATACCATTCACAAGAGCTGTGTGAATAAGATGTACATGCACATCAGGTTTCATAGTGTAGTGTTTCATTTTTTATAAATATGTTAAATGATTATAATTAATTCGCGTGTAAGTGTTGGTGTTGATAGCTTTTCCATAATTAATCAGATATACCATTCACAAGAGCTGTGTGAATAAGATGTACATGCACATCAGGTTTATGATTTGTTTCATGATTGTTTTGCTCGACTGTTTTTTTTCTGTTTATCTATTGATATAAGGCTGATGCAATCTTTTATTTCGCAGCCTAAACTTATAGATCACAACAATTGGTGTTTTTTTTATTTGTTTAAATTTTTTGAAAAATAGTTTATAGAAATGTTATATGATACAGCCTACATAGATATATACATGTATAGCATTCTGACATAACAGGAACCGGAAATAGCTTTACGGTTTTGTGTCTTAAGTGCGATCTGTATCATATTTTACTTATTTTATCGTATGTACAATGTATTTAACTGTATTAATCAGAGTGCTATATTGTCTATAAAACTGTTTTAAATGCGTAAATGCAGTTGTCTACGAGGTGTTGATTAATGAGTGATATTTTTACAAATCCCGGTGAATGGTTGTTACATTAATTAATTCTTCATGAAATTGAAACAGCATACATGTACATATTCCAATCCTCAGTAAATTATTCTGGATTACCAGTTGACATGTACCTTTATTTCAAGTGATATAATTTAAATATGTATTCGAATACAATTTTTACATCAATTTTAATCATTTTAACAAGTTTTATTGCAAACATTAAGGCTAGCTCTCAGTACTGTGTATAATTTGCCATCAGATAAGAAAGACATTCTGATCATTCTGATTTTAATTAAAATAAAAAAAAAAGAAAAAAAATTACTTATGAATAAAAGTTTTGACTTTTTGATACAGGTAAAATATTGTACTTACACTTACTTAAAAAAACATACTGCGTACAACATGACGGTTGATTTATATGTAACCTTTATCATTGTTTATATTTATTTGCGTATATTGTGTATGCATACATTTGCTTAAGTTTACCAATGTAGAAATAGAAGTGAGTTTTTAAACTTGTATTTCGATTCTTATCGCTTAGGAAAAAACTAAATTGATAGTCTAATTATCTTCATGCACAATTCAAAAAAAATAATCTGAATTTCTTTTGTAAGACCAAATTCACACATTTTTCATTGGTGAAACACATCTATTTTCAAGAAATAAGTTTAAGATATTGTCTTGATAATAAGGAATTGTCACTCAATGATTTTGAATACTTAAATCATTAAAATAGTTTGAGATGGTATTGCTATGCAACGACTTTATTCGTTACTATATTTAAATCATTTTGATTTTAGTAAAGACACAGATATATTCAGAGAATGTGTATAATTTCAGCAATAATCAGAAAATATATATAATATTAAGATAGCTGTATATTTATCTTAGCTTATGTAGCTTTATTTCTTGATATGTACATTAAGTAAGTATATGTTCGGATTTTTTTCGGTTTTTATTGTTATGTCATGTCCAATTGACTGCGATTAAAAAAACCCAAAACAAATCTATTCATTATCTATGTAAAAAGCATGAATTATTTATATTTTAAGTTTAAATACATGGATGTGCTAAATAAAGCAACAAAAGCATTACTTCTTAAGCTAACCTTATCTAGTTGATCCTTATGAATCGATGTGCTGTGATAATTTGGAATGAAGATAATCAAACAAAATAATCATAAAATTTATATACTCTTTCGTTTCTTTGCTTTTCTTTTGTTATTTCTTAGCAAGAAATCCTTAATTTGACAGAATTTTATTAAAGAAGGCATCCAAAATATACTCATAGAATTTCAAAATCGGAACAATAAGTGAATTTAAGGAGTTTGCATATTACCTTGTCCGAATGGTAAAAACAATGTTAAATTTTATTTGCATTATACTTCAGTACAAAATGGTCTATTTTAACCGCAATTTGACTGGAGGTGGATTTTGAAATGGATTATAAAAGATACGTTGAATTATGTAGATATGACAACGGAAATTTGATACCAGCGCGCCACGTTGCATCCTCTTTGTTCTTATGAACGCACGGCCTGGAATACGAAAGCGAAAAGTAATGATTATGTAAATAGTTTTAAAGTCCTCCGTTTAAGTAAAACGGAACTCAGAACCAGTTCCGAGTTCCGTTTAAGGAAATTCTCTATCATTTTAGATAAAAGTTGTCAATGTGCTTTGCACATATTAGGAATGTTGCCTGTTGGCCTTTTTAATGGATTAATATTGGTAAATCCACTTTCATTTAGTTTTCGATCAACTCCCATTTCTCGGAACCAGTTCCGAGTTCCGTTTAAGGAAATTTTCTATTATTTAAGATGTAATTATTATATATGCCTAAGACATATGAGAAATGTTGCTTGTTGGCTTTTTTAAGGGATTAATATTGGTAAATCAACTTTAATTTAGTTTTCGATCAACTCCTATTTCCGAGTTCCGTTTAAGATTTTTTTAATGAACAGTCTAGGAACCAGACTTGAGTTCCGTTTAAGCCGATGCTGGCGTAGAGATTGCTGTTAAAGACTGAATATCCTGATGCTTATAATCGCACTTGATTCATAAGTGAATGCATGATACATGTAGCTGATAGGCATATATTTTGGATTTTGATAGTTGAAAATTGTAACCTTTATATCTTAGAAAGTACCAAAGAGATCGTTATCAAATTTTATAGGTTGAATTCCCTTAGGATGTTGTTGTGCATATGGCATTTTTGGATAGATCTATTAAAACAATGGCTCTGAAGGACATTGGTTGTCGATGGGCCATAAAACTTGTTCAAACAAATTCAACAAGATGGCCAAGAGGCAGCCATCTTGTATTTTGATATTTACAGTTAAAAAAAAAACAGAGAAAAGATCTCTCTTTCCATTGTCAGAAATATATAATACTTTGGTAGGCGCCAATAATTCTCTGGGATCTTTTGTACTGTACTGTCATCAATCATTTTCGAGTGATAGCTTCAATTGTATATTCCATTTTCAAGGTATTACTTTTTCTAATTGTAATGTACATTGAAACCCAGGTCCCAGATCCATTTCAGATTATACCATATAATAAAAATTAAACCAGACCTGAGTTCCTTTTAACCCCACTCTTGCAAATTTCATGTTAAAGCTTACTATGCCAGTTAAACAGATATACATTTGAGATTTAAAACAATAATAGTTTTTTTTTTAGATAACCTCTTGCGTGTCTAAGGACAGGCAGTCGTCATTTTGTTTTAACTCTGCTTAAATAGAACACGTCTACCGGCCCCTAAATAAAGCGCATGGATCGACACACTTGCGCTCAGTCGTGTACATATAGACCTAGCAGTTGTCCACTGTGTATCACCTACTAATACGTAAAAAAAACACTTACCTGTAAATCTGTGTAGGGCTTATTTTAGCAAGAATACATGTCAAACCCTCTATGTTGTCATTTAGATGTTTGTTATTACCTAAATACAATCCCTGGATTGCAGCTGCCAAGTCTTCATACTCAAATGCCTCCTCACATCTTTCTTCACATGGAACTGTCAATTCCACAATGACCATCTTCTTTCCCTGTGTTGACCATATGAGGATATCTGGACGCAGATTGGTCTGGATGATTTCGGGGGATGCCAGTCTTCTGTCTAGATCGACCCTCATCTCCCAGTTCTGTGCGCCGTCAAGGATACCCCCTGGTGAACAGTTGAAGAAGTGTGTCCTCCCTCCCTGCCTCGTACGAAGTTGATGAATGTACAACTCGTAGCAGGCTTCCGCTTCTTAATCCTCTCCCTCTCCAGGATGTTAGCCAGTTCCTTTAGCACCTTGTCATGGCGCCATTTGTAGCGTCCTCGCGTAAGAACGACATTGCATCCTGATAGTACATGAGCAAGGTTCCCTGGTCGGTTGCACAATGGACAGTCTGGAGTCTCAGTCAAGCCCCATCTATGGAGGTTAGTAGGCGAGGGAAGCAGGTCGTAAACTGACCTCAGCAGGAACTGGATTCGGCAAGGTTCCATGCGCCAGATGTCCGACCAAGACAGTCTTCTGTCTGTAGTTCCCCACCTCGTCCATGCTCCCTGGGCTCCCATCTCCACCACTTTGGCCTTCCTGATTTCCTCCTCCATTTTCCTGATGTCGTCCTGTACCATCTTCCTCTTGCCGGCTTTATCTGATGTCCCCCAGCGCAGCACATGACTTGTACCCAGTCCCTGGCGTCCTACGCACGTTGTACCAACGATGTCTTGATGGCTCAGGCGGATCTCAGCTGCTTCTACTGCGTTGCTTTCAGACCATTTTCCTCCCCGTTCTCGTCTCTATGCCCGCGAGTCTGATCTTATCGCCTTTTGAGTCCTTCACAGTCATCACCTGTCTTGCCTTAGCCACCTTGAACTCCCCAAACAGTGATGAAATTGGGAGTTGTAGTTTGGCTGATTAGCTGTGCAAGCCAACGCTCGTGAAGCTTGGGGGTACTGCTAGCCATCTTCGCAGGAACTTGCTGATGGTTCTTTCCAGTGCCTTTACTGTCGTTTTGGTAACCTCATAAAATATGAGCGGCCACGTCAGACGAGGTAGAAGTCCGTACTGGAAGAGCAACGCCTTGAATTTCCCTGGAAGTCTTATCTTGTCGATCGCTCCTAGTCCTTCTTTTACCTGTCCTTGCAGCCTTCTGATGTTGTTAGAGTCATTTAGGTTAGCATCAAACCACTTCCCCAGACACTTGATTGGGTTGTTGACGATTGAAGGGAATCTCTTCGCCCTGAATAGGCATCGAGAACTTCTCCGTGACCTTGCCTCTCTTGATGAATAATCTCCATGACTTCCTGGGTTTGAATTTCATCCTTGCCCATTCCACAGTCTCCTCCAGTACATTTAGTATATACCGGGCCTGGACATGTGTTGTTGTAGTCACTGTCAGATCATCCATGAAGCTTCTGTTAGGTGGTAGTCGAATCTACGATGACGTCTTCGGGCCTCTACTTTCTCTGCTGCTGCCTTGATAATCAGGTTCATCCCCATCACGAACAGGATCGCCAAAATGATGCAGCCAGTGACGATCCCCTTCTCCAACGCCTGCCACGCTGTAATCATGTCTTCCACTGTGAATCGGAGCTTGGTGTTGCTGAAATAGCTCCTGATTATCTATCCCCTAGACGTGGTCCGGGATGTGGTAGTGCTGCAGCGCATCATGGATCAACTTGTGTGGTATTGAACCATAGGCATTAGCGAGGTCCAGCCAGATGACAGTGAGGTATCCGTGCTTGATCTTAGCTTCCTTGATGAGCTGGTTGATGGCACTCATGTGTTCAACACACCCCGGGAAGCCTGGGATCCAAGGAACCAGACCTGAGTTCCTTTTAACCCCGCGCTTGCAAATTCCATGTTAAAGCTAACAATACAAGTTAGAAAATATATATTTAAGATTTAAAACAATAAAAGTTGTTTTTTTCAAAAATCGTTCTTGAGATAACCCTTTGCGTTTCTAAGGACGGGCAGTCCCCATTTTGTTTTAACTCTGCTTGGATAGAACACGTCTACCGGCCCCTTAATAAAGCGCATGGATCGACACACTTGCGCTCAGTGATGTACATATAGACCTAGCAGTTGTCCACTGTGTGTCACCTACTAATACGTAAAAAAACCACTTACCTGTAAATCTGTGTAGGGCTTATTTTAGCAAGAATACATGTCAAATCCTCTAAGTTGTCATTTAGATGCTTGTCAAAATGAAATTCCAGCACAAGTGAATAGAAATCCAAATAATAATCCGTCCACAAATCACCACGTATATCATCGTACTCGATGCTCTCGACTGGCTATATACACGTGACGTAGCTGTCCCAAACGGGCGACAACTACCAAGGACACACACGTGTCGATGTAAGTGTAAAATTTTTGTGTATATTGAAATGTTTATTAGCTAGTATTGGACATATTTTAGGATCTAGCTGACAATCCATTTATTTATTTCTTCATTGAAACCTTGTCAGGTGAGTGCAGTGTTTATTTTCAGTTTGATATTTTTATTTGCAATATATCGGCATGTGTATCTTAGACCAGGTATGTTTAGAATGACGCACGTGTGTCAAGTCCCGTGCTTTTTATAAGGGGTGGCCGGTGAAGGTTACTAAGCAGAGCAAAAGAAAAATGGCTGCCACTTTCTTGGATACGGCACCGTTATACAATGTAACTAGGGGATATCTCAAAAACAATTTTCGAAAAAAATATTTCATTTTTATATATACATGTATATTTATTCAAATGCATGCTTTTCAACTTGCATTGTCAGCTTTAATTTTGCGAGGTTTTTACTTACCAATGAGCAGAGTTCGTTTATTATGATTACCACATGTTTAATTAGAATATTTTATTGGACAATTTTTACGGTTTTTTTATCCAACAAGGAATAAACAGTCAAAGTCATTCATATTTAAACTCTTTTGAAGACGAATTCTTCTTCATCTCGCACGCATGGGTTAGCCAAATCTAGTCAAACTTAGTCGAATAATTCCGCTCCACTACGATACTCTACGGTACGCTCCATAACAAGATTTAAAAAATGTCCCGTTCGGGGTCACCTCCGCATGACTTCTGGCCTAGAATCTGAGTATATCGGGATATATGCAGCCAGTAGCCGTTTTCGAGGAAACCAACCACACAGAAGATTTCGTATGCGACACGCTGATTTGAAGGAGGACTCGGTCCTTTCTGTCTTGTTTTGAAGAGAATTCAGTCATTGAAGGCCATAACCTCGCACGGGTTCAGCATCACCCAAGAAGAAGGCTAGACCATCAGCTCCCAAGTGTACTGTGCGGTCGAAGTCAAAGCCTTGCTTCAAGGGCAACAGAAGGAAGGGTAAGAAGAGTATAAACCCTCAAGGGGACAGGAAAAAAAAGTTCATGATTCGTTTTTCCCTCCTTGATCGTTCCATACGAAAGGTCTCTTCTGGAGGATTCAGATACTGCTCCTTCTCCCGCAGATGAGTCTTCGGGTTAGGAAACAATTTCCCACCTAAGAGGGTCTCTATCTTCCTCGTTACCATCTTGTTGTAGCAGATCGTCTGTTCGCCTTCCTCCCAAAGTCATTGGAAGGAAATCACACACGAGATCCGCCCTTTGCGTCAAGGTTTATCATCTTTCATCCATCGGGGGATCCGGAGAAAGCATTTGCCATTCAGGAGGAAGTAAGGACCATGTTTTAAAAGGGCGCGGTCGAGGAGGTACCTATGGTAGACTATACACCCGGTTTCTGTTCCAGAATGTTTCTTATCCGCAAGAGGTTGGGAGCTTGGCGTCCTATCAGAAGCTGCTAGTTGTTACGGGATTTCTGCACTCTGGGGAAGACATGTTCACATCTATTTTTGGGAGTGAAACACCCGTCTGGTCCTGAATCGTTCGCTCAAAGTCGGCTTCATTCCTTCAAAACTCCGAGATGTACCCTTCCAGGAATTTGTCTTCTTCCGTAACCGTTTCAACACGGTTCAGGGTATTGTCCTTCCACCTTTTGAGAAATTCGAAAAGGCCTCTGACTTTCATTTCGGCTTGCCCAATGTCCATATTCGTTTGTTTCGGTGTTTTGTGTTATTTCAACGCATGAGGTTTCTCGGTGGTGTACTCTGAAAGGCAATTTAAAATATCCTCCAGGGGGTTTCGTTGTCTAGGCCAGCTCCAACCATGACCATGTTCACGGATGCGTTCATGTAAGGGTTGTGAGCTTACCTTGACAGAGCACATCGGCGTGCTGGAGATGATGGCTTTTCTGTTTGGTCTGCATGCTTAACAGAAGATTCTACATTCTAAGGGGGTTTGTTTGTGTGACTACGGACAACTCTACAGATGTCGCGTATATAGAGAAAGGGAGATACGATGTCATGTCCCTCGCTATCCGTATTGCCGTATTCTTCCCATCTGTCAGGAAATTCACTATTGTGACTATTTTAGACAAGCATCTTCCAGGAAGGTTGAATGATCTGGCGGACAATCTCTCCAGGCGCAACTAGCCGGTTTCAACAGAAAGGCAGCTAAATCCTTCTATCTTCGAGGGCATTTGTCATGCTTGGAAAATGCCTCACATAGACCTTTTTGCTTCTTTCCTGAATAACCAGTTGCCAACCTTTGTCTCTCTGTGACAAAGCAAATGGGTTCGGCTGTAGACGCACTATCTCTGAATTGGTAGGAAATGCATGCTTATGCATTCCCGTCAATGCATAAGCATGCATTGACGTCATTCAACTTGGTGGACAGGGTTCTACAGAAATTCGAAAGCATCATTATCCCTCCTTCCGATAGCGCCACTGTGTCCGAGACAACACTGGTTTCCGGAACTCTTGTCGTTTCTGGTGGATGTTCTCTGGTTTTCCCACCTAGAACCATTCTCCTGCGCAAGCCTCGACCCGATACGTTACAATAACGTCCTGAGATTCTCTACTTTCACGCGTGGGAGTCCTCTCTCAGAAAGGTTTTTTTCGGATATGTCAACTCGCATCGCCCGATCAATTAGGTCTTCCTCTTCTGCCGTCTATCAGTCACGATAAAAGATCGTCCGTGAGTGGTGTATCGACAGAAAGATTGACCCGGTCATGGCCTCTGCCCAGCTGATTGAGAGTTTCCTTCTCTTGTTGACTAGGGAGCGCCATCCTGTCCCTGGTAGTATTACATTATCGCACATATACTGCCAGTGTAGTTTTCATGATAGACCAGAGGTATAATCTTCCATTTCTTTGTCTGCCTTGATTTGGGGGTTCAGTCTGGACAGGCCTATGGCACAGTAGTTAGCTCAACAGTGGAACATAGAACTCGTGTTATAGTCTCTGCTACGCATATTTTATCAATAGAAAAAAATGTTTATATTAATAAGAAATTGATAATAATAGATAATATATACTTGACCGAACACTCAATCTTTTACAAATACATAGTTTTTTGAAGAAAATCATAAAAATAATACTATTGCTATAAGTGTCCATGTATAGCGGACAATCGATTAATTAATCAGTCTTTAGTTAAAATAACCAGAGTTCATGTCATATGGATTGTATGACACCCAATAAGTTATTATCGCATGACTTTTCGGATAAAAAAATGAATTTCAAATAAATAATTTTACATTAACCTTGCATACATACCATTAAATTGAGCGTAAATAAGCCAACTACCTCCCCTTACGTATCCCACATCCTTCCAAAATCTATTTTCCATTACATACAGGTGGCAGAACACAGTATATTTGGACAATTTATGAAAATAAAGCACATGACTTCGAAATCCAAATATTGTCATTCAAATGAAAAAAAAAATATATTCGACCAATATTTTTCAATAAATTTGCCTGAACTTGTTCCATTGACATTTTTTTTCAAGTGAATCAAGCTGCCTAAGTATTTCCAGTTTCGGATGAGCCTTAAAATTGTAATCTCTGCCCAGTTATTTTAATTTTAAAAAAAAATATACCAATTAAATGAACCAATGATTGAAAATATCAATTTTTATTTAATGCAAAGTTCAAAACAGGAGCTACCCATTGAATACAAATATCACCTAGTGAATGCCGCTCTTTTGTATATCTCTTCCTATGTTAGTACCTCACTTCACTTCAATCTCAATCCAAAACTGGATTTGTCAGAAAGACAAATATAATAGGACAGCAGGACACAACATCGTATATTGGGCGCATATTGCTATGGGGATTACTACATTCATCTAAAATAAACAAAAATGCCAAATTACCTCCCTTTATTCAATCCCAGTAAATCATTTCATTTAATCATATTGTCTAGGCCCAACTTTAGAACTGCATTTACAGTACTGATATTTGAAGAATGTGTGTTGTGCAATGTTACAGCCTTTTAAGTATATCTTTTAAGTTCAGTTAAACTTCAGTAAAACATTAAATTGCTTTATGATGAAATCATGTCATTATCAAACTTATAGATTTCAAAGGGTTTCATGTACATGTATTATATCTTATATATGTAACAAATTACATAGAATTCTTGTAAAATCAATAATCTGGTAAGTGAATGCATTTACAAACAAGTTCATATATACAATTTGGCAGTAGGGGAGATAAATCCATAATTACAGGATATTTTGAGCACCAGCCAGAACTTAAACTTCAAATAATGATGATATTTGTTTTCAGAATATAGCTAAATGAGACATTTGAGGTCAAAATTAACGTTAATCAAAATTGATGTGCAACTAGAATGTATGTCTGTAAAGCAGTGATCTTCTTTATATAGATATAAATGTAAATACATTGTATATGTTTCAAAATTTGATCTTATGCTACATGGCTTACTTTGTGAGTTTGTGCAATCATTGTATGAAAGGCTAGTCCAGGTTCTAAAATCAGAAAATTATTACATTTTTGATACTTTTCAATGACTTTATCTATAAACTACCCTATAGGTTAAATATTGATGAAGATTTTTTTTCAAATTACCTTAAGCTAGTGAACATGTTTCTTCATGAAAGAGGTTAAAAAAATCATGTTAAATGTAATTCACTTTTAGTTTTAAAACGTTCATAAACTTTATGCCAAGTATAAACAAAAACATCCTGTGCATACTACATTGTACATATGCCTTATATCTCTACATTCGACATTACATATTTAAAAGTCTCTTGTCGTTGTTGGGGTTTTATTCAATGTTTGCAACTTTTATCAGTCAAGTTACTGCACATCTTACATTTTACACATTTTGACGCGCCAGGTTTATATATGATTAGATGTTCAAGGCAACTCGGAGTACCCGGAGAAAAACCACACAACGTTCCACTACACATGTACATATGTACAGGTACATTTGTATGTCATGTGATATGCGATAGAAATGGAACAGATCTTATGTGTGATCTGTGTGATTCTTATGTGTGTGATCTGTTTCACACATGATGTGTGATGTCTGCGTATGGCGTACAATATGTATGCACACTAGTGGTAAGTTATCATAAATATATTAGTTATATAGTTATATTAACTTGTTTCCAAACTTTTCCAACACATGACTAATTATTAACATTGAAGTCATATCAGTAATCGATCGGTTTGTCTGTCGGATTGAAATAGTGTGAATAACTTTAATCCAGACCTGTTCTATTTACATATTGAAATTCTGGAAAACATGCCTGTTCTGTTTTACACATGTTTTATAGTAATTATTTAATATCAATATTTGGAACCCTAACTTAAATCATGTTATACTCTATATTCATAATCAGAAAACAAGGATCAATCAGACAATCTTCATAATGCGTCAATCTAATTAAAATAAGACTTGAATTCCACTCCACTATAATACTCGCTTCAAGATCTAATAATATATATGCATGGCTAGTAGCCGTTAATACTTCCGAAAGAATCGAAGATTTCATAGGCGACATGCTTCATGGCTAATCATAGGGGTTACCTATAATGGGGAGTTTTTACATCTTGTATTGGATCATTACGTAGAGTATTGTAGTTAATTAGAATGGCAGCAATATCAGACCCTCTGACTCCTGAGACACCGTGTGTAACATTGCATTAACACCAAAACAAAAGAATTATTTGATTCAATCATTACATAAAGTATTCAATGGTTGTGACCAGGAAATAAAACAAATCAAGTTTTAGTCTTCAGTTTTAAGCTGAGATTGGTTTTCAAAATTGAAAACATGTAAAATCTGCATAAGATGATCCAAATAATATCAGGTGAAAACTTGACAAGCGTACTAAGCTGGAATGCATTCATGGGCCATATCAAGACAAGCCTTTTCCAGACTTAAAAATGACTCGCGTTGGGTTAGTTCCAAAGTAGAGATCAGATGATTTTCTATTAATTCGCCATCTTTCGTACAGTAGAATTGACTCTATTTCAGTCAATATTATTTCTCGTGGGTACTCTACAGTTCCCAATGTTACATTATATGATGCAATAAACGGATTTGCTATATGTGGCAGTGTTGTTTCAATTGTTAATCAGTCCATCAAAATGCTCAAGTTCACCCTGACGATCATGAATTGCTCGGTTTTATATGGGATGGGCAATATGATATTGTTATCAAGGTGTTGCTATGAACTACTTCAATTATGCGCACGATTGTTTGGCCATGATAGTACACTATACAAAGGACGCAGTGTCCGTATACATGTACATGTATGTGCTGCCCCTAGCAGCTGAACAAGGTTACTCGGATGCTCATATCCATTTTTGTGGATGGTGGTATTCAAACGCTTTCCATAGATACATTCACCATTCGACTAACTGTGTTGATTTGCTTGGGACGATTAATCGTCGCACAATTATATTAGAGTATAATGCATTGTTTGATTTTAACTTGGCTATGGCCATGCCCCACCTGCCTGGTATAGTACACTAAAAACAGACATGATCCGACTGACAATGTGTTAAAAGCTTTTATTTGAACTAAGAATTTGTGAAATACGTAGAAATGAGATGAAATGTGCATGCGTCTGATTTTTGTAGTCGTGGATTTTTTGATGTTTTGACACAGACGTGATGTCAGATTTTGATTTTGCAAGTATTCAGTTGTATTCATCTTTTATTTGATACGTGATGTATCGTATAGAGTTAACACTTTTGAACTGTCTTTAATTCATCATATCTAGTCACTTATCATGCTCAAACCGGTTAATGCTTCGGTAATTGTTTCTTGTCATTTTTACATGCAATTCCAGAATCAAGCTTATGCTATGCTGTTGTTAATAATCTTGTTGTTCAAATTTATATGCTTACACATATGTGAAGGTTTACATGATTATTATGTGTTTCTTCAAAACCTGAAAATAACATTTTATTTGATAGCATCGGCTTATTTTCTAATTGACTGACTTTTGAGAGTATTTTAGCGGTTTTCAAATATCGTATGTCTATTTACTAGATTTTTATTCATTTCTGTGTTTGAGTTACCTTCCAAATCATCTGGGTTTTTTTAATGGAGTTGTTATTTATAGATATTAAAACATTACTTTGATGTTAGTTCTACATTCAATTATACTGATTTTATTTGTTGTGATGATTCTCACATTCTTTTGACATCTGTGTATATAACCTTATGCATATGCATATGGATGATATACAAGATGTGATGTACTTAGCTCAGTAAGACAGACACAAAGATCATTTGTACACACATATATAACCGAGTGTGCTAATCACGTATAGATCAATGTAGCTCTATACGTTTAGAAAGGGGAGGCTTGAGTTGTGGTATGATAAGAGTGGACCTCAAAACGCCAGTTCATAGAAAATAAAAATGAAAATTTTAACATATAACTAAGAACAAAGTGTGACCGATGAAAGGAATGTGACTGGGCGATTTTTATTTTGAACACTAGATGGATAACATGGGCCTTAACGGTCACCTGAGTTCGGATACAGAATGAAACAAAGACATTTAAACACCATATATCGGCCCATCAGGCCCTTGAAGTCAGTCAGTGATTTTATAAATTTGACTTTTTAATCTATGAAGATAATTTAGTTCCATCAAATCTTTGAATTCAGAAAATATTTCTTAAATATTAGCCATTTTGACATTTGGCCCCGCCCCTCTGACCCCTGGGGGTCGGCCAGGACCAATATTGATATGGTGTTAAAATGCTATTTCAGACTAATTATTCTAAACCAGATTGACTCATTTCCTATAAACACTAAGCAAATAATGTTCATAAATGTGTTTTTCCTATATAAAGTACAGTAAATTCGACTCCCTCTATTTGAGTTCCAAAGCTACGAAATTCACCCTTTTATAAATGACCTTAGGACCTCCCAATCTATGAAGAGTATCTGGTTCCATCAAGTCTATGAATGCAAAAGAAGTTTTTGAAATTTTAGCCATTTTGGCCCCTTTTAACCCCGCCCCTCTGGCCCCTGGGGCTCAGTCATGACAAATATGATTAATATATTAAGTGCTATATCAGGCTTATAATTCTGATCCAGTTTGACTAATTTCCTATAAAAAATAAGCAAATTATGTTCATAAATATGTTTTTCCTATATCAACTAAAGTAAACTTTACTCTCACCCCAGTATAAAGCATGATACCTCAGGGTCAAATAATTCACAATTGTTATAAAGACCTTTTCATCTATTTTATTCTACCAGTTCCGGAATTTCAGAAGAAGATCTTTGAAGTTTTAACCCAAGGCCCATGAGGTCAGCCAAGGAAAATTTGTTAATATGATTCCATGACCATCTCATAGGTATAATTCTGACAAAATTTGACTATTTTCCTATTTTAAATGATCAAATAATGCTCAAAATTGTGTTTCCCCTACATAAACAATTGTAAACTTTACCCCTTCTCCAGGGGGAAACCTGAGACCCCAGGGTCATATAATTAACATTTTTTTAGATGGCCTTGAGACCTTTTATATCTATGAACAGTATTTGATTCTTCCACATCCATCTATGAGTGGAGAAGAAGATTTGGTGATTTTAGTCAATTTGACCCCTTTAAAATGGCCCTTCCCACAGCCCCATGGGGGTGGGGTCATATTATTCATAATTTTGATTGGCATTATGGCTTAGACGGTTTGTGCAAAATTTTAACTGAAATTGCTTCAGCGGTTTTGGAGAAGCAGTCGAAAATGTAAATTGTTTACGGACACACAATGCACGACACACGACGCACGACGCTCAACGACGGACAAAAATCACTTTGCTCAGATGACATAAAAGTGAATCTCAAATTGATAACAGTCCTCGTGGTTCGTGGAGAAAATACATGTTTCCAAAAATGGAATATTAATCTTATGAGAAGGTTTCAGATATACGATCTAAAAGCATGAGGCAGATTGATGGTGGTTCAAATCCCGATCACCGGAAGTTTGGAAACATACAAACATTAATTCGAATATTTCATAGTGATTTTTAATTTAATATATTAAAGTATATTTTCAACTACTTTGCACAAGCAATCGTTAATTCTTTCTCTATTCGACATGGTGACTTTTAGCAATAAGTTTAATAAATGCATTGGTTCTTCGACTTCCTCAGTTGATTTAATTGGAGTCGCTCATCACTTGGCACGACATCTCGCGGGAAGCGCCAACAATATCAACAATAATAAACGATAACTAGAAATTGTCAGGGACATTTTAACGGGCATTTCACCAAAACGGAATATGGGCCAAGGTCTTCTTATAAACAGACTTTATATTAACATGTTTCGGGTCAAATTTCAGGTATCTAGGCCATTTAGAACTTGACAAAATGTAGTTTAAAGATTTTGGGATTTTTTGACAACTGTAACCTGGGGTATATATCAAAGTCAATCATATTTTAAAAAAAAAATCGGTAGCCATTCTTGTCGAAAACCCGGCTAATATTAGGTCTCTAGGCCTTCTAGAACTTCACAATAAAGCATTTGAATATTTTAGTTGTGTTTGTCCCAGTGACCTTGAATACAGGTCAATCATAGTTACGAAATTGGTAGCCATTATGTCAGAATCCTTGAAGGCTAATATTAGGTCTTTAAGATTTAATACAGGTCGAGGTCCATCAACTTGGTAGCCATATATGTAATCATGCTACAAACCTATCATTCGGTCACTAAGGCTTTCAGAACTTGATAAGAAGTAGTTTTCAGGATTTTTGGGCCTTGTGACATTGAGTATGTCAAAGTCTATCATATAACAAATCCAGCAGCCATTTTGAGACATGTGACCTGTAATACAGGTCATAGTCAACCATATCAACAAATGTTGTAGCCATTTATGTCAGCATGCTACCCATCTTTTATTAGGTCTTTAGGCCTTTACGTCGTATGGTCGTATGGAAATTTTTTGATTTTTGGGCCCCTGTGACCTTAAATTTCGGTCAAATTCAACCATATTTCTAATCTCGGTATACATTATTGTCAGCCAGCTACCACTTATATGACTTATATAGGCCTTCAAGAATTTCACAAGAAGTCATTTGAAGATTTTTGGTATTTTTTTGCATTTGTGACCTTAAATATGAATCAAGGTCAATCACATTAAGAAAGATATTAGCCATTAATGTCAGCATACTACAAGTCTAATATTAGTTATCTAGGTCTTCAAGAACTTTACGAGAAGTCATTTGAAGATTTTTAGGATTTTTTGTTCATGTGAGTTTGAATCATATTTATAAACTTGATAGCCATTGATGAAAGCATGCTACAAATCTAATGTTAGGTCTCCGGACCTTCTAGAACTTTGGAAGATGTATTAATGATTTTTTTTCGAAAAATTACTGTTTTTTAAATTTGACCCTTATTTTTCAACTGGAATTTGAAGTTTTACAGAAAATTGTTGATTAAATTGTTTGTTTCATGTTTGATTCTTCATAACAAATCCAAGAATGAAAACAAAAATCAACAATCGTTGAGCTCTGATGAAGAAATTGCCATAGATTGCCCTCACAACAAACAATAAATACTTAAAAAAATTATTTTATTTATAAATTGGAGGAAATATACAAAAAAAAGGAAGGAGGGAAAGAAAAGAATATTATAGATACAAGAAACTTAACCATTGGTGAAAAGCCCAATTTACAAATAACTAAAAGCAATATATTTAAGTCCATATACACTTTTTGCTAAAAAAAGTCTTCTTTGAACAAAACCTTGCCATCCTTTGTTAATTCATTTGCATCGAGATACCTTCGAGTAAGAAACGTTTATTTTCATAAATAGGATAGTATCTAAATATATAAAACCACAAAAAGGAGGTCATAAAACGTGCCTTCAGATACTCCGTATATATAGCGTAAACGGGTTGTTGATATATAGCAGGGGATCGCTGATAACACTGTGATCGATACTATTTGCATAACGTATATAAAGCGTAGTGCTATGATACAACTGTATGTTACCCAATACTTTAAAAAAGGAAAACGGAACATATTTTTTTATTATTCTGAATAAAAATTATAAAAAAAAATTAGAGTGTTTATTAATTATTCTTTGTATATCATAACATTGTGTGTGTTTTACACATCGATAAACTGTCGCTATTACTTACTAAGGTCTCATAAGGTTTATACGGCTATATTTTCAATCATTCACATAGGAGTAAGTATACATGTACTGGGTACAACATCCATTGTACCGGTATCCATTTTTGGTCGCTACCGTTACAAGGTGACACGTGGGTATGAAGAATTGATATGTGAGTATTATACTTTTATCCCCTCTAACTTCCTAAGATTGAAACATTGTTTACTTGTCTATTTCATTTTGCCTTGATACCAAAACTAATATTTACAATTAATACAAATCCAGTTACGTATTTTATTATGATTTATACTGTAAGCGATATATTGTTTTTTTGGTTAATGGTGAACAAAGCATTGTGCAAAGAAAACACCTTATTTATCGTTTGTTACGTGCGCTGTCCCAGGGAGTGATTTAGGAGAGGGAGTGCAGAACTGAATGGCGACTCATCATGGACGGAGAGGGAAGTCTATATAGTCACTAAGGTAATGTTCTGTATATTATACTTCTCATAATTATTACTTATGTTAAACTCGAGTAACTTTTAGACTTTAGTCCTTCCAAACAATATCTGTTTCAATCATCGATTGTGTCACTAGGTTTAGGATGCTATAAATAGCTTTGAGAGAAGTCGGTTGTTATTTAGAAAAAGAGACAAAAACAAAGATTTTAATTCTTTTATGAATCTTTGGAATAATTTAAAAAATATATAAGATACGAGTAATAACACTGTAAAATACATATTTGTGATCAGATTTCAATTTGTTTAATCAGTCAACATTCGTATATTGAGTATGTCAGCCCATGTATCATATGCAAAGGCAAGGTGCACTGTATAATACCGATAGTAAGTAATATCAACTGTGACACTGGATTATTTATAACTTATAAATTAGATTTCAATAATAGACAGAAAATCAACTTAACTGAAAAACAATTTATAACTTATAAATTAGATTTCAATAATAGACAGAAAATCAACTTAACTGAAAAACAATGAACCTGAAGGCGCAGAAAATACTCGCGTGATGACACGAAAGTTGTAAAACTTCATAGTAAATAAACATTAAAATGAGCAAGAATGGAGTTATGCCCCATGATGGACAGCAGCCATTGTAAACAATTCCGAGACAAAATTACTTCACGAGGATTATTTGAAGATCATCTCTGGTCAGAGGATATCTTGAAATGGTTTGCTATAATGTGAAATGATAAACCGTTCTGCCAATATTATTGAAATGTGATTTTACCAATCCAAAAAGTCCATATCCTGCCAAGTGTTAACGCCGACCCCCCGATGCTCGTGCATGTTTCACGGGCGTGATACAAGACTTAAGTGTAGCTGTATACGTGACATGTGAATACATTTCATTTGAGTCATGAATATATTGCAACTTGTATACTTTGTATTCGAACTAAAAAAACGAAACTTTGTAATCACCTGTCTATGAATGAATTACACGTGACATGTACATGTCGTACCTTGTCTCCTCACACCGAAAAAAAACGACACCGTCATACCTTCAGACCCTCTCCATACAACATACAATAAATACTATAAACATTTTTTTACTAAATTATTCTTCTTCCGTTTTTTTTTTTTTTTTTTTCGTGGAGTCTCTCCAAGTAAATTAAATTTACTTGGAGTGACTCCACAAATAACGGAAGGATTAAGAGTATTAGAAATAAATGAAACATACTAATTTTCATATTGCAAATGTGATACCACTTCTACTAAAACAATAAAATTTACAACTGTAAATGTCTTAAAAAAGAACTCAATGTAAACAGTCTAAAAAAGCACTAAAAGCTCACAATATTATAATATCCAACAGTACTTTAAAGCGTAACCACAAATACTTGCAAAATTACAAATTTGGTTAAATATATAAACAGTAGCATTTTAAAAATTCTTTAAAGATCTCTGACTTAGGTTTACCCTCCCCCTCCTCTTTTTTCTGTCTTGTTTTTGCTGTTTCCGCACATTTCACTTTGTCGCTACCTTTACATCTGTAAGAAGGAAAACAACAGTTGATGGATCTTTTATGTGAGTGGTATTATGTTAATATGTTAATAAGATACTTGTAAGTACGTACGTTGAAATTTGTGATTAGAAATAATCATTCATATGTAAAATATATTGTATTTGCCTTTCATGTATCTTTTTCTGCACATGTTGTGTATATTTTTTAGACAAAAATAGAAAATTAAATAAAAAAATTAAATGAAATTAAATTAATTAAAAAAAATATAAGAAACTTAACCATTATTAAAAGGCTTTAATTAAAAATACCTAAACTGAATATCAAAGTCCATATTTACACTTTTTTCTTGAAAAATTAGTCTACTTTGAACAGAACCTTGTCAATCTTTGTTGATTCATTTGCATCTAGCTACCTTCGAATAAGCAAAGTTTTTTTTTCATAAATAACATGGTTTATTATTTTTCTGGATTTTTGTCACTTCTCACTGATCAAAAATACGCCACGTGATCACCGATTAAAAAACTTTATTGCACGATTTTTCCGGAAGTAGTTCATAGAAAAGAGTATATTGCACGGTTATTTTTAGATAACGTTATTGTCAACGTTACCGCAACGCTTCCTGTTCCTTGCGTTTTAAAACAAACGCTTTGATGACCTGAGTTTGAAGCGTAAACACAAAATGTGACAGACGACGTTGATTGTTTCGGTTTAAGCATTACATGTGAATTATCTTAATGTCAATCTGAATCTGGTAATAAATGTTTGACGTCGAAGTTGATTATTGCAAACGGAGAGCAAACTATACATTTAATTGACTGTGTCATTTAGACATGGAGCTACAGGTATAATGGAGTACATAAATGTACCTGTATGCAATTTACAAACACGCATGCACCGGGTGCATCTAATAAAAGCAGAAAGTGCATCTATTGATACTGTTTTCATATGTTGTTTTTAATTTCAACTTGTTACAAAGTCATAAGATTGTAACTGTCATCACGATGCAGAAATTACAATGCGATGCTTAGTTAGTTTCATTCCAAAATGTAAAAAATCCAGAAATAACAAAATAATTATCGCATTTTGATTTCGGTCAATATTTTTTTATTTGGTCGATATAACCATGTATCGACGACATCAAAATGCTATATTTGTATAATATATGTGTATATATAACCACGAATAGAAGGTCAAAAAGCGTGCCTCCAGATACCTTAAGCATATACCATTGACGGGTTGTTGATATATAGCAGGGGAATGCTGATAACACTGTGGTCGATACTATTTACATAACGGATATAAAACGTAGTGTTATAACACAACTGTATTTTACACAATACTTAAAAAAAGTAAACCGAAACACATTTTTTTGATTATTCATAATTAAAAGATAGAGTGTTTAATAATAATTGCATATCATGGCGTGTATTTTTACACATCGATAAACTGTCGCTATTACCTCATAAGTTCTCACAAGGTTGAAACGACTAGATTTTAAATCACTGACATAGGAGTAATTTAGAAAGATTCGCAATTTAGGAAAGAAATGGAGAATTGCTTTGTAAGCGTTTTACGTTTAGCCTCTCAAACTTTATGAGATTAAAACATTGTTTACTTGTCTATATCATTTTGTCTTCATATAAACACTAATATTCACAAATCCAGTCATGTTTTCTATTGCGATTTATATAGTAAGCGAAATATTGCTTTTTGGTTTGTAAGTAAAAACTAACACTGCCAAACCAAAACACCTATTTATCATTTGTTACGTGCGCTATCCAAGGTATTGGTTTTGGAGAGGGAGTACAGAGCTGAATGGCGACTCAACATAGACGGAGAGACCAGCCTGTATAATCACTAAGGTAACGTCTTGTTTGTTCTATTTCTCAAAATTATTACTTATGTTAAACTCGTGTAACATTGTATCAAGCTTTAGACTTGAATCCTTCCAAAAAGTATTTATTTTGTTCATTGAAGTGTAGGATGCTATTAATAGTGTTATGAGTGTAGTCGGTTGGTATTTAAAATCAGACACAAAAACAATATTTTATATCTTTATGAATCTTTGGCATAATTTTAAGATTTATCTGATAAGAGTAATTACACTGCCAAATACATATTTTGATCAGATTTAAATTTGTTTAATCAGTTAAAATTCATATAGTAAGTAGGTCAGCCCATAATTCACATGATGATTCAACGTAGAGTTTATAACCCCCGATAAAACGTGATATATAAACTAAAACACTGCATGCAGTATCCAGAAATACAATAACCATATTACAACAAAACATCGGAAATCAGTTTGTTAAACATAAGTAAATTATATGTTTTCCCATCGTTATCGTTTACATCCCATTGAGCAGATATATCCGCACTTCCAGTGAGTGAAATAGTTCTACGTAATGTATGTTGTCTTTCACAGTGCACTGCAATCTGCACGCGTAGAACATACTCGCGTGATGACCCGAAAGTTGTGAAATATCATATGTACGTAAACCAACATTAACATATGCAGTCCAATATTACATTCAATATCAACTTTGGATATATAATCTGTGCTTCACGCCTGTGCTGAATTTTGACCTTATGATTATCGCAATCAGCGTCAACATATTTCTGTTGATGTTTGCCTGCCATTTTTGTATTTGTTTTTTTTTTTTTTTTTGAAACTACAGGGGCAAACAACTGTCAATTCACTACCTAGAGAGTAGTGCAGTGTACAACAACCATATATATAGGACAGACAAATATCTATCTTCGGACCATCTTCATGATTGTCTAAGACGAGGCTTACCAAAGGTTTAGTTTTTAGTGATTCTCCTCAGAGGGTATACCTTTCTCTATCTTATTCATATTTTTCTAGAAATCAAACAATAAGCATAAGTCAGAAATCAACTTTATTGAGAAGGCGTTCGCGCTATGTTTATACATTTGTTATCGTTGCTCACTTAATATGCTTCGTATGTTTTTATGATTATGTCCTAGGTCTTGATACCATGATATTATACGTGCGTCCCATTTGCAGATTCATACCAGTTGTATCGATACGAATCTGTTGTATCTCAAAAGGGACGCATCGTGCCAGCAGAACTGTACGGTACACGTGGTTCGTTTTCAGAAGCGTACCATTTGGATCCAAGATGGCGGACCTGAGCTTTTTCATTTATGATCGGAATGTTGTCTTTGTTGAAAACAAGACAGAGATTATTTATATCCGATAAAACTACATGGCTTATTTATTTCAATGTATTTGAAACACTATTTATGTTTTACTTTTATATCCATTTTATTGTTAACACCGAAATTACTTGGCTTTTTGCTGTCATCATGGAAAAATCCAAACGCATTCCATTTGACGGTGCCGTATCACATTAGTACAACTGGTACGAATCCTCAAATAGAACGCACGTATATGTTTTTATGTATTTGTGTATATAGATTAACACAGATAGTACCTCTATTGATCATATGTTTCTAAATCATAATTAGACACTCTCAAAATTGATATGCTATGTAATAAGTTATATAATACTGTATTAAGAAAAAAGGTGTAATGACCAATTGTAAATTACCAACATATCACTGAGACATGATTAAATAACACAAGTGCGGTAAGTTTAGAATAATAAATTTATGTTTTTCCAATTCCGACATCGTTAGTGATCACATATTAGGACGCTATACTTTTCTCGTGAGGATGAATTACAAAGCTATCAATCCTAAAACAGATTGTCGCAACAGAACAATTCTTTCAAAATGAATATAATCTTTAGAGTCATGTTTCATGTCTAAGATAATAAACATTTCCGCCGTTTGATATGAAACTATAGACTTTCGTACGTGTTGTCCTCTGTAAAAGAACTATCTGATTTGATTATTTAAGGTCGTGTTGTTACCATTACAAGTTTTTTTTTTTTTTTTTTTTTTTTTAATAATCTTATTGTTTTTATTTGTGTTTGTTTTATATGTCAAATGTTTTCGTATTGTTTTCTATTTCAGCTTTGAAGAATACCGAACTAGCAAGCCCATATATCAAACCTAGATATAAAGGACAATTTGCATTTCTCGTTGATAGCATTATGCCACGGTGATACTGGTAAGTTGTTATCATTTTATCATTTTATTTTTATCTAGCATCAAATCTTTGAAATCTAATAACAAAAGAAATAAATATTCGGTCGATATTGCTATGTTTGAATAATCTATATTCATGCTTTCAAGTTTCTTTTTTGTTGCCTGACTATAAGAAATATGAAATAAGGCGAATTCGCTTACCCATACAAACTTTTCTACAGGTATTGATCAATATGATCTTTATACCTTGACGTTGTATATACAGGGTATTGGTTTATTGTCATGGTCAAATCACATATAGTCACACCTGTCTATCAATACCACCAAAGGGGCAAATGAACCACAAAATACACTTCCTTGAAATGAGTTATTTGGTATCCTAGAAAGTGATATTATTAAGCAGATTGTTTCTATGCGGGGGGGAAGGGGGGGAGGCGGTGAGCCAGGTTTTACAATATGTAATTTTACTTTAAATTTGCTTTGAATTTACGAAAATGGAAACAGAAATTTCAAAAGGCCTTACTGGAATCATAGATTGGTGTGTTGAAGATCAGCCTCCAACTGGCGGACGTCAAAAATGTCAGGTGTCAACTTCCTGATCACGGTATTTACTTCGGGTAATCTGGCTTCGTCCCTCGGAAGCAATGAAAAAGCCACCACTCAAACGATTGCGTTGTGCAACCGAGCCTTGGCATGAATTCCCATTTTTTACCCTCACGTGTCGCATTGCTTGAAAATTCATGTCAAATCTAATTTTGTTGTGCAACACAGCTGCGGCGATTTTATTTGCGTTTTTATCATGCTTCCTAGGGCAAGAACATCCAGAGTAAGTATTGGTCACTGAGTAGGCAAGACAAACTTATGCTGCTCTGATATTTTTGTAGAATTTTGCTTTTTTAAGATGTTTCTTTCAGTTACTTTTTTGTACCAGGCATGTGTAAGGACACCTTAATGCAAAATATGAACTTGTTTTGAGAAATTTGGATTCAATTTCCTGCAATTGGGGGATGAACATTTGGTAAAGCTTATTGAAGTGAGATATGAACTGTGCTCACCTGTAGTAGCTAGTGAACTTACCTATACATTGTACACTGTATACCTGTAGGAAACTCTCTCAACAAGATATATATTCTTTGCATTAACTTAATAACTTAGCTATGTCAATTTCCGCTACTTCAAGAAAAGAACCTGATTCAGCAACTAGACAAAGAATTACTGTAGATGAAGGTATCAAAGAGGATATCAACACGATCAACGTTCGATTTGACAATGTAGCTACAAAGAAAGACTTGGCAGCATTGACAGCAGGATTGGTGAAAACATCAGATATTGAGGAGATTATTAAAAGAATTGTAGAAGAGAAAAGAAAGAGCATTGAAAAATATATTGATAGAAAGAAAGATCTCTGAGCAAACTACTAAGTTAAGGCAGGAAATAGACAATGCGAATATTCATAATCACAGACTTCAGGAATCTATACAGGCAAAGAAGAAGGAAATTGATGAACTCAATAGACAAAATATAGAACAACAGAAGGAAATAGAAATAAGTTAGAGTGGAACTGAGTAGAAAATAATTGTTGTGAAAATGATGGCTGTGGATGGAATACGGAAAGGAACTATAATGAACAATATAGCAGCAGGAATTACATGAAGGTTATGGACTTTCCTGAGTTAGGGACCACAGACGAGGAGAAAAAGAGGGACCTAGCAAGTGATTTTTATAAACAAGTAAACAAGAACATTCAAGGATCCATCAGTCCTGATGACCTTCTGGCAGTTCATAGGATTCAAAAGAAGAAAATGCATAAAAAATGAAACTTGTAGATAAAACAGTATGAAATTATTTAAGTGATCTTATAATGAAGATCTGTTATGATTTTAATATTGAACACTGCAATATCAAATAAAGCACCTTATTAGATGTCGATACATCAGCAGGCAGGTGTAATGTCTATATTGATATCTCGGAAGTCAGATGTATGATTTATATTGATACTTCAGAAGTTAAGTGTATTATTTATATTTATACCTCAGAATGCAGATGCATCGTTTATATTGATACTTCAGTCGTAAAGTGTATCTGTTACATTGATAATTCAGCAGTCAGATGTAATGTCTTGATTCATCAGTAGTCAGGTGTAATGATTATATTGATACATCAGTAGTCAGTAATGTTTATATTGATTCATCGTTAGTCAGTGATGTTGATATTGATATATCAGTAGTCAGGTGTAATGTCTATATTGATACATCAGTAGTCAGGTGTAATGTCTATATTGATACATCAGTAGTCAGTGTGTAATGTCTATATTACAACATCAGTAGTCAGATGTATTGTATATATTGATTCATAAGTAGCCAGGTGTAATAATTATATTGATACACCAGTAGTCAGTAATGTTTATATTGATACATCCGTAGTCAGGTGTAATGTATATATTGATACATAAGTAGTCAGGTGTATTGTCAATGTCAATCATAAGTAGTCAGTTGTAATATCTATATTGATACATCAGTTGTCTGGTGTAATGTCAGATGTAATGTCTATATCGATACATCAGTAGTCAGGTGTAATGTTTATATTGATACCTCAAAAGTCCGGTGTATCGTTTATATTGATACTTCAGTAGTAAATTGCATCTTTTACATTGATACTTCAGTAGTCAGGTATAATGTCTATATTGATACATCAGTGGTCAGATGAAATGTCTATATTGATACACCAATTGCCAGATGTAATGTCTATTTTGATTTATTACATACTTTGTTTACACCAATCTATATATGGAGTAATATAATATTTTCAACTATTACACCGACCGTTCAATAAAACCTTGTTATATTGCACGGTTCGAAGTTATATTGCACGCTCCCATGGAAACGTTATATTGCACGGTTCGAGATGTTATATTGCACGGCTTTAGGAACACCTCGCTGTTATTGTCTAGTTTTGTAGAAAACCTCCGAGGAATCGCGCGTAACAGTGAGTTACTTTTTTATGACGTCACAAAGGTTCACGTTCAATTTCGCGCTAGCTTTATAGATCTCGAAACAAGCACGTCATGTAGACGTTTATCGAGTAGAGGACGGACACGGCGAATGTATTAGATCAAAAGGCTGCATGCAGGTCTAATATTGTTAAAAAAGACAATAAGACATCCAAACCGGAGTTACAACGTGACGTACGTGGTTTATATGTCAATCTTCAATAGGATTTGAAGCTTTTCCGTACGGTACGGTGCTGATGATTTTGTTAAGTGATTGTCGTATTCATTTTATAATAATATTCAACTGAAAAACTGGTGATTATGTAATAAAACAAATATTTCATGGGTTACTGTGCTCTAGTTCATAATATTTACCCCTCGGTGATGGTAATCAACAAATATTATATTGCACTCGGCCTTCGGCCTCGTGCAATATAACATTTGTTGATTACCACCACCTCGGGTTAAATATTATGAACTAGAGCACAGTAGGCCATGAAATATTTGTATAATATCAGTAGTCAGGTGTAAAGTCTATATTGATATATCAGTAGTCAGATGTAATGTCTATATTGATACATCAGTGGTCAGGTATAATAACTATATTGATACATCAGTAGTCAGGTGTAATGTCTATATTGATGCATCAGTAGTCAGATGTTATGTTTATATTGATACATCAGTAGTCATACGTAATGTTTATATTGATACATCAGTAGTCAGGTGTAATGTCTATATTGATACATCAGTAGTCAGATGTATTGTCTATGATACATCAGTGGTCAGATATCATGTCTATATCAGTAGTCAGATGTAATGTTATATTGATACATCAGTAGTCAGATGTAGTACTTAAATTGATACATCAGTAGTCAGGTGTAATGTTGATATTGATACCTCAGTTGTCAAGTCTAATGTCTATATTGATACAACAGTAGTCAGGTGTAATGTCTATATTGATACATCAGTAGTCAGGTGTAATGTCTATATTGATGCATCAGTAGTCAGATGTTATGTTTATATTGATACATCAGTAGTCATACGTAATGTTTATATTGATACATCAGTAGTCAGGTGTAATGTCTATATTGATACATCAGTAGTCAGATGTATTGTCTATGATACATCAGTGGTCAGATATCATGTCTATATCAGTAGTCAGATGTAATGTTATATTGATACATCAGTAGCCAGGTGTTATGTCTATATTGATACATCAGTAGCCAGGTGTAATGTCTTTATTGATACCTCAGTTGTCAAGTCTAATGTCTATATTGATACAACAGTAGTCAGGTGTAATGTCTATATTGATACATCAGTAGCCAGGTGTAATGTCAAATCATCAGAAGTCAGTTGTAATATCTATATTGATACATCAGTTGTCTGGTGTAATGTCAGATGTAATGTCTATATCGATACATCAGTAGTCAGGTGAAATGTCTTTATTGATACATCAGGTAGCTGTGTACAGTAAGATAGCAAGTTACTGCAAAATAAGCCATGTGCCTTTGAATATGTGAACACAGTCAGAAAACCATGCATGCAATACATATTAAAGTATACATATATTTATAATCTGCACAATATTTGCAATTATTTTCAAGAATTGGATCAAAGATAAGCAGGATTTGACCTTGTGTTCAGGATATGTGAAAACCATGGTAACGACATCAAAAACCATGAAAAAATGCAAAAAATCACTGTTTTCAACCCAAAATTACACCCCTCCTACTAGAAATTTTTTTCTTGAATCCAGTTTAAACTTGATACACACTATCTGGACGGCACAATAAGCCATATTTGGATATAGGTATATCATTAAACTTTTGAGCAATCTTACCTCGTGTCACAACTACCAATTTCTGCTGCTTAAATGACCCGTACTTCCTGTATAGCCTCATATTCGTATAAGCTCTGATCCCATAATCTCGAACCCATTTCTCACAGAGTTTTTAATAAAAATATAAAGTCTGGATAGAACACTTCATGTTTAAAATACCATATATAGGATATATGTGTTTTTATATTTTTATGCGTGCATTAATAAAGGGGTTATCTGTCTTATTAAAATATCACCCATGTCCACACCCTCTTACTGTACACTGCTACCTTATACACCACTTTGTTTTTTTTTTTTAATTCTATAAAGGTCATTTAATGACATGTACAAGGTTATAACGAGCAAAACGGTACCTCATTATACTGTGTATCTCAAAAACTGACCAAGTTATGAAGGTTTCACTGAGCTATGTATTTCTTGGAAAAAATCACTTTGCAAGTAAACTGAATAAAGCAAATGTTGACACTCATGTTACCTCTACTTTAAGGGATTTGATAATGATTTACAATTCCCAACAATTTTTAAAGTAATTGGCAACACAATTCATCTAAAAATTCATGATTTATCACAAAATGAGAGTCTTGTGCTGGCTACCTTGAAATCCAAGGTGGGCCCGTCCGATGTGCATTTATTTTTGACGTGCATGAATATCAAACCAATGAGCCGGTCATACATACAGAGAACTTTTAGTAGACTTAGCACAAAAATGACCGAGCTTAACAAAGCTTCTATACTTGAAAACCAGAGGTTTGTACGAGAATGCCTAGAGTTGCGTGGTAAAAGGCCTGTTGTTGCCGTGGAAACTGATATGGCATATAATAACAGGCTCCAAGCTGGATTCGAGGCAGCCTCGGCTTCCTTTTCCCCACTTGTGGAACAGGAAACCAAATGCAAAGTGACACTATATATGGAGACAGGAAACAAGTTATGCCTGAAACCAAGCTGTGATCACTCTGGTGCTCACTGTTCTAGGACTTATGGTGTAGACCAGACCATGTCCTCCGGTGAACGAGCGCTTACTCTGAAAAACCTGGAGAGTGTTCGAACTGCCAATATCGTCGGTGTCAAATCTCTTATGACTGACGGCAGCAGTCAGTACCCTAAATTGGTAAGAGATTATTGTAATACAACTGGTCTAAACATACAACATGAAACCTGTTTCCTTCATTTGTTTATAAACTTACAAAAAGCTGAGAGCTTTAAAGCTAACCTCCATTGACCATAACTTTGATAAAGATGTGTTCATGGAGAAGCTTACGTCATGTGTGCGCTGTCGCATTAGACTGGAACTAGCACGCATTCGACAAAGCTGTACTGGTGACCTGTTCATATCAAGATCCCAGACAGCTTTGCGAACTATTATGCCATGCTTAAGCGGTTTACACACCAACTGCTGTGCAAACTCTGTCGTCTGTGTGGCTCATCTTCCCCTGTACAACACACGACACTTGCCATATGGTAAGCATTTGGACCTAAACAGAGAAGATGAGCTTAAAGTACAAACAGTCATAAATAACAACCTGTCTATTGCAACACTCAAAAAGATACCAAACCTACAAACAACAAACAAAACAGAAAGTCTGAACCAGCGTGATTTCACATACGCACCAAAAAGCACCCTGTTGGGAAGAAATGTTGACGGGCTGTGTCACTCAGCAGTACACTCAGATAGTTTAGGGACAGGCCAATCAGCACTTATCCTGAGTAAGTCTATTGGCCTGAAATACCACCGACATGATCCCTTTTGGAAAGAAATGGCTAAAAGGGATCGCATCGATAGGTACCATGCTCTAAGAAAGCGCCACTGCTCAGTACAAGTACATACGACACGGTAAATTAAAGAAATGTAACCGTAAGATTCGAACACAATCTCTATATGCACAGAGCACCCCCGAACAAGCTACCACACACAACTATGGTGTAAACTTAACAAATCACTGAACATAAATTTGAACAGAAAGAACACTAACATATGCAAAGAGCTATGGTGTGTCAAATCAGTAAACTTGAACAATAACACAATCATGAACATGGAGAGTGTTCGAACTGCCAATATCGTCGGTGTCAAATCTCTTATGACTGACGGCAGCAGTCAGTACCCTAAATTGGTAAGAGATTATTGTAATACAACTGGTCTAAACATACAACATGAAACCTGTTTCCTTCATTTGTTTATAAACTTGTACAAAAAGCTGAGAGCTTTAAAGCTAACCTCCATTGACCATAACTTTGATAAAGATGTGTTCATGGAGAAGCTTACGTCATGTGTGCGCTGTCGCATTAGACTGGAACTAGCACGCATTCGACAAAGCTGTACTGGTGACCTGTTCATATCAAGATCCCAGACAGCTTTGCGAACTATTATGCCATGCTTAAGCGGTTTACACACCAACTGCCGTGCAAACTCTGTCGTCTGTGTGGCTCATCTTCCCTCGTACAACACACGACACTTGCCATATGGTCAGCATTTGGACCTAAACAGAGAAGATGAGCTTAAAGTACAAACAGTCATAAACAACAGCCTGTCTCTCGCAACACTCAAAAAGATACCAAACCTACAAACAACAAACAAAACAGAAAGTCTGAACCACCGTGCTTTCACATACGCACCAAAAAGCACCCTGTGGGGAAGAAATTTTGACGGGCTGTGTCACTCAGCAGTACACTCAGATAGTTTAGGGACAGGCCAATCAGCACTTATCCTGAGTAAGTCTATTGGCCTGAAATACCACCGACATGATCCCTTTTGGAAATAAATGGCTAAAAGGGATCGCATCGATAGGTACCATGCTCTAAGAAAGCGCACTGCTCAGTACAAGTACATACGACACTTAGGTAAATTAAAGAAATGTAACCGTAAGATTCGAACACAATCACTATATGCACAGAGCACCCCCGAACAAGCTACCACACACAACTATGGTGTAAACTTAACAAATCACTGAACATAAACTTGAACAGAAAGAACACTAATATATGCAAAGAACTATGGTGTGTCAAATCAGTAAACTTGAACAATAACACAATCATGAACACGTTTACTCACCACTCTCTAAAACACGCAGTTAGGAAACCCACGATGCCCTGTACAAGCCTTGTCTAAATTACATTGCTTCCTATCACTGTTGACCTTGCACGGTTCCAGGGACAAGTGCTGGATTTTAACACATAACTTGTTGTGACAAATATGTGACACGTGCAACTGAGGGGATAATGGCGTACAATTATGTTGAAGGAAATACTGTAGACGGTGAACAGTGACGCGCCGCCTGTGATTTCGAAACATCAGCCGGATTACGCCATAACCGTCCTTATCTATTGTGCCCACCCAGGTTTTACAGCGATCACTGGAAACTGTAAAATTAGACAATTTTTTTAATAAACATCTGCTTTTCAGCAGCAGTAATCACAGAACTGAATATTACATATATCGTGAATGTGTAACCACATGTAGTACAGAACTAGCAACAGAAAATCATACAAAAATGAATCAAATATCATGTACATGGAATTATCACTAGAAATCTTACCTTCACAACTAGTAACCATGGAACTATTCCTTGAAATACAGGATAAAGTACAAGAAAGCATTATGAGAAGACTGGTCTGTCCTAAACCTCTTAAAAAAATCAACTGTCAACACTGAACCAATGAACTTACTAATGCACTGCAAGCTTCATGACCATGTAAACAAGTGATTTCCAATCGGATGTACAGAGTTAACCCCCCTTAATAATCCACTTTAACAACAAATGCTCATAATTCAGGCCTAAAACTACATGGTTTGTTTTATTTTTAGTTTAAAATAATTAATAATAGAATATGGGATTGTTAAATGTGCTATTAAGCACTGATTTCAAAGAAATTTGGTATTTTACAGCCTCAATAAGGTAGCAGTGTACAGTAAGATAGCAAGTTCCTGCAAAATAAGCCATGTGCCTTTGAATATGTGAACACAGTCAGAAAACCATGCATGCAATACAAATTAAAGTATATATATTTATAATCTACAGAATATTTGCAATCATTTTCTAGAATCGGATCAAAGATAAGCAGGATTTGACCGTGTGTTCAGGATATGTGAAAACCATATGGTAACGACATCAAAAACCATGAAAAAATGCAAAACATCACTGTCTTCAACCCAAAATTACACCCCTCCTACTAGAAATTATTTTCTTGAATCCAGTTTAAACTTGATACACACTATGTGGACGGCACAATAAGTCATATTTGGATATAGGTATATCATTAAACATTTGAGCAATCTTACCTCGTGTCACAACTACCAATTTCTGCTGCTTAAATGACCCGTACTTCATGTATAGCCTCATATTTGCATAACCTCTGATCCCATAATCTCGAACCTATTTCTCACAGAGTTTTTAATAAGAATTTAAAGTCTGGATAGAACACTTCATGTTTAATATACCATATATAGGATATATGTATTTTTATATTTTTTTATGCGTGCATTAATAAAGGGATTGTCTGTCTTATTTAAAAATCACCCTTGTCCACAACCTCTTACTGTACACTGCTACCTCAGTAGTCAGGTGTAATGTCTATATTGGTACATCAGTAGTCAGGTGTAATATCAATATCAATCATCAGAAGTCAGTTGTATTATCTATATTGATACATCAGTTGTCTGGTGTAATGTCAGATGTAATGTCTATATTGATACATCAGTAGTCAGGTGTAATGTTTATATTGATACCTCAAAAGTCCGGTGTATCGTTCATATTGATACTTCAGTAGTAAAATATATCTTTTCCATTGATACTTCAGTTGTCAGATGTAATGTCTATATTGATTCATCAGTAGTCAGATGTAATATCTATATTGATACATCAGTAGTCAGGTGTAAAGTCTATATTTATACATCAGTGGTCAGATGTAATGTCTACATTGATACATCAGTAGCCAGGTGTATTGTCTATATTCATACATCAGTAGTCAGATGTAATGTCTATATTGATACATCAGTATTCAGGTGTAAAGTCTATATTGATACATCAGTAGTCAAGTTTAATGTATATATTGATACATCAGTAGTCAGGTGTAATGTATATATTGATATATCAGTAGTCTGGTGTAATGACTATATTGATACATCAGTAGTCTGGTGTAATGTCTATATTGATACATCAGTAGTCAGGTGTAATGTCTATATTGATACATCAGTAGTAAGGTGTAATGTCTATATTGATACATCAGATATCAGGTGTAATGTTGATATTGATACATCAATAGTCAAGTGTAATGTCTATATTGATACATCAATAGTCAAGTGTAATGTCTATATTGATACATCAGTTGTCAAGTTTAATGTATATATTGATACATCAGTAGTCAGGTGTAATGTTTATATTGATACGTCAGTAGCCAGGTGTAATGACTATATTGATACATCAGTAGTCATGTTTAATGCTTTAATTTATACATCAGTAGTCTGGTGTAATGACTATATTGATACATCAGTAGTCTGGTGTAATGTCTATATTGATACATCAGTTGTCAAGTTTAATGTATATATTGATACATCAGTAGTCAGGTTAAATGTTTTAATTGATACATCAGAAGTCTGGTGTAATGACTATATTGATACATCAGTAGTCTGGTGTAATGTCTATATTGATACATCAGTAGTCAGATGTAATGTCTAATTGATACATCAGTATTCAGGTGTAAAGTCTATATTGATACATCAGTAGTCAGGTGTAATGTCTATATTGATACATCAGTAGTCAAGTTTAATGTATATATTGATACATCAGTAGTCAGGTGTAATGTATATATTGATATATCAGTAGTCTGGTGTAATGACTATATTGATACATCAGTAGTCTGGTGTAATGACTATATTGATACATCAGTAGTCAGGTGTAATGTCTATATTGATACATCAGTAGTAAGGTGTAATGTCTATATTGATACATCAGTTGTCAAGTTTAATGTATATATTGATACATCAGTAGTCTGGTGTAATGTATATATTGATATATCAGTAGTCTGGTGTAATTACTATATTGATACATCAGTAGTCTGGTGTAATGACTATATTGATACATCAGTAGTCAGGTGTAATGTCTATATTGATACATCAGTAGTAAGGTGTAATGTCTATATTGATACATCAGTTGTCAAGTTTAATGTATATATTGATACATCAGTGGTCAGGTTAAATGTTTTAATTGATACATCAGAAGTCTGGTGTAATGACTATATTGATACATCAGTTGTCAAGTTTAATGTATATATTGATACATCAGTAGTCAGGTTAAATGTTTTAATTGATACATCAGAAGTCTGGTGTAATGACTATATTGATACATCAGTAGTCTGGTGTAATGTCTATATTGATACATCAGTTGTCAAGTTTAATGTATATATTGATACATCATTAGTCAGGTGTAATGTCTATATTGATACATCAGTAGTAAAGTGTAATACTTTTATTGATACATCAGTAGTCTGGTGTAATGTCTATATTGATACATCAATTGTCAAGTTTAATGTATATATTGATACATCAGTAGTCTGGTGTAATGTATATATTGATACATCAGTAGTAAGGTGTAATGTTTATATTGATACATCAGTGGTCAGATATCATGTCTATATTGATACATCAGTAGTCAGGTGTAATGTTTATATTAATACATCAGAAGTCAGGAGTAATGTCAATGTCGATACATCAATAGTCAAGTGTAATGTATATATTGATACGTCAGTAGTCAAGTGTAATGTATATATTGATACATCAGTAGTAAGGTGTAATGTCTATATTGATACTTCAGAAGTTAGGTGTAATACCTATATATATACATCAGTAGTGAAGTGTAATGTGTATATTGATACATCAGTAGTCAGATGTAATGTCAGGTGTAATGTTTATATCGATACATTAATAGTCAGGTGTAATGTCTATATTGATACATCAGTAGTCAGATGTAATGTCTATATTGATACATCAGTAGTCGGGTGTAATGTATATATTGATACATCAGTAGTCGGGTGTAATCAGGTGTAATGTCTATATTGATACATCAGTTGTCAAGTTTAATGTATATATTGATACATCAGTAGTCAGGTGTAATGTCTATATTGATACATCAGTAGTCAGGTGTAATGTCTATATTGATACATCAGTAGTCAGATGTAATGTCCATATTGATACATCAGTAGTCTGGTGTAATGTCAGGTGTAATGTTTATATCGATACATTAATAGTCAGGTGTAATGACTATATTGATACATCAGTAGTCTGGTGTAATGTCTATATTGATACATCAATTGTCAAGTTTAATGTATATATTGATACATCAGTAGTCTGGTGTAATGACTATATTGATACATCAGTAGTAAGGTGTAATGTCTATATTGATACATCAGTTGTCAAGTTTAATGTATATATTGATACATCAGTAGTCAGGTGTAATGTCTATATTGATACATCAGTAGTCAGGTGTAATGTCTATATTGATACATCAGTAGTCAGATGTAATGTCCATATTGATACATCAGTAGTCTGGTGTAATGTCAGGTGTAATGTTTATATCGATACATTAATAGTCAGGTGTAATGACTATATTGATACATCAGTAGTCTGGTGTAATGTCTATATTGATACATCAGTTGTCAAGTTTAATGTATATATTGATACATCAGTAGTCAGGTTAAATGTTTTAATTGATACATCAGAAGTCTGGTGTAATGACTATATTGATACATCAGTAGTCTGGTGTAATGTCTATATTGATACATCAGTTGTCAAGTTTAATGTATATATTGATACATCAGTAGTCAGGTGTAATGTCTATATTGATACATCAGTAGTAAAGTGTAATACTTATATTGATACATCAGTAGTCTGGTGTAATGTCTATATTGATACATCAATTGTCAAGTTTAATGTATATATTGATACATCAGTAGTCTGGTGTAATGACTATATTGATACATCAGTAGTAAGGTGCAATGTCTATATTGATACATCAGTAGTCAGGAGTAATGTCTATATTGATACATCAGTAGTCAGGTGTAATGTTTATATTGATACATCAGTAGTCAGGTGTAATCAGGTGTAATGTTTATATCGATACATTAATAGTCAGGTGTAATGACTATATTGATACATCAGTAGTAAGTTGTAATGTCTATATTGATACATCAGTAGTCAGGTGTAATGTTTATATTGATACATCAGTAGTCAGGAGTAATGTCTATATTGATACATCAGTAGTCAGGAGTAATGTCTATATTGATACATCAGTAGTCAGGTGTAATGTCTATATTGATACATCAGTAGTCAGGTGTAATGTCTATATTGATACATCAGTAGTCTGGTGTAATGTCAGGTGTAATGTTTATATTGATACATTAGTTGTCAGGTGTAATGTCTATATTGATACATCAGTAGTCAGGAGTAATGTCTATATTGATACATCAGTAGTCAGGTGTAATGTTTATATTGATACATCAGTAGTCAGGTGTAATGTCTATATTGATACATCAGTGGTCAGATATCATGTCTATATTGATACATCAGTAGTCAGGTGTAATGTTTATATTAATACATCAGAAGTCAGGAGTAATGTCAATGTCGATACATCAATAGTCAAGTGTAATGTATATATTGATACGTCAGTAGTCAAGTGTAATGTATATATTGATACATCAGTAGTAAGGTGTAATGTCTATATTGATACTTCAGAAGTTAGGTGTAATATCTATATTGATACATCAGTAGTCAAGTGTAATGTGTATATTGATACATCAGTAGTCAGATGTAATGTCAGGTGTAATGTTTATATCGATACATTAATAGTCAGGTGTAATGTCTATATTGATACATCAGTAGTCAGGTGTAATGTCTATATTGATACATCAGTTGTCAAGTTTAATGTATATATTGATACATCAGTAGTCAGGTTAAATGTTTTAATTGATACATCAGAAGTCTGGTGTAATGACTATATTGATACATCAGTAGTCTCGTGTAATGTCTATATTGATACATCAGTTGTCAAGTTTAATGTATATATTGATACATCAGTAGTCAGGTGTAATGTCTATATTGATACATCAGTAGTAAAGTGTAATACTTATATTGATACATCAGTAGTCTGGTGTAATGTCTATATTGATACATCAATTGTCAAGTTTAATGTATATATTGATACATCAGTAGTCTGGTGTAATGACTATATTGATACATCAGTAGTAAGGTGTAATGTCTATATTGATACATCAGTAGTAAGGTGTAATGTTTATATTGATACATCAGTAGTCTGGTGTAATGTTTATATTGATACATCAGTGGTCAGATATCATGTCTATATTGATACATCAGTAGTCAGGTGTAATGTTTATATTGATACATCAGTAGTCAGGTGTAATGTTTATATTGATACATCAGTAGTCTGGTGTAATGTCTATATTGATACATCAGTTGTCAGGTGTAATGTCTATATTGATACATCAGTGGTCAGATATCATGTCTATATTGATACATCAGTAGTCAGGTGTAATGTTTATATTAATACATCAGAAGTCAGGAGTAATGTCAATGTCGATACATCAATAGTCAAGTGTAATGTATATATTGATACGTCAGTAGTCAAGTGTAATGTATATATTGATACATCAGTAGTAAGGTGTAATGTCTATATTGATACTTCAGAAGTTAGGTGTAATATCTATATTGATACATCAGTAGTCAAGTGTAATGTGTATATTGATACATCAGTAGTCAGATGTAATGTCAGGTGTAATGTTTATATCGATACATTAATAGTCAGGTGTAATGTCTATATTGATACATCAGTAGTCAGGTGTAATGTCTATATTGATACATCAGTAGTCAGATGTAATGTCTATATTGATACATCAGTAGTCTGGTGTAATGTCAGGTGTAATGTTTATATCGATACATTAATAGTCAGGTGTAATGACTATATTGATACATCAGTAGTCTGGTGTAATGTCTATATTGATACATCAGTTGTCAAGTTTAATGTATATATTGATACATCAGTAGCCAGGTGTAATGACTATATTGATACATCAGTAGTCATGTTTAATGTTTTAACTGATACATCAGAAGTCTGGTGTAATGACTATATTGATACATCAGTAGTCTGGTGTAATGTCTATATTGATACATCAGTTGTCAAGTTTAATGTATATATTGATACATCATTAGTCAGGTGTAATGTCTATATTGATACATCAGTAGTAAAGTGTAATACTTATATTGATACATCAGTAGTCTGGTGTAATGTCTATATTGATACATCAATTGTCAAGTTTAATGTATATATTGATACATCAGTAGTCAGGTGTAATGTCTATATTGATACATCAGTAGTCAGGTGTAATGTCTATATTGATACATCAGTAGTCAGATGTAATGTCTATATTGATACATCAGTAGTCTGGTGTAATGTCAGGTGTAATGTTTATATCGATACATTAATAGTCAGGTGTAATGTCTATATTGACACAACAGTAGTCAGATGTAATGTCTATATTGATAAATAATATCATACCTGGTTACAGGACAGATCATTTCTGAATTATATTAGATGTACGTTTTAGTAATGTAGAACGTGGTAGAAGGTATTGAAAACATAAAGCTTCTCTCTTAGAAGATCCGGCTTATATTCAACAGGTTAAAGAGTGTATAAAAGAGACTTGATGAATATATTATTGATGTGGATGGAATTAACATAGACAACATTGTTTTGACGGTCAATGACCAACCCTTCTTTGAAATTCTTAAAGTTATAATCCGAATAATATCAATATTTTACTCTATTTCGAAGGCTGAGGATAAGAGAAAACATGACAAAAATTGATATTGAAAAAGAGGAACTTGAAAAACTAATTGATAATAACCCTAGAGCAGGCCTTATGACTGGGTTTGGTACCAAAAAACAGGAATTTGAATATCTAAGGAAATGTAAAGTTGAAGTCCTTATTCTATGGTCAAAGGTCAATGGGTGTGAAAATGGGGGGAATCTAACTAAGTACTTTTGTGATCTGGAAAAACGCCACCTTGTCAAAAAGAAAATAACAGAATAAATAACAAATGAGGAAATCTACTAGGTAATCAAGTGGAGATAATTGAGGCAGAAACTGATTTTTTAAGAGTCTCTAAACTTCTAAAACAACTTTTTGCAGTTTTAAAATTCTTATTTTTTGACCATAATGTCCAACATAGTAACATAGATAAAAACACTTGTGAAGGGGAACTTACTCTATCTGAATTGGCAAAAGTATACAAATGTATGGATAACGGGAAGAGTCTGGGCTTTGATGGTTTTAGTGTATAATTTTATAAGGTTTTTTTTTCTGTTTCTTACTTAAATCTATAAATTATGCATATCACATCTGATTTTCAATACCAGGATATCATTTCATGTATCCGAAAAATGATAAAGATAGAAGGTATTTGAAAAATTGGCGACCTATATCCCTTCTTAATGTAGACTATAAAATAGAATCGGCAGCAATAGCTAGTAGAGCAAAAAAAGGTTCTTCCAAATATCATTAGTGAAACACAGACAGGTTTTTTTTAAAGGTATGTTCGTCGGAAATAATACTAGATTTCTTTATGATATCATGACTCTGTTGGAAGAGAAAAATTAGTCAGGATTATTGTTTATTTTAGACGTTGAAAAGGTCGTTGACTCTATTGAATGGAATTTCATACAGAAAGCCTTAAAAACTTTTAATTTTTGAGATTCTCTTTGTAAATGATTGAAAATATTTTATAAGAATTGTTAAAGTTGTGTTATTTATAACAATGGTCATTTGTTATCCTTCTTTAGTTTGAGTACAAGGTTGTCGTCAAGGTGATCCTTTGTCACCGTATATGTTCATAATTGGGGTGGAGCTGTTAGCATTATCATTAAGGTCAAATAACAGTGTTAGAGGTATAGCTATAAAAGGTAACCAGTGTGTACTTGGTCAATATGCTGATGATGCTTATCTCCTACTTGATGTTAAAAGTCAGTCACTATACACTGCTGTTCAGATACTTGAAGATTTCGCTAGTGCATCAGGATTAAAAATGAATTTACAGAATCCAGTGTCGTATAGTTGGTAGAAAGATATACTCCAATGACAGAATATAAACTGGTCTTCTGCAAATTTTAAGTTGCTGGGTATAGTATTTCCATTAAACCTTGAAAACATGGAACAAATTAATTATGATAACAAACTCTGTCAGATAAACAAACTTCTAAGAAACTAGACTTGTCGAAATCTTACTTTAATTGGACGTATTACTTTAATAAAAACACCCATATTACCCATATTTGTACATCTGTTTTAGACATTTCAAACCCATCTAAATTTTTTATTACTAAGTTAAACAAAATCTTATTTGGTTTCATATAGAATTTTAATGTGACCCTCTAATTGCTGTAAGGAAAATGGAGGTTTAAACATGACTCATATTTTATCTTTTCTTAAATGTTTGGAATGAAAAGGATCAGGAGAATATTTGAAGATACTAAGAAAACCTGGAAAAAACTTACTAAAGGAAACATTGCCATCTGAATATGATTTGTAATATGAGTTTGACAGTAGTAAAATGAAAGAAGCAGGGGAACAAATTAAAAACCCTTTTTGGAAAGATCTAATAGCAGTTTTATCAGAAATACAAAGTGAGTCTGATAGCCTTGAGAATACTGGGTAAAAGTTTGGTCAATTTTGTTCCGATTAAAAAGATAAAGTTTTGTAACATAAGGAAAGGGCATCATAGCCTTGGTACAGTTGATATCTATTTCAAAATGATACAGTAAGAGAATGTCATGATATGGATACTATCCCTTATTTAGATTTAATTCAGTAATATTCTATAGTAAATGAAATAGACAGACATTGGAAACAAGTTTATCGTGATTCTGTTGAACGTAATGAAACTGCAACACCATCCAGGAAAATAAATATTATTTTATTTTTATTATGTTTAAGTTTATCAACTGAAAATGTGTTGATAATAATGTGAGAAAACCAATTAGTCAAGACAAATGGAAATCTGATTTTGATATTAGTGATGATTTTAATTGGTAGACGTGTATGCAAATTCATTTAACTGTTCAATGAAAACAAAATTACAAATATTTCAATGTAAAATCGATCAGAGAATTCTTACAACAAGTTATGTGTTAGTAAAAATGAAATTATCCAATAATAGACATTGTGCATTTTGTAACAGGGAACCAGAAACTTAAAGGCATTTGTTTTCGCAATGTTATTATGTACAAAGATTATTTGAACAGTTAATTGCTTGGTACAGCGAACACAACAACACACAGCCTTACTATAATCTTAACGATAAAGATATCATTCTGGGAAATCCAAAGTCTGGAAAATTGTTAAATCAATTCGGAATCCTTATTTTGCTAAAACAGCATATATACTATTGTCGTATGAAAGATTCAATTCCAACGATAGGTCACTGTGACCTATATTAAAACACTGAGTTATATTTTCCAAAATGTTTTGCTTTCAACATATAAACGCATTATAATCCATGAACAATCATTCAAAAATATCATTTGGTTCCATCAAAACTGGACAAAACAGAAAATTGCCTCTCCTGTTTAACGCCCCATAACTCACAAAGGACTCCGTCCTGACCTGAAATTGACACTCCTCCTTTTGGAGCAAGTTTGATTTATTTTTGCCAACTCTATGACAATAGAAAAATATATCGAGAAAAAACAAATCTTTACAATTTTCCGAAAACAAATGGTGAGCGTTGAATATTAATTATACTCATTATAAGTTCGTCCTCTTTTCAGAAGCATAATATTTATTATGGAGGAAGGGGGTGTAAATGCTCTATTGCTCACATTGGAGGGTCCCTCTTACAACAATATAAATTCATTTTGATTAACGAAAGGCTTTCCACATTAATCAGATACGAAAAAATTATGAATGAATGTAAGGATGAATGAATGACTGAATGAATGTGTACATAAGTAGATTATATAAGCATGCATATTTGAGGCCTGAGAGTAGTAAGAAAGGAAGATAGATTGAAGCTAATGTAGTAATTTTAAGCTTAAGAATGTTTAAATTGGGATGAAAGATATGTGTGACGTGTGAAAGCCTCTCTGTGAGGGGACATTATTTATATATGAAGGCTGATCCCCAAGGCCCCAGCCTTGGCAGCCTTCAAATTATAAAGACATGTCTGCTTTATTTTTAAAGAAGAAGCTTCTTCCTCCATCTGACTTTAAAATATTTGATAGATTCAGGAAACCTTTCTTTGCTTATGATTAATTTGCATTGTCAAAGTCACAAATTTCTTTTTATATAAAGCCGTTACAATTACAAGGCCTATTGTTTTCTTATTAAAACCAAAACAATGAACGCCAAAAATATACTTACACCAAGCTTTATTCATTATCGGTATCCTACAACTACGAACTAGTGCCTGCAAAACATACCTTCTCCCATGAAAAACCACAATTTAATTTAAGGTACATCTAATCTTCTCCCTTACCACATTTGCACTTATATAGGCCATAGCAATGTGAGGAAGGATCCTAAGAACACGGAACTGACCGCCTGTGTATAAAATACACTTAATGACACATCAGCACCCCCCCCCCCCCAAAGTAATTTTGAATGAGAGCAATCGTACGACAATCCAGTTGATGCACTGCCATTTTGTGCATATCAGCCTTGTATCTATATACATATATCACATTATATAGATATTCCATCTATAAATATGTTGCTGTCCCCTGGGTAATTTTCCATGGTGAACAAGAACTCCCCAGTGGTAATTAGCACCAGTGAAGTTACTAGGTCGTCCCACCTGGTGCCTCAGGAGTGAACTAATTTTAGTTTTAAACTAAAATTCTTGTCTCCCCATGGTAAACATGGATGAGACCTAACAGAGCCTACGATGTCCCACCCGGGTTTCCGCGGGAGTGGACTAAAATTCCTGTCCCCCATGGTAAATAATGGATGAGACCTAACCTAGAACTAGATTGAAGTCAGGTTTGATTGCATGCGAGTCCGAATCCCTTGGATCCTGCCATACATTTGGATCAAATACTGCTACGACAATTTGCTTCCATCATTCCACCATGCTTTTGTTTCCTTTGTTTCTCTCTTTCTTATAGTTCATTTCTTTCCTCCATTCTTGTAATGGCACAAAGCACAAAGCATGATTTGTTTGTTGTTTGTCTTCTTTTTTATATGTACCTGTATTTCATATTTTCTTAAATTATGTCAGTACAAGTGTGATTTCTGATCGTCATACACAGCAGCATAATAAATTTCATTGCACAATATACTTGTTTATCTATTGTCCCCAATAATTTTAATATTTTACAAACACTAGTCGCGGATTACACACTTAATAGCACCCATTGCTGAGTTATCAAATATAGCTTTAAAATATAAACAAAATAATAAAGGATAAGCTACATGGTCAAGACTATTTAGCTTAAAAAGCTAATGTCATTTAGATCACGATGTATCTATTTCACTAACCGTAGTTAAAAAACTGTCATTTTGGGAAAATGCACTTGGAAGTCAGCCTCAATCAACCACGCTTTAAACATTCTCTTCAGCCACTGCCAGCGTTGATTTCATGTGTAATATTAATAAGTTTGTCTTTAAATTATTGAATTCGAAGTTCGCCGAACCACGAAAATCATTTTAAAATTAACAACAAAGCACTTGTCCCAGGGAATCCAGCACGAAACGAAACCAGCACGGAACTAATCAAGCACGGAACGTCAAAGGTGTCTTGTTGCGGTGGTTCCTCTCTGTAGCATGGTCTTCAATTAAAAAAAAACTCAAAGCAGAAAAAATGAAAAAAAATGCACTGCCATAGACTATACAGATGGGCTCAAAAGTGAAACAAGCATCCAAGTCAAATAGACGCTTAAGATAACTGTAATCCAATTAATAAACGCTGTAACAATCAAAGTCAGTGAGATGCTTAACTATACTACTAAAAATTTGCTAAGGATCACTTTTATTTTTGTAGTATATCAAATTCATTTAATTGTACAATATTCATAAAAATACTTTAATGGTGTCTTTAAGATGTCTAAACACAGGTTCCAACAGGAAAACTATGGAATTTTCACGAGTGCTCGATACATTACTTGCGAAACAGAGCTACCCCCCAAAATCACAAAAACACAGCAATGGGAGCGAAAATGAAATTCGCGTTAAAAAAGTTTTCTCGTGTAATTTTCATTTCAGTATATTGTGTGACGTCTCCTAGCTTCAATAAGACTTCGACATCGCCGACGCATGCTCGCAATTAAGTCCCGTTTCCGGTTTTGCTGGATGGATGCCCATTCCTCTTGCAGGGCTGTTCCATGTTTTTGCAGTGACCTTTGATGCTAAACGCGGGAAGAAATGGTTTCCTGTAGCATGTCCTAAACGTGCTCTATCGGATTTAGATCCGGCGAACGAGCAGGCCAGTCCATGCGTTCGATAATTTCCCTCTGAAGCTCGTCGTCAGAGGTTTAGTAACGCTACGTCACTACGAAATGACTTCATAAACGCCACTGGAACTCGAATATCTACGCAATATGTACATAATCATGCAGACTGAGGTTCCGTAGACCTGCAGAGAGGATTCCCTTGACTGGTAGGCATGCTCAGGCTACACTTACATGGGCCCACGATCATGCGAGATGGACTATCAGAGACTGGAGCCCTGTTCTGTTCACAGACAAGTCCAGATTCTGTCTCGACTTCACAGACAGGCGTGCTAGAATGTGGAGACTACCAAATGAACGATTTCCTACAGCCAACGTCTCCGAACACGACCGACATGGCGGCGGGTCTGTAATGGTCTGGGCGGTATAAGTGTCCAAAGTAAAACAGATCTCCATGTCTTCCCGAACGGCAATTTGATAGCCCAGAGGTACTGCGATGAAGTCCTCAATGTCTACATTAGACCATATGCTGTTGCTATCGGTCCGGAATTCATTCTTATGGGTGATAACGCTCATCCACGTAGAGCTCGGGTCACTGTCGCCTATCTTCAGAGGAAAATTATCGTACGTATGGACTGGCTTGCTCGTTCTCCGGATCTAACTCCGATAGAGCACGTGTGGGTCATGCTACAGAAATCCATTTCTTCCCGCGTTTACCAGCCAAGGTCACCGCAAGAACTTGGAACGGCTCTGCGAGATGAATGGGCATTCATCCCACAGGGACTTGTAACGTAGGTTGTGAGAAAGTCTGCTGTGTATACATGTGTACTATATACTATATAAAAGGACAAGGGAACCAACGGCTCGCTTGGAAGAGGTACACCTGCCTCTACAAAAGTCGCCCGTATTCCGTCAAACATGGATAAATATGTACATATTTAAAACCAATATATTCTGAAATAGATTTTCGACGTGGAAAACACAACTGCAAACACGAAATAATATATTAACATACCTTTATTTCACTATGAACGTGGAAAATGCAGTCAGATATGACCGAAGTCTGGAAATATGGCTGCAACTGCTGATTGTATTAAGACTTACACATTCATAATCACCCTTTTCGATGGTCAAGTTGTATGGTTTCATTTCCAAGTACTTTTTATGTGTATTATACAAATACGTGTCGTTTTTATTTATTTACTTATTTGAAATGATGTCATTATTATGATCCATAAAATGGTACTTATTAAATGCTCAAAACATGCTGAACATCATATTGATGCCGTACGCGTTTATTGGTTTTAGTAGCATTGATTTTAATCACATATTCGTTGGACTAATGTCTATTTAGTCCACACATTGAGATTGTGAAATTTTATGCTGGAGTTGTAATTCATTTCGATGCTAGCTAAGTCATATGTAAGACCTAGCTGTAGACCATGGTATCTTGTTCCCCATAGGATATTTGTCGTTTTCCCAAATACTAAGACATGCACTGTACATATGAGCTGTTCTTTTTTACGAGTTTTGAAGACGATTTATCCAGACTTTCACATCCGTTTATCGACTATGGGTATACAAACAACACATCTCATAATTCAGTATGGACTTACCTCAGACTGTGAAAGCATTCCTACAACTCTTATTCGCCATCAATCACAACATAACCTGAAACTATGCCCCAATCTAAATGTTAACCTAAAATATGGAAAAGTCACTTCACAATAAATTTTGATTTACAACCGAAACCTGAGACTAATTCACAATGTTTTTCCCGCTTCGCATTGCCTGGGAAATCATGTCTTATTGTTTTGCACCACAGGACGGCGGCGATTTTATTCTAGTTTTGTATCATACTTCCCACGGACAAGCGAATCCCACACGAAATCTGTTCGCCGGTCCAATTTTAATTGCCTCTTCTTTCTTCTGCCTTCAAGATATGTAATAGATTCTGGAAACTTTTCATTGCTTATCATCAACATTACTTTTCAAAATCTGACTGATGAATATCAGTGTGTCATGATTATAATAAGTGTGGTCAGGTTATATACAGTGTGTATGATTAAATTCAGTATTGAAAACTTAAGTTCAGTGTGTTGGATTATATTCAGAGGGAAAACCGAAAACTCAATGTGTTCGATTAAATTCAGTGTGTCCGGTGACATTAAGTGTGTCCAGTTAAATTAAGAGTTTTTTAGGCTAAATTTAGAGTTGTTAGGTTAAATTCAGAGTTGTTAGGTTAAATTAAGTGTGTCAATCAAACGCTGTTTTTCAATAAGCGCTGAGCGAGGATCACGGGTCAGTCCTTCTACCTAGGCGTTGGGGGCGATACCTAATTTTCCTCACGTGTCGCATCGCTTGGGAAATCGTCCTATTTTGTTGCACAACACAGCTGCGGAAATAATATTCGGGTGATTCACATGCTTCCTACGGACACCAAAACCAACATCTGGACGCCGGTCTAATATAAGTTACTTCTTTCTCATTCTATCTACAACTTTACCGATTATTCTTCACAACAGACTTAGATGTACTACAGACATGAAGAACCTATCCTACGACTTTGTTTGCCATGAATAAAAATAAACCTGAGACTATGCTTTAATCAAGATATTAATCTAAGCAGTACAAGAACCACGACAAAAACGATCGTGTTGTGCAACCGGAATTTGACACGAATTTCCAATGCTCTTCCCGTGTCACTTGGAAAATCGTGTCAAATTCAATGGTGTTGCACAACATAGCTACGGCGATTTCACTGGCGTTTTTTTATTGCGTTTCATACAGGAATGAAAATCTACACGAAGTTTTGATCACCTGTCTAATGTGAATTGCTTCTTCCTCTATAAAGTTTCGAAATATTTTGATAGGTTCTGGAAACTATTCATTGGTTACACTATCAACGACTTCCATTGTCAGCATCTTTTATCGCTCATAGTCTGGAAATATGGCTGCAGCTAATGATTATATTTAGACTTACACATTCATTATTGCCCGTTACAGTGGTCAAGTTGTATGATTTCATTCCCTAGTACTCTTTATGTGTATTATACAAATACGTGTCGTTTTTACTTATTCACTTGTTTGAAATGATGTCATTATTATGATCCATGGAAAAGGTACTTATTAAATGCTCAAAATATGTTGAACACCATATTGAAGTCGGACGCGTTTGTTGGTTTCAGTAGCATTTATTTTAATCACATATTCGTTGGACTAATGTCTATTTAGTCCACACATTGAGATTGATAAAATTTTATGCAGGAGTTGTAACTCATTTATATGCTAACTAAGACATATGTAAGACCTAGCTGTAGACCATGGTATCTTGTTCCCAATAGGATATTTGTGGTTTTCCCAAATACGAAGACATGCACTGTACAAATGATCTGTCCATTTTTTACGAGTTTTGGAGACGATTTATCCAGATACTTATATCCGTTTATCTACTATGAGTATACAAACAATACACGTCATAATTCAGTATGGACTTACCACATACTGTGAAAGCATTCCTGCGACTCTGATTTGCCACCAATCGTAATATAACCCGAAATTATGCCCCAATCTAAATGTTAACCTAGATATGGAAAAGCTACATCACAATTCATTGTGTTGTGCAACCAAAACCTGACATTTATTCACAATGTTCTTCCCGTGTCGCATCGCCTGGGAAATCGTGTCAAGTCTTATTGTATTATACCACAGAAAGGCGGCGATTTCATTCTAGTTTTGTATCATCTTTCCCACGAACAAGCAAATTCACACGAATTCTGGTTGCCGGTCCAATTTGAGTTTCTTCTTATTTCTTCTGCCTTCAAAATATGTAGTAGATTCTGGAAACGTTTTATCGCTTATCATCAATTTTACATGTCAAAATCGCAATGGTGAATATCAGTGTGTCATGATTATAATCAGTGTGGTCAGGTTATATACAATGTGTATGATAATATGCAGTATGGAAATCGTAAGTGTTCGATTACATTCAAAGTGAAAACCGGAAACTCAATGTGTCAGATTGAATTCAGTGTGTTCGGTGACATTAAGTGTGTCAAGTTAAATTAAAAGTTTGTAGGTTAAATCCAGGGATGTTAGGTTATATTCAGCGTTATTCGGTTAAATTCAGTGTGTCAATCAAACGCTGTTTTGCAATTAGCGCTGAGCGGTGATAACTTATCAGTTCTACTACCTAGGCGTTTGGTGCAATTCCTAATTTTCATCACGTGTCGCATCGCTTGGGAAATCGTCCTATTGTATTGCACAATACAGCTGCGGAAATAATATTCGGGTAATTCCCATGCTTCCTACGGACACCTAAACTAACATCTGGACGCCGGTCTAATATAAGTTACTTCTTCTTCATTCTATCTACAACTTTACCGATTATTCTTCACAACAGACTTAGATGTACTACAGACATGAAGAACCTGTCCTACGACTTTGTTTGCCACTAATCGAAATAAACCCGAGACTATGCTTCAATATAGATATTAATCTAAGCAGTACAAGAACTACGACTAAAATGATCGTGTTTTCCAACCGGAACTTGGCACGAATTTCCAATGTCCTCCCGTGTCGCTTGGAAAATCGTGTCAAGTCCCATTGTGTTGCACAACACAGCTACGGCGATTTCATTTGTATTTTATATCACACTTGCTACAGGCATGCAAATTTTTTGCTTCTTTCTCCATCTGCTTTTGAAATATTTGATATGTTCAGGAAAGTATGCATTGGCTACACTATAAACAACTTTCATATTTAGCATCATTAATCACTCAAAGTCTCGAAATATGGTTGCAACATACTGATTGTATTTAGACTTACACATTCATTAGCAACCGTTGCGATGGACAAATTTTATAGTTTCACTCCGGCGTGCGTTTTATATGTATTATATGATTTATAATCAACCAAAGTGACTTCTCAGCTGCGTAAAGTATATTGTACATAGCTTCGTAAAGTATATTGTACATTCAATGATGTTTGAATGTTAGCTACCATTTCTCACCAATGTCCATGGGAGGGTGGAGTTAATTTTCATATGTTAATGGCCTATATACATATAATCTTTGAATATAAGCACTATTTCCATGCTAATGTATCTTTTTACTTCATATCACAATCTTAGATTTATTTAACATTTTATCTTGAATGATATAGTCTAATAAAATATTTTTTTGGTATTCAATTGGATTACGAATATCAAATGTATAACAAAAATGATATTATCTGGAATACGTTGATGTTACTTGTCTGACCAAAATCAATACACACTGTCGAAGTAATGTAAATATTGTTACAAATACCAGGTGTCAACATATTTGTGATAGCAGGAGCTCATGTAGTGCGCTCATTTAACGCGAGATATGACAATAATTCAGTAGTATAAGTTAAAAAATCTGTATTCATAGTCGTGTATAAAATATTAGACATAACCAAATAAACAATGTGTATGCAGTCATATACAATGGAGTGTAACATGGAGAGTGGCAAAACACGTTTGTTCTTGTTGAGAGTAAGGCTAAGTCTGCCTGGACAAAGGGCGTCATATTACGACACTTAGGCCACTTACACAGACACTCGAAATCCGGCTACACAGGTGGTGAGGTATCTACAAATAGATCACAACGCTTAAGCTACTGCGCTAGCTGTCAGCACATCAACCAAATATGTGACTTCGTGACATTGCTTCTCAACGGAGACAAAAAATGATCATAATTTAAATAAACTCTAAAAGAAGAATCTAATTAGAGATTAATAAAATGATTTATACTTCCAAACTAGATAGAATTATTGAGTTATTTAGAAAGTCACATTTTCCTGAAAAAGAAATGCTGAAAATAAGATAAAGTTACAATTCAGAGTTTGTAATAACAACCTCGGAAAACAGCGCTAACACGCGAATGTCCACTTTAGTGCCAAGATGTGTAAAGAGGTATGCTCCAATCCACCGGAGAACAACACATTTTCCATAGATTCAAAGAGGTGGGAATCAATCCAGGAAACAAACGGTTGCACTATACATGGTCCGTGGTTATGGCACCATCATACATGAGGTCACGTGGAAACATCAATCTCCTATGGTCAAAGGTTCAAGTACAATTATCCACGAGGTCACGTTGTAACATCACCACTATATTTCATAGTCACGATGGATGCCAACCTGGCTTATTGATCCACCTGCCTCGTCTACTGACAACATCGTGACTATCTGATACGGAGGAAGTGGAGCTGGATCCACCATGTCATTGACCCGTCGAAAGCCAGAACCTTCCAAATGAGATCCTGTATCGTTCGCCACGCCATCCATCCTGATTCCGCTCAGCGCATAGACTCATCAACGACAGTACCAGGAGGCGAAGACTTAACAGTATGGTCATCGCATCATGAGCCAGAGTTAGCTTCTTGCGTGCAAAGTCATGGATAACCTCCTATTTGTTAGCAAGTTTATACGCATACTAACCTTCAGGAACAGAACCATCAAGCTTAAGGTTAGGTCTCCCGAACATAGATCCACTGGCAATATGATATCTCTGAAAATCAAGATGACACTCCCGTGGACTCGTGAACTGTTAACATGTAGGCCATTGTAAAAAAGGAACGTGATATTATAATCACGCTGATTATCATGGACGAATATCGACAGCATGCTCTCCAATGACTAGTGGGGGCGCTGGACTATGTTGGTGATCTGGGGATGTAGCGGTGTCGTCCTCTTTTTGTCAATTTTCCTAATTTTACTGATCAGAATGAAAATGTCTGGCAACCCCGAACTGGGTGATGAACCTGCTAACCAATACATTTGCAACGGTATCTACATCTTAGTCCGGAATTGCATACGCATCACACCACTTCGTGAAGTTATCACCTACGACAAGCAAAATCGGTTCCTAAAACTGGTGACCGGCAGCGGACCAATAACACCAATACCTATACGCTGTAGTTAAGCCCAAACTACATATTGTTTCAAGGGAGCTTAGGGGATATCTTGGGACGCTCTCTGTGCGCACAAACATCACTAGTTCGACACCACTGCTTAACATCCTTCCTTAAACCGTACAAGTAATAGCTTGTCCTCACTTTACCAAGAGTCTTTGCTATGCCTAAACCAAGATGACCAGCCGTCTCGGATTCATGGAGCTCCACAAGAACGACTTTACAGAGGACCTCAGACTATTTGCCACTCAACAAAAAGACCATGGCCGCTTTAAACGTCCTGTAGAGAACCCAAGTCTTGAGATACAACGCATCCCAGCGTGACTTGTAATGTTTAAAAACCTGGAGATTGATCCGATATGTCCTCCCATGGAGGTCTTTGTTCTGTCACCTTCCATCCTACAACCACATACACCAATGGCTCTATCTTACAACTGTTGTAATCTCTGTAATGACACCCCTTTCATCGACTGATCGTACAAGTATGGTTATCGGGACCATTCTCCAAACTATAAGTGACTGTAACCTGGCTCAAACCTGCAACAACACACATCTTATCTTTAACCTTGTTTTTAAAATTTGCTTTCTACGATTAGGTTAGGTTTCACTACTGGTTGTTATTCCGTCCGTGTGCAAGAACCTTCGTATTACCGATGTCGTATTTGTTTTTTCGAAAAATGTCACGATACTTTAAAAGGAGATCGGAGAGTTGTTGCTGCTGTGGCTCCGTCAAATGTTCCTTCGATCGATTGAAGAGGTCGAGAAGGTGCTCGGGCATGATGTTCTCTCTCCCAGATACCGAGCCATATTGCTGTTTCTAACCAATGTGAGATACAACCCAGTATGGTTCACAGAAAGTAGTGACCGTATCTTTATGAATGGTAAGGGGTCTTTCGGTAACGTTAATGCACCTGATAGGTATATTGAAGCCAACTGTATCAAGCCAACAACCCTTGCTACAAAGATGTGACTTCTTTCAAAGCGTAATGTTGGTTCAACACTAGAAGTGTGGTCTGTTTTACACTCATCTATTGACAACAGGCAGCGGAACTCACTTTCTGAAGATGATTGGTACCTTGTGTCTACCGACATCAAGTTCAAGTGAACAAGACAAAAGTCTGCACCAAGAATGTTATCGTTTTGTATGTCAGCAAACCAAACTGTATGTTTAATATTTGTCTCGTCTAGCTTTATGATTATATCAAAACAACCATTCAATGGTTCCACCTCCCCGGTAGTAGTAAACAATGTCTTGTTTTACTTTCTGGATTCTCTGTCCTATGTCCTTAGCAGTGTAATAGCGGTTCTTATATCAGCAAGAAAGTTGACAGCCATACCCTTCACATTAACCAGAATGAAAACACCCTCTTCCTTGGTCACTGCAATATGGGCTACTAAATGGTCGGGCCTCGGGACAACGTTTATTGCTGCACGTCGGCCCTCGGGTCCAGCTTCTTGCAGTTTCTCGAGCTCCTGTTTGTTTTATGAATAACAGCTTTCTGTTTATGATGTCAGTGATATAAGACTTTTCCAGTGATAAGAGTTATCCGATTGTCCCTGATGGTGTTGTGTTTGACTGTCAAGGAACCAGTTTTTCTTTAAGGTGTCAAACTCATTCCGAAGATACTCAATTTGCTAAGCAATGGTTGACTGGGCAACGTGACCAGTGAGTCTATTTCCATGGGGTTATTATCGGACTCAGACTTCCCAGCTCCTATATTTATAATTGACCGACTTCTGGAATCGCAAGCAAGCTTATGAGACTCTAGTCGCGCTGCTAATGCTTCAGCTTGTGTCAATGTCTCTAGCTGAGCTTCACGAAGACCAAGCCGTATATCTGGCTCCACTATTGTCCTAAAAGAAAGTTATGAACGGGAAGCATTTCTAACAGCGTTTGTTCTGCTTTCGGGTAAGCTTGTCTAGTAAGCTTCCTGACGGCCCGTCACAAATCAGAAATCGACTCGTCATTCCCGTTAACCCGTGTCTGCAGCTTATCCATATACATTTCCGACTTGTTCTCAGTTCCAAACTTTCGACGAATCGACGCAGTGAGTTCAGCGGAGTTGCTCCTCTTAGCTCTGTCTAAGTCGCTAAGTACAGCTTTGTCAGCACCAGACAAACTTTCGGTAGTACAGACATTTCTTTCGGTCGTTCCACTTGTTGATGTCTACAACAATTTCGAACTGTGATAGATATTCTTATAAGTCTTCTGTCCCATCATACACGATTGACTTCATGACAACATGTTTCAGAGAAGACTCTGGGAACTTTGAAGAAACATTGCAAGTAGAAACACCAACCCCGTAGTAGCATTATGGCCCGAGACAATATGTGCATCAGAGACATCGCTAAAGTCGCAAAGACCAAATCTATTCTTCCAGACAAACGCAATGCCATGCATGTCCCAAGCGGGTGCTACTGACAAAACGAATATCCGAGCTAATCCGTCATGACCTATACCCTGACTCCAAAAACGAATCAGTACTTACGGATCATTATTTCCAAAATACATATCAACATCGGTCTGACGATAACTGTCAGATGTGAGTTCACGCTTTTCTAAATGTGTATACACATGACCCAAATCAGTTTTGAGCCTGACTGTTTCTTCATTTAGAAAAGTATACTTTATATCTACTGTTAACCAGTTCACTTATGATATATTTGCTGGTTTTTAACACGTCATTAAAAACTGTTCCATCTCCAATTCAAGGTATCCAATTGAGCAAGACATGGAATTTCCATGTTTGTTTAACATGCTTTGCAACAATTCCGAGGTCAAAACATTGGACGGTATTGAAGAGTCATCCGGAGACGGGGATAAGAAAGCCATATCAATGAATGTTGTAAATACAGATTTAAGCAGTCATACTATGGAAAATAAATTAATAACAACATAGCGTTAGCGCCCCATGTTGAATATATTCCTAGAGGAATTGCTCAATACAAGCTTGGTTAACATAAAAGCGAAATCCAATCACTATATTTACACTCATACAATTTTTTTTATTTATATTTTATGCAAAAAAAATCGTCATTTGAATGTGACGTAATTATTCAATATAAGTCGGTCTAAAGGGGGAGGAGCTTACTCAATTGAACAGCGAATGATGACTCTTCACGTAAGGTAGAATTATTCTTCCGCAACGACAAAAAAGTTCAATATTTTATTGTAAAATAAACATGACAAACAAAGTAAATTTCAGAGAAAATTTTATTTCATCAGATCAGAACTTTAAATATATATTCAATTTTGCTAAAAGTTAATATATAGCGTAATAACATAAAGAATTTGTACTCGGCCACATGTGTGACGGTTTTTGTGCAGTGAGGCGAAACTGACGCACGCTTACACAGTGGAGTTTGCCGAAGTTGTCAAAATACCGATGTTCAAGTAGCTCAACGTGTTTGAGATTGTTGTCTGACTTGACAATATTACATCCTTGGGAGCCATGTAATTATATAATCTACGCTTATCTCCATCGCCATCTACAGACGGAACAATTTCACTTGTGTTCGATGGGTACAATGTATTTGTGGTGACGCGTAACTGTCAACACGTGGATTACTAGAGGTGCATGTTTAATAATACACGTGATTAAATTCTAAAGAACAAAGACAAGAGGATATGTTTATAACTGACCTCTGTCAGAGGGTCTCACGCCGGTCCATCCCAAAGATTCGATCGTAGGACGAACACAGACACAGGAGTAATGTTTACATTTGACATCCATCATTTTTAACAAAAATGAGAGCACTGCAGGTCGCGCCGGTCGGGATATTTTCCCCTTTCCTTTATACAATTATTAAATTAAAAATGTTGGTATCATATATAAATATAAAACATATATGTATATTGTTTACATTGTTCCAATATTCTATGAAAACAACAATATACACGTAATGTTGCGTCAAAATGTAATAAAAGTGCAAATATATTTGTGATAGCAGGAAATCATGTAATATAAGTCTGTATAGACAATTGTGTGTAAAATATAAGACATAGCCAATATACAATGTGTATGCAATCATATACAATTTAGTGTGACATACAGAGTGGCAAAAACACGTCTGCACGTGTTGAGAGTAAGGCTAAGTTTGCCTGGACAAAGGGCGTCATATCACGACACCTTGGCTAATTAGACAGACACTCGTAAGCCGGCTACACACGTGAGGTATCTAAAAATAGATCGCCACACCTGAGCGACGGTGCGAGGTGTCAACACAACAATCAAACATGCGATATATATGCGATACCAGAACAGACCATAATTGTGCGCCACTCTTTTTCAGTGTTTGAATATCAAAACAATGAAAGAGTTACCATTCAAAACAATTGTGTTGTGTAACTGGGACGTGGTACGAATTCCCAGCTTCCTTCTCGTGTCGCATCGCTAGGGAAGTCGTATCAAGTCCCGTTGTGTTGCCCAACCCGGCGGCTGCAGTTCGAGTGCAATTCGAGTGTTCTTTTATCATACTTCATTCGGGCGGAATCATCATCACGATTTGGTCGCTTATGACTAGGCCACGTCTTAAACCGATGTGACAATGGTAGTCTTAATTTAAGAGTCCGTGTAAACTTCAGTGATGAAACATTTAGCGTATATAGAACGATAGATCAGATAAATTTAAGCGCTAGATTTCAATAAGCACAATGATATCAATGATGTTTGAATTAGAAAACCGCTACACGTAGAGTACACACGCATTATACAAACACGTTACTGCAAAGATGAAAATCAGCACAAACTTTGTCCGAACCAAGTCTAGCTGCCTCTACATAGCATAGGCTGAAAACCTGGCATAACTTGACAAAATATCACGGCTTCAATCAATCCTCTTTCATTTAACTTGTAAGCTTTAGATCTTTTTAAATTTCCGAATTCTGAAAACGCAGCCACAGTCTGCGGCTCACACATAACAGGTATTGTAATGGTCGGCAATATTCTATGTGTTTACCTCGTTTGCTTATTGTTAGTGGTAGCACATTGGTATTATACACTCACATGATGCCTTGAATGACTATAAACTCAAATAGCAAAGAGTTCTACAATGTCTACTAACTATAGCGATTCATGTGTTTTCGGTTGTACCTCTCGCTAGGACCATGGTCTGCCCCTCTGCTGAGCTTTATCAAATGATAACTGTCGTCTTTTTCTAATGAGTCGTGTCAAAGTTCAGCGTCGAAACATTTAGAGTATAGAGAATGATAAAGCGAATACATTACATTTAATGTTGTATTTTAATTTACGAAATCAGGCGTTTGAGTAATAATATCGCTACACACACATTATCATGGATAGTCATCATTTTTGTTATTGTATTTCGCAGTGATAGTAGTAACGAAGGGAAACCTCGTCTGCTAAAGTGATGTCAGCGTTGCTACGTAAGAAGTAATTTGCACAGAAACGCGACGAGCCCATCGATACAACGTTAGATATGGCATCAAACTCAAGTTCGGACGATGAAGGTCAATATGTATTTATTTTTGTTAAACATTTTCTCAGTTCAAAATATAAGATTTTACAATAAATGAAGCTTTAAAATTCCAGAAGAAGTTATCACCTGTACTGCTTCGAACACTCTAATCTATGCCTGTAAAACACTTTAATGTCACAATGTTCATAGTTTGCTATAAAGGTGCATGTTTCTATTGATTTTATCAAATTGAATTCAGTGTTCAACTGTTGAAGGTGTTTCGGGAGTAGGAATGGTTGTAAACAAAGGCTTAAATTTAGATAAAAAGATTCATTTCAAAACTGCTACTCTTCCAATGGGAGTAAGAATTCTTCTTGACCAATGACCAAGGGTATTTGTACTTTTGTGTATTACTGGTCATCTTATCTATGTTAACTTAGTAATCAATACCAAACAAATCACCTTATAGAAATTTCCATCGATGGTGGTATACGTTAGCACTGTTTTTTCTTCCCAATTCAAATAATTGAGTTTTGTCTTTTTTTGATATGGGTACAAACAATCAGAAACCTTATCAAAAATATTTAACACAATTAAAGTTTCATTGAATCACTTTTGTGATCCATTTAAAATTATTGATATGCCATCTGCAAATTGTGAGAGTGTATGGTATTTTTGATAAAATTGAACGACCTTGATATTTGTTTAAGAAAAAAACTAGCAAGTAGTAAAATAAGATATGAAGAGACAGGATCCTTTTGCCCATTGCAACCTCTCTATATGCTTAAGATTATAAAAGATATATAAATAATATATATAATATTTTATCCATCTCATAAGACCGAATCAAATGCCTTTTCAAAATCAATAACAGTTAAAAGTCCAGATATATAATCTAATTCTGAATAATGCATAGTGTCGTGTACAAGTCTACTGTTCTTTGTTTATATAACCAATTTGCTATGTAAGTTGAAGCTAATTTATACACAGCTTTTAACAATGTAATAGGTCTCCAGTTTTTCAAACAATGTCTTGCTTTTTCCATTCTAAAAATTATGAAGGTGATATGTGTGCATATGAGGATATGGGTATTCAACCCGAGGGTCACAAAATGTTGCAAATCCCGAAATTTGCCGAGTATTTTTATTATTTTTAAATTCGAAAAAAATGCATTCCAATTCTCAATACATGAAAATAGCATGATATTTACAACGTATCTTAATGTTTTTATCTTTTAAGTGTAAATCCAACCTAGTTTCAACTGTCATCTAAACCGTATCATTACTGATACAAATGAAGAGTTCGATGAACGTTTAGACTTTATTGCATCTTTTAAAAATAGAGATATGAAATAATATTGACGAAATCCACGGTGTTGTTGACGATTTCAATTGGCATCGCTGACATGCATACATGATACAAATAGACAATACGTGCGATATACCCATGTCCTACTTAGATTTGAAAAATTGGTGTACATCGAAACAGACATAAGGCCACAACAAATAAATCAGATGTTCTTCGAGAAATTAGGAAAAATAATTGGGATCGAGCGCGCGAATGTATTTTTCTACTTTTAATAAAATATCCATTTTGAGATTTTCAGAGGCGAAGGAATCCAATTGTCATGTGAGCGCTAACTTTTTTTAACTTTTTTTTTTTTTAATTTCAGAATATTTTGCATTGAATTAATTATAATTATATTAATTTTCAGCCTTTCACTGACAAAAATAATTAAAAAGCAATATCATTTGAAAAAAAAACCCATAAAGTTTATTGATTCATCTGAACCCCTGTTCATATCAAATTTCAATCAAAATGGAGAAAAAAAACAGACTATCTCTAAGTCAAAACTTTGATTCGCAAATTGGAACTTACTGGTCTTAAATTATGACAATATGACTAGGATTGGCAGATTTAACCGCATGGAAACCTCTGAAAAAAAAAATCTGAATTTGCCGATTTTTCGAAGGTGCGGTGCATTTTTTTATTTTTTACTTTTTTCTCAACTTAAACATTTTAGGAGCGGGACTTCCGACGAACAAGTAATTTATTTGGTGTGGCCTTATGATATTTTTATTCCAACCTACTGTGCCATCTTAAAATGTAAAACTATATTGCAGTCAATTTGATTCAAATTGGACAGAAAACTATAAATAATAATATCAATTATTTGTTTATCTCATGTAACTGACGTGACTAGGGGATAGTTGATTCGTATTGTAACGCTTTCCAGTCATCACTCATATTTTATCGAATAGCATGGATACATTTTGCTAGATCCGGCCTTCGGCTGCCACTTAGCGAAGGGTTAATTGCGCTCCATTATGCTGTATATTTAAATATTTGTCTACTTTGTCCCGCATTACTGTTCGTATCCTATTATGTAATCGTGTCCGTTTGAATGTCTTGATAAAGGGGCAGATCGCCTCGAAAATATAACAATTTTGTTTTGTCCACACGGCTGGAATTACTTCCTTGTCCCGTAAGAAATAAATATACATATACAAAATGTTGACGTTTTACGAGTACCGTTGTTTAGGATGAGCACGTTGTTTAAATATCTATAAATCATATAAAGTATGTTTGTTCCCAACATATTTAGATATAGATGTCGTATATTATTTATTTTTTAATTATTTTCATTCAAAAATAATTTAAGAAGAAAGAACAAAAAATGGCAATACTTTTGACGATCGATTTGGTTATATTTGAATGCGATTTCATTTATAACGATACTTTATTTTGCTTTCTTTTCCATATTCACCTGATGCGGTCATCTCTGTCAGCAGACCGTAAGTAGATATCAGCATCAACAAATATCATATCAATGTTATACCGTATTGTTGTTATTCCATATCTATCTCCACATTAATATGTTAACACAATTGCTGCTGTATTAGTTTATATATATCAATACCATAAACATATCTACCGAGACAACATGATATGTTGATTATGCTGCATAACCATGATGCAAAATATTAGATAAAGCTCTTGTTCTAAATCGAGTATAGAAGATATAAAAGATATTGGCAAAATCCACAGTGTTATTGACGATTTCTATAGGCATCGTTGGCATACATAATCAATTAGTCATTTCGTAGCACATTTAATGGAGAATATTACTTTTAAGATGACGTATTTCACATGAAAATATTTATATTTCATTGTACGAATGAATCAATTAGTTCTATAGGTACTTTGTTTTACTCAACTGGTATTGGTTTGAGCGCGGTCTGCAGGAAATATATATTACCAAATCATTATAATGGCAAATGTATTATTCTTGGCAGTGTACATACAACTTAAAGTAGACATCTGTAGGTAGACCAAAGTGATATCACCTACTCCAACTGTCATAAGAACCGGATTATTACTGATAAAAGCAAAGCGTAGCGTTTGATGAACTTTTATTACTTTTATACTAAATAACCTGTTTGCAAAATGTATGAAGATCGAAACAGACACAATGATATTTTCCTTTCAATCTACAGTGTCATATTTAAATGCAAATCAACAATGTTGTTAATTTCAACATTTGTTCCAAATAATGATATCAATTATTTGTCTATATCATGTAACGGACTTGAATAGGGGATAGCTGATTTGTATGTTTTCATTCAAATATTGTCAAACAGCAAAAACATTAGATGTTTTTGTTATCAGTTCAATATAGTAAATACAATGTAATAGTTTTTTCAATGCTGGTTGTAAATCTAGTAATGGATAGGAAATACCGTCGCAATAATTCTGACGATCGGTTTCGTTATATTTGAATATTATTTCAATCATGACGATGGTGAATTTTGCTTTATTTTCCATATCAACCTGATGCGGCCATCTCTGTCAACAGTTCGTAAGTAAATATTAACATGTATTAATGTTATACCATATTAATGTAATTTATATCTTCCTCCACACAGATTATGTTAATATCAATGCTGCTGTATTCATTTATATGATTCAATACCTGAAATATGTCTATAAAGTCAACATAGAAAGTCGATTTTGCTGCATAACCATGATGCAAAATATTAGATAAAGCTATTGTTCTAAATCACGTATAATAGGTATACAAATATTGGCAAAATACACGGTGTTGTTAACGATTTCAATAGGCATCTTTGACATGCATACCCGTAAAATTATGTGATAAAAAATGCACAATATGTGCGCTATACCCATGTCAAAGAGTTGGATTAGTATATGACACATAAACCGTCATCTAGTCATTTCGTAGCATTTTTAATTGAGAACATTTCTTTAAAGATGACCTATTTCACATGAAAATATTTATATTTCATTGTACGAATGAAACTAATAGTTATATTGATGCTTTATTTTTAAATAAGTGATGCCGATTTGAGAGTGGTCTGCAGGAGATACATAGCAAAAATTCATTAAAATGGCAAATGCATTATTTTTGGCAGTGTACACATAAATCACAGTAGACATCTGTAGGTAGGCCACAGTGATACCAACTACTCCAACCGTCATCAGAACCAAATTATTTTTATATAAAAATAAACCGTAGCGTTTCATGAACGTTTATATTAAATTGCCTTTTTGAAATATGTGTGAACTTCGAAACAGACACAATGGTATTTGCATTTCAATCTACAATGTCATCTTAAACTTTAAGATTTATATTTGATTATAAGAGTGAATCAATTAATTATATAGGTACTATGTTTTACTCGACTGGTGCCGATTTGAGTGCGGTCACTAATTCGTTATAATTGCGAATGCGTTATTCTTGGCAGTGACCATACAACTCACAGTAGGCATCTGTAGGTATCTTTATTATACCATATTGATGTAATTGTATATCTCCCTCCACACTGAGTATGTTAATATCAATGCTGCTGTATTCATTTACTGCCGTTGAACCCTATCTGTGAACGACGAAAGTACTATAATTGTATTGAATGGAATGACGCAACAAGATAGTCGCGTCCCACTGAACCTAAGATAGCGATGATTGGCAGAACTTAAAGTAGGCGGAGTTAAAATTGATGGAAGTCTCATTTACTGAAGATCAAACGTCAGCTGAAAGTTGTGGCTAAATTTCTAATCCGCCTACATTTAGCGGCTATAAAAACACATTTCTGACACATCTTCAAAAAAACGGTACTACCGCCGGACAGATTGGCAATTTCCCTTTCAAAATCATCCTACACATACCAAATCCCGTCACTAATAATTACCAGCCCCATTTTCAAAAAAACATTCATTTAGATTTTGGACAGTCACCTCATTAAAATCCATGTCTTCTGCTCGTAAAACATGCATGAGTGAGGCAAAACTATCATTAAACGTATTGATCATAAACCTTAGAAATAACATGTTTCATGTGTAATTAAACGTATCTGCTTGAAGAATGGAGAGTTTGAAATCAACTTGATTTCATTTACCTAAAACATAAATCTTTTAATCGATTTTGTAGCTCTTGACTTTCTCTGGAAAAAAGTTCTATTGCCTTTTAACAGTAATTAATAATATTTGTCATGATCATACAGATTCGTTTTATTCACAAAATGAAATGTCACAAAACTAAATTTTCGGCAATATCTAAAACTTATAAAAAATATCAAAAATCCATGACGATATAGCCCGGTATATAGATTCATGTGGATTTTATCTAATTGTGTTTAAATCATAATATTTGTTGGTTTTTTTTTTATAATATTTGAAGATGGTAACATGCTTATATTTTATATAAGTTTCCTTTTTTAAAGTAAATGTTCGCTACATTTAATATTATTTCATAAAATTGATTATTTCAAAATCTAACGATATCAAATCCACCCAAATCTAAAAAAAATATGTTGTAATTTATATGATCGTTGAAATTAAGTCTTTACCATAAAATGTGTTTTTTTTACTTCAATTATACTTTCGCTATCACTAAAATTCATTTAGCAAATATTGTATCGGTTTATAACACAAAATCATAACGGCGTTTCGTATACATATCTGCCTTTTATTTTTAAAACTCCTAGTTTATTAGATCATGACGGGTTTCACGGTAGCTAATTATAAGCTTACATTTATCTGTATTGCATTTAACACATACATTGTAGTTTGTACCAGTTTATTACAGAAACCCTAACGGTTTTTAATTTGTCATCGTAAATTCATATTCAGGTCAAATTTGAGAGTTATTAAAATTTATACCATCCGCGCCTGTTAATTGTCCTCGTGTCACATACATTCGCCTGCAATTTTTAATTAGATGTTATAGGCCTATGCATATGATAGAATTATGACCTTTCAATATTATAGGCGAACTATACCAAAATACCTGAGATGTAAGATGAAGATTTCTACATGAACGTAAAGTACTACGAGTCGTATATTACATGTAAGTGCATCTCCAAACTTGAACAGCATGCAGGGTAGATATTATGTATAAAGCTTGAGTTTCCTGGCCTTCCCTAATTTACGTTGTCGATAATGAAAACTAAGCCGGGTACTAATTAATAAAATATAACACCAAAGATATTTTGATAAATCTTAGAATATTATAATTGATTATTTTGACATATCATCAGTCCTCGCTGATACATGCATACATATGAAGGCCCCGTCCATCTTCGGTACAAACACCAAATTGTAACATCCAAAACCACGTGCCCTTCAAGTCATATTAGGCCCCGCCACCTTGTAAACGAACCATTAAATGAGAATACGTTTTGATTCTCGACGCCGCGTACTTGTCTATAATCATTTACTATCGATTCATATCGTACTTGTATTACACTTTCGGCGTTCACTGATAGGGTTTAACGGAGGTATATATATATCAATACCTTAAATATATCTAGAAAGACATCATAATGAAGTCGATTTTGCAGCATAACCATGATTCAAACTGTTAGATAAATATAATGGCAAAATCCATGTTGTTGTTGACAATTTCTATTGGCATAGTTGACATACATAATCGTAAAGATATGTGATCAAAATTGCGCTATACCCATGTCCCAGAGCTGGATTTGTATATGACACAAAAATCGTCGTATGGTCATTTCGTACAAAAATGTAGCACTTTTAATGGAGAACATTACTTTTTCAGATGACGTTTTTCACATGTAAAGATTTGTATTTCATTGTACGAGTGAATCAATTTGTTCTATAGGTACTTTGTTTCACTGAAATTGTGTCTATTTGAGTGCGGTCTGCAAGAAATATATATCACCATTTAATTTTAATGGCAAATGCGTAATTCCTTGTAGTGTACACAAAAATTACATAGGACATCTATAGGTAGTGTTTCAAAGTACTCTAACTGTCACTAGAACAAATATTTTACTGATAAAAAGCAAAGTGTAGCGTTTTATGAACTTTTATACTAAATTGTCGCTGCGAAAAATGTATGAATATCGAAACACACACAATGGTATTTTTATTTCAACTTTAAGGTTCATCTTAAAATGCAAAACTACAATGTGGTCAGTTTTAACATTTGTTTTATATCTGAGTTTCGGAAGTAAGTTATAAATAATTATATCAATTATATCATTATCTCATGTAACATATGTGACTAGAGGATAGCTTGTAAATGTAGTAATGGATAGGTTATACCGTCGTCATAATTTTGATGATCGGTTTGGTTATATTTGAATATTGTTTCAATTTTGACGATGGAGTATTTTGATTTATTTTCCATTTTCCACCTGATACGGCCATCTCTGTCAACAGGAAGGTAGTAAATATTAGGATATAACGATGTTATACCATATTAATGTGATTTTATATTTTCCTACCTATTGATTATGTTAATATATGGAGATATTTAATTCATTGTACGAGTGAATGAATAAGTTCTATAGGTATTTTTTTACTCAACTTGGTCCGATTTGAGTGCGGGCTGCAGGATATATATCTCACCAATTCATTATAGTGGCGAATGCGTTATTCTTGGCAGTGTACACACAAATAACAGACTAGTAGACATCTGTAGGTAGGCCACAATGATACCAAGTGTCATCTTAAAATGCAGAACTACAATGTAGTCTATTTAAGCATTTATAGAATATCTATACCTTGGAAATAAAGTATGATTAATAATATCAATTATTTGATTATCTCGTGTAACAAGGGGATAGCTTATTTAAATTGATCTGTTAGATATAAATATACATGTATATCAAAGGGTGACGTTTATTAGTACCGTTATTTAAGTTGACCACGTTGTTTAAAATATATATAAATCTTATAGTTAATGTATGTTTCCAAAAGATGTATATACAAATGCTGTATATAGATTGTTTTCATTCACAAATCATCAAACAGGAAAGAACAAAAGATGTTTTTGTTATTAGTTTAATATGGTAAATAATAGTTTTGCAATGCTGGTTGTAAATGTAGTAATGGATAGGAAATACCGTCGCAATAATATTGACAATCGGTTTGGTTATATTTGAATATGATTTCAATCATGACGATGGTGTATTTTACTTTAATTTCCATATCAACATGATGCGGTCATCTTTGTCAACAGGAGGTAAGTATATTTTAATATGTACCAACGTTATGTCATATCAATGTAATTCTATATCTTTCCCCACATTGATTATGTTAATATCAATGCTGCTGTATTCATTTTTTTATATATGAATACCTGAAATATATCTACAGAAACAAGATGATCAGTTGATTTTGCTGCATAACTATAATGCAAAATGTTAGATAAAGCTTTTGTTCTAAATCCCGTATAGAGGATATAAGAGATATTCGCAAATTCCACGGTGTTGTTGATGATTTCTATTAGCATCGTTGGCATACATAAACGTGAAGATATTTGATAAAAAAAACTATGTGCGCAATATCCATGTCCAATAGCTGGATTTGTATATGACACATTAACCGTCATCCAATCATTTCACATGAAAAGATTTATATTTCATTATACAAGTGAATCAATTAGTTATAGAGGTACTATCTTTTACTCAACTGGTGCCGGTTTAAGTGTGGTCTGCGAGAAATATATATCACACATTCATTGTAATGACGAATGCATCATTCTTGGCAGTGTAAACACAAATCACAGTAGACATCTGTAGGTAGACCACAGTGATACCAACTACTATAACTGTCATCAGAACCGGATTATTACTAATAAAAGCAAACTATAGCGTTTGATGATTTTATATACTAAATTGCCACTTTGAAAAAGGTGTGAATATCGAAATAGACACAGTGATATTTCTCTTTCAACCTCCAGGTTCATCTTGAAATGCAAAAATACAATGTAATCAATTATAACCCTTTATTTCATATCTGAGCCTTGGACATCAATAATTATATCACTTATTTGTTTATCTTATGTAACAGACCGTTATTTAAGATGACCACGTTGTTTAAATATGTATAAATCATATACTTAATGTTTTCCAAAAAGATGTAGATATAGATGCTGTATATAAATTGTTTTCATTCGAAAATCATAAAACAAGAAAGAAATGTTTTTGTTATCAGTTCAGTATACATGTAGTAAATAATAGTTTTGCAATGCTGGTTGGAAATGTAGTAATGGATCGGAAATACCGTCGCAATAATTTGGGCGATCGGTGTGGACATATTTGAATATGATTTCAATTATAATGATGGTGTATTTTGCTTTATTTTTCATATCCACTTGATGCGGCGGCCATCTCCATCAACAGTTGGTACGTAAATATTAATATGTATCAATGTTATACCATATTAATGTAATTTTACATCCAATGCTGCTGTATTCATTTATATATATCAAAACCTGAAATATAAATACAGAGACAACATAATGAAGTTGCTTTTGCTGCATAACCATGGCGCAAAATGTTAGAAAAAGCTATTGTTTTAAATTCCGTATAGACGATATTAAACACATTGGCAAAATACAAGGTGTTGTTCACGATATCAATTGGCATAGTTGACATTCATAATTGTAAAGATAGTTGATCAAAAATGCACAATATGTGCGTTATAGCCATGACCGAGCTGGATTTCTAAAAAGATTTATATTTCATTGTACGAGTGATTCAATTAGTTCTATAGGTACTTTGTTTCACTCAACTGGTGCCGGTTTGAGTGCGGTCTGTTGTAAATATATATCATCAATTCATTATAATGACGAATGCGTTATTGTTGGCAGTGTAATCACAGTAGACATCTGAAGATAGGCCACAGTGATACCAACTACTCTAACTGTCATTAGATCCTAAGTTTTACTGGTAAAGTAAATTGAATCGTTTGGTGAACTTTTATACTATAACGCCTCTTTGCAAAATGTGTATATCGAAACACGCACAATGGTTATTTATTTCAACCACCAGGTTCATCTTAAAATGCAAAACTACAATGTAATCAAATGTAACATTTGTTTCATATCTGAGCCTTGGACATAAAGTATAAATAATTATATTGCTTATTTGTTTATCTCATGTGACAGACGTGACTAGTGGAGAGCTGATCTGTATTGATCTGTAAGAAATAAATATACATGTATATCAAAGGTTGATGTTTATTTGTACCGTTATTTAAGATGACATCGTTGTTTAAATATGTATAAATCATATACTTAATGTTTTCCAAAAAGATGTAGATATAGATGCTGTATATAAATTGTTTTCATTCGAAAATCATCAAACAAGGAAGAGCATAAGATGTTTTTGTTATCAGTTCAGTATACATGTAGTAAATAATAGTTTTGCTATGCTGGTTGTAAATGTAGTAATGGATGGGAAATACCGTCGCAATTATTTTGACGATCGGTGTGGACATATTTGAATATGATTTCAATTATAATGATGGTGTATTTTGCTTTATTTTTCATATCCACTTGATGCGGTTATCTCCATCAACAGTTCGTAAGTAAATATTAATATGTATCAATGTTATACCATCTTAATGTAAGTGTACATCCAATGCTGCTGTATTCATTTATATATATCAAAACCTGAAATATAAATACAGAGACAACATAATGAAGTTGCTTTTGCTGCATAACCATGGCGCAAAATGTTAGATAAAGCTATTGTTTTAAATTCCGTATAGACGATATTAAACACATTGGCAAAATACAAGGTGTTGTTCACGATATCAATTGGCATAATTGACATTCATTTTCGTAAAGATATGTGATCAAAAATGCACAATATGTACGCTATAGCTATGACCAAGAGCTGGATTTCTATGATACATATACTGTCATTTAGTCATTTCGTAGCACTTTCAATAAAGGACATTACTTTTAAAATGACGTACTTCACATGAAAAGATTTATATTTCATTGTACGAGTGAATCAATTAGTTCTATAGGTACTTTGTTTCACTCAACTGGTGTCGGTTTGAGTGCGATCTGTAGGTAATATATATCACCAATTCATTATAATGACGAATGCGTTATTCTTGGCAATGTACACACAACTCACAGTAGACAACTGTAGGTAGGTCACAGTGATACCAACTACTCCAACTGTCATTAAAACCGAATTATTACTGATTAAGCAAAGCGTACCGTTTAATGAACTTTAATACTAAATTGCCTCTTTGCAAAATGTGTGAATATCGAAACACACACAATGGTATGTTATTTCAACCTCCAGGTTCATCTTAAAATGCAAAACTACAATGTAATCAATTGTAACCTTTATTTCATATCTGAGCCTTGGACATAAAGTATAAATAATTATATAACTTATTTGTGTATCTTATGTAATAGACGTGACTAGGGGATAGCTTATCTGTATTGATCCGTAAGAAATAAATATACATGTATATCAAAGGTTGACATTTTTTGTGCCGTTATTTAAGATTATCACGTTGTGAATAAGAGTCACGTGACCAGTCAATGCAGGTGGACGGTGTTTATATCGCTCTCGTGACACTCAATATTCTTACCTTTTTCCAATCGGATTTTTTACATCTCTTTCTGGATTATGGAAAATGTGACAATGATTGACTAAAGTATCAGGACTAAAACTCGATAACCGCCTGAAATGTGAGTAAACAAGGCTCTTTTTTGCTACGATCTAATATGAACTGAACTGTACTCACTATATTTCATACGTACACGATACGCTTTATGCTTCACATACATGTACGTTCTCTCGTATATCGTGCGCCTAGTGAACTATTAAGTACTGAATAAGATACTCTGTATCCTGTGATACTGTGTTTAATCTGCTATCGATCTTTAAACATTAATAATGGCTGACAAAAGAAAAACCCTGTCAACGTCAAGCTCTGACCGTAGCTTCCATCATGACGGTCAAGACCACTCAATGAGGCCCACCAAAAAGGTTGTGAAAAAAGTGAAAACTGGATTGAACTCTTGCCAACCTACATTAGCTTCATTTAAATTTGACAATTCTCATCTGAAGAAGTTCGGAGAGGATATGATGAAAGCGATAAGTAATCTCGAGTCCAAAGCCAGCTGTATTGATCAGAAACTTTCCGGAATGGTAACCACAGAAACCTTAAATGACAAATTTAGCAAAATGGCCACCAAGTCAGACCTTGCCAAGGCAACATCAGAAATTGTAAATAAACTCAACACCAAAATTGAAAATCTAGAAAGTAGAGTATTTGACTTAGAGAATACAAATGACGATCTCACAAAGAAAGTCCAATTTCTCGAAACAAAACTGTCAAAGCTTGAGGACACTGTAACAGAAGTTGGTTATACTGCCGAAAAAGCTGACCATGATATAAATAATCTGGAGCAATACACGAGAAAGTCCAGTATCCGTATCTTTGGACTAAATGATGACAAAGATGAAAAGGTTGAAATGACATGCCAAAAAGTACAAGAACTTCTCCAGTCAAAACTTCAAATGAACTTTCAGAACAGTGACATTGACATTGCTCATCGGTTAGGACGTTACGACAATAAGAGAAATAGGCCAGTCATCGTCAAATTTATGTGCCGACGCAAAAAAATGGAGTGTATCGCTAATAGACACAAACTAAGTGGATCGCGTATCTTCATAAGAGACGACTTAACAAAAGATAACCAATATCTTATGGATATATGCAAATACGATGACAGAATCCAGAAGACTTGGACTGATAACGGAAAAATATTCGCGCAATTAGCTACGGACAGTTCCATCCACAGAATCCATCCAGGAATCTGTATCGATAATCTGATGAAATGAATTCCCGTAATCGACCATGATGTGTTTATCACTTGTACGTGATCACTAATCCGACACTTGGACAGTCTTTTATATATTAGTGGTCAATACAGTGAATCCCTTATACAGATTGTGTATATATTTTGTGTATTTCTTCAAAGTCCTGTCTTTTTAATATCTGTTATCTTATCAAGCATAATAAGGTATTTTTGAGCTTGTTCTTTCAATCTTAAGGCACTTAAAAAATCATGTTGTAACAACTATACTTCGTCGTTGTCAATCACCATAGTGAGTGATACTAATATTATGAAAACAATATCTTAATCTTCCTCTATTCTTATGCCAGTTCAGCTTTACCAAATATATCGTCTCGGTCTCAACACAGCGGGTGTATTCAGAAAGACATTTTATTTTCTTTATATGTACTTTGGTGTGATTTTCATAATATGCGCCAAAAATTGACCAACACTTTACAAGTAGATATCTGTCAAATTAACTATATTTCAGTAATGCACTAATTAATCTTTTTTAATAGTATGTGATGAAATATTTCCCCGTACATATCACATTGCATGATATCATAAATGAATTTTGTTACTACATATCGAACCGTATTTATAACTATTTTCCAAAAATCGTAATCTATAGCGAGTCAAATTAGATAACTCTGGTGTGAACGTGCTGAAGAGTTACCCTTTATCACATTAGTCCGTTATGTTATCTTACTCAAATATGTTATGGGTGTACGTGCTAAAGGGTTTTGAATCAACGATGGTTGTAAGCAGGAGTATATGAAAGCAGAGCTACACAGCGTATAATGTTTTATGTATATAAAATTTTCTAATCTGACTGAAATCCATGTATATGTATTATATATAGAATTAATATATGCTGCAGGATATTCTCATTGTATTTAAGAATAATATTGTTGTATATCAATTATTATTATCAGATATATTTATTTTTCACAAATGCGCAACATTTGTAATTGATAAGCGCATCCAATATAACAACATGTAGTTTATTATATCTAGTGCTTTCTTTGAAATAGCGCTTTCAAAAGGTATCATCTAGCTATATGTGTAATACTTAAAACAGAGTTCTCTCCCTTCAACGTGGTGTATTTACCAAAACCATTTCGTTTTTTGTACATATATATATTATTAACGTATTTCAATATTCCAGTATCGTTGGTTCGAAATTTATTAATGACTTGCTGTACATTTAAATAGATGTAACTTCTCATAGAAATCTACATGCTGAAACATATAAATATTCTTGAATAACTATGTATTATTACGTGTATTTGGTTAAATGTAATGAGAATATATATATGAAAAAAGTGAACTGTTCCGGAATAAACAATATTACCAAGGAACGGTAACTCTTTATTTTCGACCGACTTCATAACAAGGGACATAACTGCAACAATAAAATAAATACTACAAATGTTTCTTTCAAACAGCCCATCTTTTTTCTCTCTTTCTTTCATTCTCTCTCTTTTTTTTGAAGATTTTATTCCATCCATATGTATATTTTAGTTCATATAATCAAATAGTTCTTTCTATAACAATCTATCGTCAAATATCTTGTCAATCTGAAATTACCCGTAAATCGAACGCACTGTGCTGAATCAGGAAAACGTTTTAATCTATGTCTTTCCTACACATATACGGTGGGTCGTCGAGTTTTAGTCTTTCTTCGTGACCTGTTTTGACTGTTTCATTATGCCTTTGTATGTATTTTTGTTTAATGTTATTGTTTGTTCTTTTGTGTCTGTTTATCTGTTAAACCTAGGTCATTCATCACGCCATGCGTCACGCCCGTCGTTGAAAGTTTAAAGATTTTATCTGCCAACTGCCAGGGTCTTGGAGATTTCTCAAAAAGAAAAGACGTCTTTTCTTATTTAAAAAATAAACAGTACAATATTTATTGCCTCCAGGACACACATTTTACATCTGATAAGGAAAAAATTATTCGTTCTAACTGGGGTTTTGACTGTGTATTCAACTCATTTAATTCTAATTCCAGAGGAACTGCTATACTTTTCAATAATAATTTTGAATATAAAATTTTACAGGAAAAGAAAGATCTGAACGGTAACATGTTAGCTTTAGATATAATAGTTAAAGGAGAAAAAATAACATTAATTACTTTATATGGACCTAACATTGACCAACCTCCTTTTTATGACGAGATATTTGATATTATAGAAGAGTTTGGAAATAACAAATATGTAATATGTGGAGACTTTAACATGATATTTGATCCTAAATTAGATTGTGAAAACTATAAAAACATAAACAACCCAAATGCAAGAAAGAAAGTTTTGGAATATATAGACACTTTTGGACTAGTAGACACATTTAGAGAAAAGAATCCTGAGACTAAAAGATATACTTGGCGTAGAAAAAATCCACACAAGCAGGCCAGATTAGATTATATACTGATATCAGATAGTCTTTTACCAAGTTTGACTTCTTCAATAATTGAACCAGGTTACCGTTCAGATCATTCTTTCTCAATAATTAACTTGTCTTTTAATAACTTTAAACGTGGAAAAGGTTTATGGAAATTTAATAATTCTCTTTTATTCGATAATGAATTTTTAAAACTTATTAAATCTACAATAGAAGATATCAAATCTCAATATGCAGTACCCGTATATAATATTAATAATGTAAAAGATATATCGTCAGATCTTATAGTATTTACAATAAATGACCAACTCTTTTTAGAAACACTAATGATGGAAATTCGGGGTAAAACTATATCCTACTCAAGTCATATAAAAAAAAACATCTAATGAAAGGGAAAAAAAATTAATTAATGAAATTAAGGCATTAGAAAAAACAGGGCCAAATAATACATCAGTAAACAAGTTAGAAGATAAAAAGAAGGAATTAGAAGAAATAAGAAAACAAAAAATAAATGGTAGCATAATAAGATCTAGAGCAAAATGGGTAAGGGAAGGGGAAAAACCAACTAAATATTTCTGCAACTTAGAGTCTCGCAACTATACTAGTAAAATTATTCCTTACATAACTAAAGAAGATGGAACGGTTATCTCGGATCAAAAAAAAATTCTTTATGAATCTGAAAATTACTATAATAACTTATATAAAGAAAATATCACACTAAGTAATGTCAATCTTGAACAACTTCTAGAATCTTATACTGTTCCTAAATTATCAGAGCAAGATTCTTTAAATATTGAAGGACCCCTTACAATAAATGAATTAAACAACACACTGCTAAAAATGAAAAATGATAAAAGTCCTGGCTCTGACGGTTTTACAGTGGAATTTTTGAAAATATTTTGGAAGCAATTAGGGCCATTTGTTTTAAGATCACTTAATTATAGTTTTAGCACATCAGAACTTTCAATAACTCAAAAACAAGGAATAATTACATGCATTCCAAAAGGCAATAAACCCCGCGATAAATTAAGTAATTGGAGGCCGATAACACTTTTAAATAATATATATAAATTAGCATCAGGCGCAATAGCAGAACGATTCAAAAAGGTAATCAGTAAATTAATTAGCAATAATCAAACTGGATTCATCCCTGGAAGATACATTGGCGAAAACACAAGGTTAATATATGATGTTATGCAATATACAGAAGAAAATAATATACCGGGACTTTTACTTTTAATAGACTTTGAAAAAGCTTTCGACTCTGTATCCTGGAACTTTATTGATAAAACTCTAAAATACTTTAATTTTGGTCCTACAATAATCAAGTGGATAAAACTCTTTAGAAATGATATACAGTCAGCAGTAAATATTGGGGGAAATCTGTCCAACTTTTTCCATATAGAGCGAGGCTGTCGTCAAGGTGACCCCGTCTCTTCATATATTTTTATTTTATGTGCAGAAATTTTATCCATACTACTAAGAAATAATGAAAATATTAAAGGTATACTATTACATGAAGATGAAATTCTATTATCTCAATTTGCTGATGACACATCTGTTATTTTAGATGGCTCAAAAAAATCTTTAGATCAAACTCTCAAATCACTAAATTTCTATGCTAATATATCTGGTTTAAAAATGAATTTCTCCAAGACCCAGGTAATTTGGATTGGCAGTATGAAGTACAGTAATAATACATTTAATTCTAATCTTAACTTAAAATGGGGAACCACACGCTTTAATCTATTGGGTATTGAATATGATGTAGATCTAAGCAGAATAATCCAACTGAATTTCGACAAAAAACTTGCAAAACTAAAATCACTAATTTCAATTTGGAACAAAAGAATTCTTACACCAATTGGCAAAATAGCTGTAATAAAAACCTTACTAATATCCCAGTTCAACCACTTATTTATATCGCTTCCAAATCCTGATAACTTGTATATTAAACAAATTAATTGTCTGTGCTTTGATTTTTTATGGAATGGTAAACCGGATCAAATTAAAAGAGATGTAATTATTAAAAAATATGAGGAAGGGGGGCTTAAAATGATTCATCTAAAATCCTTTATAACTGCTCTAAAAGTATCATGGATAAGAAGAATTTATTGTAAAGAAGGAAACTGGAATATTATTCTAAGATCTCTATTTGACAAACAAAAATTAGCGAATACTGGAATTGAACACATAAAAAAACAATCTAAAAATTGTAAAAATTTATTTTGGAGAGATGTTCTAGAGGCTTGGTGTACGACCTTAAGTTCAAGTAATATTTACAAAACAAATATTTTAGAAAACCCTATTTGGTTTAATAATGAAATCAGAATAAATCATAAAGTTATTTTTAAGAAGTTATGGTATGAAAAGGGTGTTATATTTATCTATAACATTTTGAAAACAGACAAATCCATATATAGTCTAGAAGAATTTCGTGAAACGTATAACATTCAGACCAATTTTCTAGAATATCAGGGTATGAAAAATGCCATTAATCATGTCATCAGAAACAATCAACAAAGTTTTGACTCTGAAAAAAAATATAACTCTTCCTAACATACCAATAAACCTCAAATTGATTTTAAGTTGTAAAAAAGGTGTTCAAAATATATATAATGTTTTAATTAAAAATGAAGTTATACCTACTGCTCAAAATAAATGGAATCAAAATTTTGAAATTGATCGGGATGAATGGGGAAATATTTATAAACAACCTTTTAATGATACTACTAGCTCAAAGCTTCAATGGTTACAATTCCGAATAAATCACAGAATACTAACTACAAAAACATTTCTTTTAAGAATTGGTAAATCAAACAACAATCTATGTACATTTTGTAAAACACATCCAGAAACAATCACTCATATATTTTGGGACTGTGAAAATGTATCAAATTTGATTGAACAATTAAGAATTTCTATAATTACTAATAATTTAAGTCTTAGATTCGAAAAACAGGATTTTATCTTCGGCAAACAAGATAGTACAAATACTAATTTCCATATTGAAAATTTGATACTGCTTCTAGTAAAACAATACATTTACAACTGCAAATGTCTGAAAAAGAACTCAATTTCAACAGTCTAAAAAATCATATTAAATTTGAACTAAAAGCTCACAGGATTATAATATCCAACAGTAATTTAAAGCGGAAACCACAAGCACTTGCAGAATTACAAAATTGGTTAAATGTATAAACAGTAATATTTTAAAAAATTTTGAAAGATATGTGACCTAGGTTTACTCCCCCCCTTTTTTTTAATCTTTTTTTTTCTTTTTTCTTCTTTTTCTGTCCTGTCTTTGGTGTATTTTTTTATCAAGAGTTGTCTCCCCTAGTTCAATTTCTCATTACATCTGTAGGAAGGGAAATAACTCTTGATAGACCTTTTATGTGAATGTGTGTGTGTGTGTATTTGTTACGTTAATAAGTTACTTGTAAATATATGTATGTACATACGTTAAAATATGCAATCTGAAATTACTCTACAAATGTAACTTTTATTGTACTCGTCTTTCATGTATCTTCTATATATGTTGTGATGTGTATATTTTTTGAAAAAAATGAATAAAAAATAAATTAAAAAGAAAAGATTATCACGTTGTTTTAATATTTATCAATCATATAATTAATGTATGTTCCCAAACGATATAGATATAGATGTTGTATATAAATTGTTTTCATTCAAAAATCATCAAACAGGAAAGAACTAAAGATGGGTTTTTTTCAATAAGGTAAATTATAGTTTTGCAATGCTGGTTGTAAATGTAGTAATGGATGGGAAATACCGTCGCAATAATTTTGACGATCGGTGTGGACATATTTGAATATGATTTCAATTATAATCATTGTGATGGTGTATTTTGCTTTATTTTTCATGTCCACTTGATGCGGCCATCTCCGTCAACAGTTCGTAAGTAAATATTAATATGTACCAATGTTATACCATATCAATGTACTTTAATATCTACCTCCACATTGACTATGTTAATATCAATATTTACTGTATTCATTTATTTATATTAATACCTAAAATATCACTACAGTGACATTATAATGAGGTTGAATTTGCTGCGTAACCGTGATGATAAATGTAAGGTAAAACTGTAGTTCTAAATCCCGTATAAAAGATATAAACAATATTGGCAAAACTCACGATGTTGTTGACGATTTCAATTGGTATCGTTAGCATGCATAATCGTAAAGATATGGGATCAAAAAGGCATAATAAGTGCGCTATATACTCATGTCCGAGGGATGGATTTGTATATAACATAAACCGTCATCTAGCCATTTCGTAGCACTTTTAATGGAGAATATGACTTTTAAGATCTTGTAATTCACATGAAAAGATTTATATTTCATTGTACGAGTGAATCAATTAGTTCTATAGGTACTTTGTTTAAATCAACTAGTTCTAGTTTGAGTGCGGTCTGCAAGAAATATATATCACCAATTCATTATAATGACGAATGCGTTATTCTTGACATTGTAATCACAGTAGACATCTGTAGGTAGGCAACAGTAATATCAACTACTACAACTGTGATCAGAACCGGATTATTATTGATAAAAGCAAACCGTAGCGTTTGATGATTTTTTATACTGAATTGCCACTTTGAAAAATGTGTGAATATCGAAATAGACACAGTGTTATTTCTCTTTCAACCCCCAGGTTCATCTTAAAACGCAAATCTACAATGTAATCAATTGTAACCTTTATTTCATATCTGAGCTTTGGACATAAAGTATAAATAATTATATCACTTATTTGTTTATCTTATGTAACAGACGTGACTAGGGGAGAGCTGATCTGTATTGATCCGTAAGGAATAAATATACATGTATATCAAAGGTTGATGTTTATTTGTACCGTTATTTAAGATGACCTCGATGTTTAAATATGTATAAATCATATACTTAATGTTTTCCAAAAAGATGTAGATATAGATGCTGTATATAAATTGTTTTCATTCGAAAATCATCAAACAAGGAAGAGCATATACATGTAGTAAATAATAGTTTTGCAATGCTGGTTGTAAACGTAGTAATGGATGGGAAATACCGTCGCAATAATTTTTGAAGATCGGTGTGGATATATTTGAATATGATTTCAATTGTAATGATGGTGTATTTTGCTTTATTTTTCATATCCACTTGATGCGGCTATCTACATCAACAGTTCGTAAGTGAATATTAATGTGTACCAATGTTATACCATATTAATGCATTTTTTACATCCAATGCTGCTGTATTCATTTATATATATCATAACCTGAAATATAAATACAGAGACAACATAATGAAGCTGATTTTGCTGCATAACCATGATGCAAAATTTTAGATAAAGCTATTTTTCTAAATTCCGTATAGACGATATTAAAAAAAAAATGGCAAAATGCACGGTGTTCACGATATCAATTGGCATAGTTGTTACTCATAATCGTAAAGATATGTGATCAAAATGCACAATATGTGCGCTATACCCATATCCGAGAGCTGGAATTATATATGACGCATGAACCGTCATCTAGTCATTTCGTAGCACTTTCAATAGAGAACATTAATTTTAAGATGACGTATTTCACATGAAAAGTTTTATATTTCATTGTACGAGTGAATCAATTAGTTCTATAGGTACTTTGTTTCACTCAACTGGTGCCGGTTTGAGTGCGGTCTGTTGTAAATATATATCATCAATTCACTATAATGACGAATGCGTTATTCTTGGCAGTGTAATCACATTAGACATCTGTAGGTAGGCAACAGTGATATCAACTATCATCAGAACCGGATTATAACATAAAACAGAGAAATCTCTGGTAAAAAGAACTGTTTTATATTTCGTATTTCACTGAAAGAAGTGTTCTGTTCACCTTAAAAAGACAAAACGAATTGCAGGCTAAATAAACACGTTTATTGCTCTTTTATTTTTAGCCAATCACAATGCGTGCTACATAGACACTTCACCTAAACATGTAGCGATGTAATCTACTACAGTGAGTCGATACACTAGTACTGTAGCACAATCGTGAACTCTTATAATAGAACGGCAGTAATGCATGTTCCCAAAATATGTACATATAGATGTTGTATATAAATTGTTTTCATTCAAAAATCATCAACAGGAAAAAAACAAAAGATGTTTTTGTTATTAGTTTAATATAGTAAATAATAGTTTTGTAATGCTGGTTATAAATGTAGTAATGCTATTTTTTTCCTGATAATGCCACATACCGTGGCAATTATTTCGACGATCGGTTTGGTTATATTTGAATATGATTTCAATCATGACGATGGTGTATTTTGTTTTTATTTCCATATCAACCTGATACGGCCATCTCTATCAATAGGAGGTAAGTAAATATCATCAATGTCAATGTTATACCATATTAATGCGATTCTATATCTTTCCCCACATTGATTAGGTTAATAGGTTAGATATCAATGCTGCTGTATTCATTTATATATATGAATATAACCATGATGCAAAATGTTAGATAAAGCTATTGTTCTAAATCCCGTTTAGAAGATATAAAAATATTCACAAACTCCACGGTGTTGTTGATGATTTCTATTGGCATCGTTGGCATACATAATCGTAAAGATATGTGATCAAAAATGCACAATATGTGCGCTGTACCCATATCCGATAGCTGGATTTGTATATGACACATAAACAGTCATCTAGTCATTTCGTAGTACTTTTAATGGAGAACATTACGTTTAAGATGACGTATTTCACATGAAAATATTTCTATTTCATTTGTGCGAATGAATCAATTAGATATATAGGTACTTTGTTTAACTCAACTGGTATCGGTTTGAGCGCGGTCTGCAGGAACTATATATTACCAATTCATTATAATGGCAAATGTATTATTCTTGGCAGTGTACATACAACTGAAAGTAGACTTCTGTAGGTAGACCAGTGATATCAACAACCCCAACTGTCATCAAAATCGGATAAAAGCAAAGCGTAGCGTTTGATGAACTTTAAAACTAAATTGACTCCTTGCAAAATCTGTGGACATCGAAATAAACACAATGATATTTTTTTTTATCTACAATAACATACTAAAATGTAAAACTACTATCTAGTTAATTTAAGCATTTGTTTCATATCTGAGCCTTGGAATTTAGTACAAAGGATGATATCAATTGTTTGTTTATATTATGTAACAGACGTGACCAGGAGACAGTTGATCGGTATTGATTTGTAAGAAATTAATATGCATGTATATCAAAGGTTGACGTTTTATTAATACCTTTATTTAAGTTGACCACGTTGTTTAAATATCTATAAATCATATACTTAATATATGTTCCCAAAAGATGTAATGTTGATGTTGTATATAAATTGTTTTCATTCAAAAATCATCAAACAGGAAAGAACAAAAGATGTTTTTGTTATCAGTTCAAGATAGTAAATAATAGTTTTGCAATGTTGGTTGTAAATGTAGTAATAGATGGGAAATACCGTCGCAATAATTTTGACAATCGGTTTGGTAATATTTCAATGTGATTTCAATCATGACGATGGTGTGTTTGCTTTATTTTTCATATCAACCTGATGCGGCCATCTCTGCCAACAGGACGTAAGTAAATATTAATATGTATCAATGTTATACTATATTAATGTAATTTTATATCTTCCTCCACATTGATTATGTTAATATCAATGCTGCTGTATCAATTTATATAAATCAATACCTGAAATGTATCCAATAATAATGGATTGCAGATGTTACAATAGCGTGATATGTTATCAACAAATGTCCTTAGTATATGTAAGATCAATATGTAATTCACTGTATAGATGTAAGATGACTTGAAGCATTAACCGAGCAACTGGTATAAATCAGACCGTATCATATTTTATTTAACATTTGTCTTTGTTAATAATGTGGAATTTAAAAGTAGATTTTCATATGTCATATTTCATATTTATCAGTTCGTTATTATAGTAAATAGCAATTTTGTTTGCCATGCTGGTTGTGATTTAAGAAATGGATGGGCAATACCGTTGCAATAATTATGACGATCGTTTTGGCTATATCTTAATATATTTCATCCTGATTTTGTATATGAAGATTGTGCATTTTGCTTTATTTTTCATATCACCTGATGCGGTCATCTCTGTCTACAGAATGTAAGTAAATATTTAAACATATCATATAAATTATTCCATATTAATATACTTTCACGTTTGCCTCTTCATTGCTTATGTTAAGATCAATGCTTGCTGTATTAATTTATCAATAACTGAAATATATTTCAAAATATAATTCACTTATGTTAATTTTGTTGCATAACCTTTATGCACACTATATGAAAAAAATATTGTTCTACATTCCTGATTAAGGAAAATAATATTGTAAAAATATTGACATAATCCACGGTGTCGTTTGCGTTTTTAGTTGACATATTTGAAATGCATAATCACTTAAAACATTTTGTTTCAATTCCACGACTTGGAATACAAGTATACATACTAATATGAAATATTTGTTTATCTAATGTAACATACGTAACTAGAAGATGGCTGATCTGTATTGATATGTAAGTCATAAATATGTTTATCTTACTAGATAAAACGGTGACGTTTTATTTGTACCGTAAAAGTTTATTCAATATGATCAATATTTCCAAATGCAATGTCTTGTTGAAGTTACATAAATCGAGCTAAAGAGAAGTTCTCTCTAGCCGAGCGATATATTGCGGCTAGTATTGACCAGGGTTACATGACGATGGTGTATTTTTCCTTTATTTTCCGTATCCATCTGGTGCGGCCATCTCTGTCAACAGATGGTAAGTACACATTAGCATGTACCAATGTTATACCATATTGATATCATTTTATATCATTCTCCACATTGATAATGGTAAGAGTAATGCTTGCTGTATCCATTTATCTGTGTCAATACCTGAAATATATCTAAAGAGACTACATAATGCTGTGATGTGTTATTGATGGTATAATCGCGAGAAATGTTATCAATACCTGTATTCAGTTAATGTAAGATAACATGTAATTTATTGTATTGATATAAGATGACCTTCCGGATCTCTTATAACTTTGTCAACAACTTTGAGTTCGTGATACGTTTGTTTATTAGAACGACGCTTACAAAATATTAACCGAGGAATAGATATAAATCAGACCGTATAATTTCCTAATTTGGCAGTTAATATCGCAGAATTAAATATTAGGTAGATTTTGTTAGAGATCTTGGATATATAGAAGTTATGTAACGAGTAACTATTGGATATGGAATTTATTTCTCTCTCGTTAATTATATTTTAAGTAACTTTGAAAAAATAACTAACGAGAGAAAAAATACATTCCATACCCAACACATGTAGTTACGAGTCGTGTGACCAGTTTCTACCACAATATTTTTAGTGATTTGTTGGATGCAGATCTGCTGGCTTTCGTATGCTGTTGAGCGTACTAATATGACACACATTGGCAAAATAACAAATAATTGTATTCCCTTCTCCACAGTGTTCGATGATTTTGTAGCCTATATTGCCTCTCTGAGAAATTTGTAAACATCGAAACAGATACATTTCTTATTTCAACCTAATGTCATCTAAAATGCAAAACTACATTTTAGTCAATTTTAACATTTGTTTCAAATCCGCGACTTAGAAATAAAGTACACATAATCGTATCTCTTATTTGTTTATATGACAGACGTGGACAGCAGATTGCTGATCAAACATATACTTAACACGTATTCCCAATAGTAATAATATAAATGTTGTGTATCAATGGTTTTACTTAAAAATAATTATACAGGAAGAACAAAAGATGTTGGGTTTTTTGTTATCGGTTCAACATTATAGTAAATAACATTTTTTCGCAATGCTGGTTGTAATTGCAGTAATTGATGGGAAATATCGTCGTAACAATTATGAAAATCCCTTTGTACATCTTTGAAAATGATTTCAATGAAATTATTTGCTCCTGATTTTGTATATGACAAAAATGTATTTTTTTGCTTCATTTTCAATATCTACCTGGTGCGGCCATCTTTGTCAACAGCCGGTAAGTAAATATCAGCATGTATCGATGTTAAACCACATTAATGTAATTTTATATTATAAATTGATAATGTTAAGATTAATGCTACTGCATTCATTTATATCGATCAATATCTGAAATATATCTGCATATACAACATAATGAAGTTAATTTTCCAACATTACCATGATGCAAAATGTTAGACAAAAATATCATTGTTCTAAATCTATAGACGATATACAAATAAATGGCAAAATCCATGGTATTGTTGACGATTTCAAATAGCATCATTGACATGCATAATCGGAAAGAATGCACAATTTGTGCGCTTTAGCCATGTCCGAGAGCTGGATTTCCGCATGACACATAAACCGTCATCTAATTTGGAGCACCTTTATTGGAGACAATTACTTTTGAGATGACGTATTTCACGTGAAAAATTTGTATTTCATTGTAAGAGTGAATCAATTAGTTTTACAAGTACTTTCAACTGGTGCCGGTTTGAATACGGTCTGCAGGAAATATATATCACCAATTCAATATAATGGCGAATGCATGTATATCATTAGTTCATTAATAGTGGCAGGAGAGCTATTCTTGACAGTGTACACACAAAATGTGTGAACATGGAAACAGACACATTGTTATATTTACCGCAACCTACGGGGTCATCTAAAAATCCGCGACTTTGAAATAAAGAATGCATAATATTATCAACTATATATAGTCCCCAATTTCCGTTATATAGTGATATAAATTATTAATTTATCTCATGTACTTGTGACTAGAGGATACATGTAGCTGATCGGTATTGATTTGTAAGAACTAAATAAGTTTAACACAACGATATACATGTATATCAAACGGTGACGTTTTATTTGTACCGATATTCAATATGGTCACCTTGTTTAAAGATTTAACGCGATTCCAAATAAGATGAAACTATTTCACCTTTCCCATTTAAGCCATTAAGAAGCGATTTTGAGTCATTTCCTACTTTTTTTCGAAATTGGGATACTTTGAGGAAAGGATATTGCTATATGTTTGCCTTTTCCTTGTCTTCACATGTAGCATATTCCCTACAATGTCTTATTTTTCTACATTGTCTGGCCTTTCAATGTAGCGTATTCCCTACATCGTCTGATATATTGAGATGCAAAGTTACATGGGGTTTCAATGTAGCGAATTCCCTACATCACACATTTTTCTGAAAACGTTCGAAAGATTCATATATATGGATCTTCAATGTAGGGGATTTCCTACATCGTACAATTTTTTTGAAAACGTCCGAAAGGTTCAGAAACCTTGCGTTCAAATGTAGCGAATCCCCTACATCCTTTAAAACATTGAGAACCAAATATCCCTGGCCTTTCAGTGCAGTGAATTCCATACATCGTACAATTTTAAGAAAACGCCCGAAAGGTTCATATATATGGATCTTCAATGGAGGGAATTCCCTACATCGTAAAATTTTATGAAAACGTCCGAAAGGTTCAGATACATGTACCTTGCGTTTCAATGTAGCGAATCCCCTACATCGTTTCAAAAATTTGGATGCAAAGATCCCTGGCCTATCAATGTAGCGAATTCCCTACGTCGTCTGAAATAATGAGGTATATATATGCTTGGCCTCTCAATGTAGGGAATTCCCTACATTCTCAATGTAGGGAATTCCCTACATCGTGGATTTTTTTGAAAATGGCCGTTAAGTTCATATACCGTGCGTTTCAATGTAGCGAATTCCCTACGTCGTCTGAAATATTGAGATGCAAAAAAAACATTGTCTTTCAATGTAGCGAATTGGCTACATCGTACTAAACGCCTGAAAGGTTCATATACATAGATTTTCAATGTTGGGAATTCCCTACATCGTTTGAAAAATGGAGATGCAAATATCCCTGGCCTCTCAATACGGCGAATTCCCTACATCGTACAAGTTTCGAAAAATGTCCGAATTAATCATACACATGTATATTTATTCCTCGAAAGTAGTGATCTGTCTCTCTCAAGGTAGGGACTATTCTATATTATATAAATGTTAACGTATGCGATATATAAAAAATATACATAACGCAAACACAGTGTCTACTGTACATTTAATATTTTTATTCAGTTAGGAGACATTCAGTTTTTATTCTAGTGGCGGATAAAAGCAAAGTGGTTGCGTTACTTTACCGACCGCTTACTTTACTGCTAGTCTATATTATTCAACCACATTCGTCCGAACCATAATTGTGAGAACGGATACGAACACTAACTAATAGATGTATATGTTTCCACCTGAATCTGTCTAATTAGGAACCCGACATAAATATTTCGGAACGGAACGGTACTTTAATATACACATATGTATTGATATTTTCTGGCTGATTTTACCGGCATGACAATTTGGTAGAAAACATTTACAGGTATAATACCAATGGTATCGGTAATGTTTAACTGAAATTCACTTGGCCAGGCACACACTCCCAATGGGGCACATTGACAGGGGTTTTAGAAACAAAATATATACCTAACTTTGTTGTTGTATATTGGTAACTAGTTATCATATTTGAACACAAAGAGCTATATTGCATACCTGCACACGAAGGAAGCAAAACTCATTTCACAATAAGTCTTATTACATTGCTTGTATCTGTATGCGTAGTCTTATTAAAAGGTAACGGCTTTATCAAATGCTTTCATCTACTAACATTGTTTTATAATGTTAAGGTATCTACACATATTTAATTGGAAATTATTTTTTGTCAACAAAATCATGTTTAGATATATAGAATATATGGAGATTAGCAAAGTATATGTGTTCAGAAAAGTAAGCATAAAATCGCAATGTTTTGTTTTGTTGGAAACCCCCTTTACTCGAAGTTGAAATTTGATTTTGTTTAAACAAAACATCATGATCAGCTGTTGTTTTTTTTCTAGTAGTAGAAACGGAATGAGAATTGTTTTTTTGTTTTGTGTTTCACAATAAGAGTTTTACTGTCTTCCGAAAAGTTCAATGGCACGATACAAATATTGTATTTCTAATCAAAATTATATGAGTCTCTTTTCCAAACATTCTCTTCAAGGTTTTTCATTACTCTTCCCTCAGCTTTTGTTTTCTTTGGTGACCAAGTTTGTTGTTATCGAGTTGTATTCCACAATAATGATCTCTGAAAGATAAAAAGATAGATTATCCTATATTTCATACAGAACTGGACTAAATGCGTTTTTAATATTTACTAAATAAAAAACCCAAAGGAAACTTTGCCTAGGTCATTTGCAAATATATTTGCTTCTCATGATAGATCTTTCCAATGATGTGAAACATTAGTTCAACCGGGTTATCTGACCGCAACCATCCTGGCCGGTTTATGATAATTATATCTTATACAGCTGTATTGCTCGTTCTAATGAAATACACATATATATACGGTGTGTCCCAAAAGACATGTCCCGTCTTAAACAGACAATAACAAACTTTTGCAATACGAAACCTTTATTTTTAATTCAAAATGTTTTTGAGAGCATGATTATCCTTATTTAACTTAATTTGGTACATATGTACTGATTAAATCATTATTATGTTGCATGTGTGATAACGTCATAATGGAAATTATGGCGTCATCGATATTGTCACGATCCAATGACCTTCCATCAACATGAAGATTCAGGCTGAAATTATTGAAGTCTACTATGCGACCGAGATAAAGATATTTTGCCAGGTTGTTACATATCGCTATGCAAAGCAGGTTATTACCGTTCTTATATGTTTGATATAAACATCAAATCCTCCTTCTATTGAAACACCTATTATGAAGTGTCAAACTCGGGGTATATGTTTTTGGGACACCGTCTATATATATATGTACAATAGTTTGTTGAAAATTGCCACTATAATGAAACTTTGTGTTATCATATGTTTGAGTAGGTCATTATTTTATTTTCTCCGTATTGGAACCGAATAATAAAATATTGTTCCATTTCAATTGTATGGCTCAAAATCATCACTATTCTAATTGTTGTACTGGCAAAATTTAATGACAATCAAAGACATCATTTCTGAAAAATTTAGATTTTTGTCTCCCAGATTTATGTTTAAGACATTTTTGGTATTTAGCTCTGTACCTCTGTACACATAAACTTAGTGGAACACAGCTGCTTGCAATGTTTGTTTCATTTTATTGTGATAAGTGATACGTCAATCTGAGAACTATTGTTTTATTATAATTTCTAAAGGGGGAGTTCAAATATGTAACAATACTATTTAGATATAAACAAATGGTATTTATGTATTTTACTCTGTTTATACTCCATTTTCGTCTAAAACGAGAAAAACAAGGTCACCATTACGTAGAAACATTCAGATTATTACAACTATCAGCTTGAAATTACAAATTAATTTCAGAGCTCCCAAAATTTATAATACCGTTTTCTAATTCTTACGCAGATTAACAGTTACCCTAAGCGCACGGCAGCAAATACAGAACTGAATAGATCCCGAATTTTGTCCATTTTCAAAATATTATTTATTTTGAATAGCTTTTATGTCAGATATTTTTGGATATAATCTAAGATGTGCAAAATGAGTCAGTTGTTGGTTACAGATGTACGTCTAACACAATGAATTATGACTTCTTTACGATACAAAAACATTCTCTTAAAACAACACGTACATTGTAAAGAACGACATATGTATCTTTAACAAGTACTTATTGATATATTTGTTCGTATATGAGCTGTGGCCTGCAGTGATAATGATAGATCTCGGTACCAGCGAAGCCATATCAATAATATTAATAGTAAATTTATTTAAACTTGATACCTCATTGAGCCAATAGCTCATCTCGCATGTGGTCGACAAAGGGGGTCTGGTGAGGTAGTTCATATTATATGCTTATGTATATAGTGTTATTAACAGCTTTCCTCGTGTATAACAGAAACACGATACGTTGAAATCTATAATCTATTCAGATATATTAATCTATGCAGCACTTCGCCTAGCTAAATGTACAAAAATTGAAAGCGATTAATAATTGTAAAAATACAAACATAAATATCTTTGACCTGTGAAACAATACGAATCCGTTTTTAAAGTCGAAATATACAATGGACGAGTGTACGTTTGTCGGAATAATCGATTGTATAGCGGGGATGTACATGCACTTATTTTTTGTTTTGTTTCTATCAGTCGCAATACTGTGGCTTGTACTTTTAAGGATTTGGACGGAAACGTTCTGTGAAGTACGTGCCATATTTTCTGATCTCTGATACAGTTTAATCGGTATCGTTGCGGAGTGGAAATACATAACAAATATCAATCGTGAAGTATCGACATCAATATTGAGTTACTGGTTTTCATTCTACTGCTATACATTTGTATAGGCACATCTATTCGTAATACTGGCATTACACACAATCACATATCGAAATAGCCAAATTAAAACATGTGATAGGATTTTAAATAAACAAAAACGTCCGAGGGGTTATACTGTTTACCAGTTATCATTTTATACACCTATTTTCTGTTACATAAATGTTAAAAACACATCTAACTTAAAAACATAACAATGTTCAAATGGTATATTTAAAATGTATTATTATAAAATCTAAAAATAATTCATCTAGAACACTGTGTTACCTTGAAAGAATCCACATCACTGTTTCTTTTCATTGTCTTAATCCTCCTTTTTTGTTTCCCACAAAGGATTAGATTCCTCTCATTTAAATCCGAATTCATTACTTGTCTTGTTTTTTCTTCACTTTTAACGAACGTAATCTGATTACGTTCGTTACTATCACTATCCTTCTTTAACACCCACCGTCGTATACATGTACGTATGTGAACGCGGTACATGTAAACCTCGTACACACATATGTAGATACACCGATGCATGCGTCCAGTGGTGTTTACTTGTTGGCCAATCACACAGGAAGATTAATAAGCACATTTTCGTAGGCTCTACAAAATGGTTGGTCAATTGTTATACAATTGCCTTTAAGTGCTATTTAATCATCTCATGTTAACCGCCAGAAAACATTCATACGTTGTCATGAATCTTTTCGACAAATTTATTTATACAGTACCCATATGCAGTTTTCTAATAAAGCTTATCTACATTTGCAATTGTATTCCTTACTACAAAATACATGTCCGACCGCTCACCGTATGCTGTTTTCTTGCACAACGTAATCAAATTCAAACTTATTGGATACAATAATTACAAATATTTCACTCAACATTCAAAAATTAATATTCGAAAAACACATACAACATTATAATATTTCATCAGCGGTCGTGTAAAATACATACACTCACAATAGAAGTCCCTATTACATGGTTGCAAATTGTCACATTCGCAATCACATATGATTTATAAGTTGTCCACAAATAGTATTTGTTAACTATACAGAAGCTACACACCTTACAACTCATATTATACAATAATAGAATATGATCCGAGATTAAGAGAGGATCGTTTTCCATCGCCTCAAATATTAACTTTGCTAATTTACGTAGATCATTTATATTATCGCAACATACATATATATAATAATGGTATTAACTTGTACATAGATTAGTTACGCCGCTGAACAAATATCTTCAGAGAAATAGTTACGATCGAGGTTTAAAATCAACAATGCGACCCGCAGCATTAAAAAAATTGATGTAATCATATTTTTGTATGTGCTGTTCTATTGTACAAAAATGTGCTGTTGTGTGGCAGCTTTATAAATAGCGATGACAAGAAGCAAATGTCAAATCCATACTGACCATCTTGTTTTCTCATCAAACCCATATTTTAATGATTTAAATAATTTTATTGCAATAAGTTTTTCAACTTCTCTCCATATGCATATTGCATATGCAGCGACGGCATGCAATTGGTTTTGACAAAACTCCACTTTTACGATTTCTGAGAAATGGAGATAGCACGAATTTTATTACATACGGACGGCCGAACATGATAACCCATTACCGTAACCCATAATCTGGTGATGCTGGCTAAAAATGATGTTTTTGTCAATTATCAAGCAAATTTAATTAGTACACAGTAAAACATTGCTTTAACCTTACAAAACGCTAACGCATGTGATATAAATAGTTTCAGTGCCGCTAAAACTTCAGTCGGAGTTTCGGCTATAAAACGTATCTTGCAACGCGTCCGTGTATATTGTTATAAATTAGGATCTTGTTTGTATTGTTCAGCAACCAGCTGCCTTTAACGAGAACTTAGATTATTGGCATGACCTTAGAGATAGGGGGAGGGAAGGAGAAAAGAAAGCAGTGCCTAGTCAGCACCCTCGAGCGCACTACCATAAATCTGCAAGGACATAAGAACAAATTCCCAGGTCGCCTTGCAGATGTTCAGTGCGGATGTGAAAGACCGCTATCACTTCTCATCCCATTAGCTACACAATTCTAATCCTTTTGATGGCACTACCATAACATATTTGAAATGTGTGGGGCACCGCGAGGTTGGGGTGATGTATATGTGGTCGGTCGTGGTCAGTAACATCTCGGCGATGCGCAAGTACACACAATTTAACTGGGCTTCATATATCGCATACATGTAATTATTGAAATGTTTAACAATTAAGATTAAAGTACAAAGTTCCAACATATTGTCACAAATATTCAAACAAAGTTAAATGGAAAGAGAGTTCAAATTGTTCTCATAAGTGTTGAACATAGATATTAGTTCATTTATTCATAATTTATCATCATTCTTACAAAGAGGCTCGAGTTCACAATCCCTGTTTCTAGTAATATATAATTATATATTTATTTTATTATTATAAAGGTATTTTACTAATATGACATATATACATTTGTATGTTGTTGTACGTTATGTGTTGTCGATCCAAAGGTTTACACTTGTATTTTATGTTGATATTAATCATATGTGTAAATTGCAACTCAGGTATTCAAATCATATACATGTATTTGACGATTTGACACTGTAATCATGTCACGACATCGGTCGGCCCACATCAGCACCCTGTGTCCTGTACCCTATATAATCTACAACTTTGGAAAACATTGGTAATATGAGTAGGATGATCAAATATATGTAAAACACTTCACATATAGATTTTAAATGTGTCTTTATGTCGATTATAAAAGTGTGAATGTTATGGTCAATGGTGATGCTAGAGCGTTGGAGAAAATCCCCAGCATGCCCTGAGTTGTGATATTTATTAGATATCGTATTAATGAACAAATGCCTGTAATAATAATTATATTTCATCATATGATTTACCATTATAATGATACCTGGATAATTCGATGATAATGCCAATTAGTGATGCAGACTAATTGCTTTGAAAACATCGATACAGATAATTGTTGATGCTTATATGACATAACTGGTACTGAAATGTTTTCGGTTAATGTTTATTATTCAACGGCAGCCATCTTAAAGTTTTATCGGAAATAGTTTTTGTTGACACCATCAACTATGTTCCGACCAAGTTCCATGTGTTTACCATAAAATGCAGTATTCCACTTAATATTGTCGTTAGCTGTTAACTGTATTTCATAGATTCCGATATTTTGTTGGTTTGTTTGATCAATTAACGTCATATTAACAGCAAGGGTTATGTTATATTTGCGAGTGTAGCGTTTGTGAAGTGTGCGATGTGTGTTTTGAGAGACTGTGGTATATTCGTGTTGTGTAGTCTTGTATAGTGGAATTATTGCACTTTTTATAATGCTATATCGCTGATATTATGGAGCATCCTGCCAAGGACACTAGGCAACCCTCCCGGTCACATTATACTGACAACGGGAGAAACTGTCGTTCTACTTTCTGTATCCTGAGCACTAAGCAGAAACTACCACTCGGCCAGGGGACAGTTTATTTGTTTGTTTGAGTTTTACGGCCCATCGTCAACTAAGGTCATTAAGAGCGAAATTGCTAGACATGTAGAGTAGTAGTTTTAAAGATCTAAATAGAAGATAAATAATTCCTGTATCTAAAAGATTAGGATAAGACATAGGCACGTAATTTGAACTAAAACACAGATTGTAGATTTAGAATTTAATAAATGGACAATGCAATCCAAGAGTACATTAAAATTTGCATCGAATATCGGAAACAAACCAGTTCTAATGGAAGTCAGATTAGTTGGTTTTACTGTGATATGCCAGAGAAGCCCACTGAAGTGAAATGTATATGAAATGTTCAAACTCACTTGCTGTCTTCCATAACTTATTGTGGTCGGGCGTCTTGTATGCCGAACCATGGCTCGTGTCAGTGTAGTAAAGACATTTTTGTCTAAAACTACCAAAATCGTTCTTACAGTAGTGTGTTTATATTATTTGGTGCATGTTCCTGTCTAAATATAATTTTACCAACTCCTCAGTGGTTATGTATTGCATTTGATTAACGTACATGACTTTGGCTCGGGTACAGGTTCAGCGTACATGTTATATTCGCTTTTTGCACGGTGTCGATTTTGTTTGTTTGTTTGCATAATTAACGTCGTCCCATGTATGTGGTGTGTTGCGTTTTGCGAAGTGCGTGGTGGAACTGTTGCCAATTTTATAGTATTCATGTTGTGTATAGTGCTATATCACTGAAGCATGCCGCCGAAGACACCAAGAAACATACCCCGCCCGGTCACATTATACTGACAACGGGCAAACCAGTCGTCCCACTTCCTGTATGCTGAGCGCTAAGCAGGATCAGAAACTACCACTTTTAAAGACTTTGGTGTGTCTCTGCAAGGGGACAGAACCTAGAGCCTTCCTCACAGGGGCGAATGCTCAACTCTAGGCCGGTGTCTATGGAGGCATTAGGAAAGATAAAGTCAGTTAGGAAGAAGAGAAAAGATAAGATCCTAAATTTAGTGGCCTTTTACGATCATGCAATAGGGGCAGCAGGTACAATTCTAACGCCCTACCTGCAGGGCCAGAACGGTAGCAATCAAAATACTTAACAATGTCGTGGAATTTGTCAATATTTCTTGTTATATATTTCATAAGGAATATAGAACAACACATTTATGTAATATTTTGCTTGGTGGTTATGTATCAGAATTAGCCTCATTGAATTGTCCCTTTAAAAGGTTGTTTGGGATCAAATAGTTGCTAAAATACACGAGAAAACTCCTGCACAATATTCATGAAACGATAAAATATTGAGTTGATACGTTGATAACATGGGAAATCGTTCACATTTTTGTTAAAAACGTCGATTTCTTTGAGATACGAAAACACGACCATGCCTGATGACATGGATTAAAGTGTATATGTATGAGACAGAACCCAGGCCTACCTCACAGGGGCGAGTGCTCAACAGAAGCCCAAAAGTGATGTTCTGTCAAAGGAGACATTAGGAAGAAAACAGTGTTTAGGAAGACGAGATAAGATAAGGTCCTAAATTTAGTCGCCTTTCACGATCATGCAATGATAGGGCAATAGGTACAGTTCTAACGCCCTACCTGCAGGTCAGAGATTGCGATAACTTACAGATAATTATGGTTTTTAACAAGTTATAGACATGCATATCTATAAATATCATTTTGGTGTATATGCAGCGCCCATTATGCTTTTTTGTCAATATTTTGTTATACATGTACAAATTCATAAAGACGGCGAAATGTATCAATTCTTGTCCATTTGTTGTAGTAATGTTACATGTTTAGATCCCTTCTTCCAAATGGATGGCTACGAATTACTTTTTCGTAAATTTCGGTTTGGATGTATATCCTTATCTATAGTAGACTTATTATAGTACTATTTGAATGACGAGGTACTGTAATATCGTTGAACTGCAGCAGCGCTACATCCAAACAAGTCAGTCTTCATAATTTATTCCAGTTTGTTCCTTAGTATACTTTTAATTAAGTTATATAGGCGTGGCTTTCACATCCATCTTATTTCTGTTATTAAGATGTTTTGTGTATCTGTAGCGGACTAGACTGTATCAATGATTGGTACAGGTGTATCCAGCTGATAGTTCAACTGGTAGACATCCAGTAACTATGTATCTAATGGTCCCAAGATCGAACCCCGGTCTTGGAACATGATTTGCAATTATTTAAATAATTATTTCCTGAATGTTTGTGGCACCTGCTCAGTAAAGAGAAATACATAGATATAATTTGGTGACAGAAGTATGTTGATGACCTTTTTTTCTTTGAAACATACAGTTTTTTTCGTATAGACTTTTACTTTGTCAAAACTTACAACCTACACAACAACTTAATTACAAGTCAATAGGAAAACTTAAGGTCAGCTATTATGCACAGTTTTATGATCACTTATTGACTTTTGATCAAAAAGGGTCAGAATGATTAATAATGATAAAACAAAATCAAAAATATTCTTCTTGGCTCTCAGAAATTAGTAGAATAAAATACTTGTCATAGATGGAATTATTTAAATGTCCTTAACCGTCCGTTTAATTGCAAAATTATAGTAGTATGTATTATCACAATAAATCATAAAATGGATAAAGAACTGCAAACTTCTTACAGATAGAAAACAAAGATTGTCAGTGACTTTAATAGTGAAGTTTCAAAATGGAATGGATAGCTGTAAGCAGTGGAGTTCTTCAGGGGAGCGTTCCCGGACCATCACTACTTGTAATTTATAAACGATCTTCCGAAAATAATAAGATCAACGACAAACCTTTTCGCTGACGACACTTAAATTTGTGAATTAGCAGGAATGCAAATATACAGGAAGATCTTAAACGATTCCACAACTAGTTGCTGAGATTTTATATTAAAGTCCTCACAATAAGACATAATACACCAACCGATGATACGCCACCGCTTTGTCTATATTATATGCGAAAACGTGGAGCTGAGATGCCTCGGTATAATTACAGCTAGTCAACTGAAATCCACAGATCACATAAATGAATCAGTTAGTAAAGCCAACCGGATAACGGGAATAATGAGGAGAACACATATACATATCTAGACGAAAAATAATTCTGTTACTTGTACAAAGCCCTTGTTAGGGTCCACCTTGAATATGGAGCAAGTATAAGTGTATTTTCTGAAGGACTTCCCTATAATTTCTCTGTTGGGACCCACTCTTTCTGCTCCAAAGTGTCTGGGCCAAACTTTATAAAACCTCTAGTCCCCTCCTTCCAAGGATGTTTTTTTTACCAAATCTGGTTACAATCCGTGTAGAACTCTATGATTAGTAGCGATTTAAAGGAAATATTGACGGGCGGATGGACAGACGCACGCCGCGCCCTAAGGGCCGGTTGAGCTATACATAAAAACGCGAACAAGAGAATAAGAAGCCACAACCAAACAGTTGAGAAGGGAATATGTAAATTCAACTTAAGGAAATTAGTATTAAAGAAAGGGTGGTAAATCATTGGAACTCTGCCAACACCAACAATTAAAAAAAACCTTCTGATACCCGACTGAATATTTTAATCATATACTGGATCATTTTGAATTTATGCACTGTTGGAAAACATTGGATCTGGATATACATATAGGCAAGATACTGGTGATAATGTTACACTAACGTGACGTCGAGCGGCGTCAAATAAGGACTAGCTGTTGAAATAAGAATTGTCATATAAACAATCAATATAGAAACACGAAAGTAATGTATGTAACAAATCCTTATAATGTGACCTAAAACCATATGCATTGAAATGTATATATACATTTGTATATTGTGTCCGTTTCTTCGATTCGGATTAATTGATTTCTGTAATATTTCCCTTGTGTTTGAACGGAATTTCTGATATCCATGATAGGGACTAGATTCATATTGCATCTTTATTTTCCTTCCAAAATACGGCGATTATATTTTTATGGGACGATATTGGAAAAACAAAAAACGTGTAAAATGTGTATAAAAAATGCGATATCTTATTAAAAAGTTTATGAAATACAATGTATCTCCTTTATTATTGAAAATATCTTATACATGTACAGTTTATGACATATCTTATACAATATATAAGATATCTTACAATGAAAAATAACATACATGTATATTGTATGTTTCCGTGTATAAGACATTGAATGTTTTAGCAGATACAAAATGTATATATTACATGAGATATTTTATAAGTTTTAAGCATGTTAAATATCTTGCATCTTATACACAGTTATATTATATTCAAGTGCACTCTATAAAATATTTAAGATAATTTGCTTATTTACTCGATCGACGCAACTTGGTTTGTCATAGACATCTTATAAGCTTACAAAATGGCGTGTCTCTTTCAGGAGTTAAATTGTATAGTTAAATGTCAGTTTGCAAAATCCGTCCACGCTCCGACTTCATTCAACTATTACTACCTGATACGGACTTTTTATCTCTTTAACCTTTCTTAAAAAGGAATACATGTACTGACTTTTTGTTTTCTAACAATATTTTATGGTATTTGGCAAGGAGATCCCTTGTGGCCCTAGAGCAGAAAAATGTTTATACTTTTTTATATTCCCAATTATCGCAATTGAGTGAATTAAAACAACTATATAATTTATATTTACTAATGCTTCGAGTAACAAGCCTTCGGATTATTTGATCTATTTGATATAAGGGTGTTGCCCACATCATTATGTATTAGTAGCAAACAACACAGTGTTTGAGAGTGTTGACGCAACATGTAATAATTTCGACGTCATCATGTTTTTTAGGCTTTCCGAAAAAAAACGCTTATTTTTTTAATGTTCGTGTAAGCTTACATCAACACCGTATTTAAATCAATTATACTCAGTGCCAAAGCGATACAGTATGTGTCCAAACCTTGTTCATAAGGTTTGATACACGTCTCTTAATCGTATGCTGAAAACTAGCAGTACAATGACGCGACTCCAAATTGTGCACTACATACTCAATTCATCGAGAATAACTTGAAAAGCCTTTGGAAAAAATCAACAAATTTTGCAGGAACATTCCTATTTGATTTCAAGCTGTAGTGTTTTAAACTCATGGCTTGAACAAATGTAAATTTGATTAACAATAAGGATATATATATGTGTAGAAACATATTTACTGTACGTGTAGAATTTAAATAATTACTTGTTTGGCTTTAAATACAAAATCTCAGTCTTTGGACAGGTATACAAATATCGATATACATGTAGTTTACACATTAAAAAGATTGGCAATTAAAACACTTTCGTGGAATTGCTAAATGATGCCAAAAGAATTCAGGTCCATTTTTATCGTAGAGGAAAATGAAAGTAAACCCTCTGAATTAAAATTCAATTCAATAAACCGTTCTATGTGTTATACGGTACAATATTGTACAAACAACCGCCATCCGTTGAACGCCAAGTATATTTTTCATATTTTTCAAAAAAAAAAAAAAAAAAAAAAAAAAAAAAAAAACTTTTTTTACGTCAAGGAGAAAACACCACGTGGAAATGTCTTTGGGATTCCGAGATAGGAACGATAAAGGCCTACTGGACGCAAGCTGGAGCCGTACGTATAGGGCCACGTAGAGAACCAACGTGGGCGTGAAAGATCTAAATATCATTGTCAATCTTGTGACGGTGTAAATAAACAGTAGTTTCGTTAAGATCTTTGTCTCTTTTTCTCATAAGAAAAACATTAGTGTTAGTGTAAGTGTTTTTCTTCGCCTCTCGTAGTTTTAAGTTTTCCATATTTACCGACTTATGTTAAGTTCATATTCACAAAGTTATTGGATAATTCAGTATTGAGGTTATTTGACTGTAAATATGTATAAGAATGTCAGACAACAAGATGATTCTTCCTAGCCTATTACTTTAAGTCGTGTTTAAAGTTTGAACTAGCTTGAAAATCTCAGAACAGTTCCGATCTATTCCAATCTGTACGGGTATCGCGATGTTCGTACGTGATACATGTACGTAATCGCTGATGTTAGGCACGTGATAAAACTCGGGTATCCGATATTACCCGAATTCTTTTAAACATGACGTTGATCTGTTGCCGTTTTTAAAATGCATGATATTTCTTCCCTCTATCAGAATGGTATGCGGTGCTTTTGGTGGATCTGAAGCATCGTGTATAGCCTATAGCATCCATATTCACACATTGTATATTTTATAACGGTTTGTGAAAATTACATGAAATATAACTAGAAGTTTTGGTATACTGTTACAAAGGCATTTCAGTGATCAAAGATGATCGCAACATCGGCAACTCTAGTAGCCATTTCATTAATTGATCAAAACTCGTTGGAATAGGGACTCCAAACTCATTATTTTTCTTTGGAGTATGTTTTGATTTTTGTTTTACTTTCATTAAAGTTTGATTCTGGACACGTATGATGATCATTACACGCCAATACGCATGTAATATATAAATAAGTTATTATGTATATTGCACGTACTGGAAATTGTGATTTGAGATGACACTAATTTGTTTTTGTCGATTACACACACATCCGTGGGCCATCGTTCACGATCGGATGCCGATATAGTCAGGAACAGACAAATATCCGTCCTGAGATCAGAAAATGGATTTGTACTCACCCTCCATCGTACGAGAAATTCAGATTCCAAATCCTGACTGTGTTTTACTAAAGGTCATAAATATACATGTAGATATAAGTTACGTCTAAAACGAGTTTCACAAAAAGTCGTAACTTTATAACGTTCAGTGCTATATATACACACATGTACTTTGAAGTACAGGTGAAATTAAAAGTAACCTACTTCACAATGATTTGAATACCATGCATGTTTTCGTCCTTAGAGAACCAAGACTTTTCTGATGAGCAATCGATATTTAAAGACTTAACTCGGTCACATATTTGAATTTAACGCAAAGAGCGTGGGAGGTTTGTGTTGTTGTTGAAAACAACAGAACCTTTTTCATCAAATTATTAAATCCGCAAGTCATTAGTTCAAACAATATACACTTTGATATACAAATAGTAGATTGAAAGTCCGTGGTACAGAACGCGAATTTCTCCTGGATGCATTTTACATGAATCAACTCAGGTTTGGTCAACGTCAAAATCATTTCGCCATAAAGAAATATTTGTTTGGTATGTAAATCCTGTCTTTTTATTTTCTCTGTTTCAGCTTTAAAATTTAATTACAATACCCGAGGGTAACACTTTTAGTACACATCGTAGTCATTAATTCTTTGCCATGCAACGCTCGAAAGTAAAATATATGTACTATACAATAACATATTTACATGTTTTTGACGTAACGGCGTGCTAATCACCTATATAGCTAAGCCTAGATATAATGGATGACAACCACTAATAAAATGGGCAAAGCTATGTGATATTTTTCGTTTTTTTTTAATACTATGTTAAAGGCCCACTATCTTTCCGAAATAAAAAATAAGATTTCTTTAAAACAATACTAACATAAGAAAATATATATCGATGGCCTAAATTTGAGGTTACAACATCAAATAAAAGCAAGATTTCCTGCGTAATCTATGTTACTTAGCAGTGCAGATTCATTTCGCTGTTTTGCTGTCTGACGCAGTGATGTTAAACTAACGCGCAGTGATATTAGGACGGCGCGGGAAACATAATAAGACACGCCTTATGAAATATATCAAATTATATTAAAAACAATATTAATTTTAATCAAATTATTTTGAAGGTGATAATAAGCATGGTATTAACGGTTAGCTAATAACTATTGCGACTCTACAGTACAAACTTATAACAATTTAGTTTTACATTCCCATTTTATTCCCAAATTAAATGCCGTTTCAGAAAGATAGAACGAGAACACATTCAATTTGTGGTGTATACATGTAACTTTCCACATCAACGCGTCGAGTCAAGACAAGAGATCGGGTTTCGATGACCAATACATGTACAGTAAACACATGGTATGGTAAACCCCAATTCTGGACCGCGTGGCTTTAGATTGGATTCAGTATGGTGTATAAAGAAGGGCTGGCCGTTTTTAAATTTGGAGGGAAAATAGGAATGTTCAACTAAAAACAATACTACATATCAGGTACGTGTATCCAATGGTAAAATTACTAAATAGCTGCAATTTAATCATCTTTACAAAGATTACTTTTTATATTGTTCCACTTCCTCCTGGTAAAATATAGCAAAATCATCAAATCCACGAAATCATTTTATTTATTTCAAAGACTTTGGCTAGTTTTCAAAAACATCATTTACTAATCACCTTTTAATCTTGATCGTGTGTTGTTATATATTGAAATAAATTACTAAGCAGTCAATATTACACACCATAATCATCCCGTATAGTACTCCCGTAAAATAATTATTAAATCAAAATGTATTTTTCTTTCAAATTTAATATACACTGTAGGAAATAGTTGATTGTATGTATTATTCAACAAGACTTTCTCTAAAACCAATTGACGTAAGTGGTGTGTTGTATGACTCAATAGATTCTTTGTTTCGAAGGTAACCGAACAAGGATACCAGGTATCACAAATGTGGCAGTAATCATGAACAACTGACAAGAATAGATTGGTAAGTGTATCATTTAAAAGTATTATATTTAAAGCCACACTATACGAATCTATAAATAACAAGTCAAGTTAGATTCGACTCCGATATTGTTAGTATTTGTAGATGTAGTTTAGTTAAAATTAAGTTATAAGAGATATATTTAAAATGATTTCTCTATAACTTTGGTACAACAATTGTTGAAAATCGATACTTGTAAACATGCCTTCATGTTAAACTGGATACCATGGATGTTACGATTATTGCCAAACGGAAAGTTCATGACCCGTCTTCGGAAGAGTTCGGACAGACGTTACATATAGTTACGGTAGTCTTATGACGTTATCGGCAACGACGTTATAATGTCGGCTAACTTCGACTTGTTTGATCAATGGGACCCACCTAGCGATGTTCAATATTTGATTTTTATTAAAAGTTTCCGAATCATTATCGCTCATCCTGACTTCGATTTAGTCCTGTATTTGCATGATTTACAACAGCATTTTTTTCAACATTCTTCGAAATCATGAAAAAATAAGACAGACACGGATATTGGGACTTTAAAAAACTCTTCCTAAAATCAAAAATATTCCTAACAAAAATATCTTTAAACTTTATGTTATTGATCCAATTTTCTCACCAGAATTTAAATACTAGATTGTATTAATGTTGTGTTGTTGTTAACAGGCCTACAATAATGATGTAATACAGATGTAATGATATCTCGATCACCTCATACATGTATATAACATCACAAATAAACAGATATGTAACGTTATAATTAGTGGCAGTTCACGTTAACGACTAGCGGGGGAAAACGCTATAATCTGATATACACATAACATTAAATTAATGACTAAGGATAAGTTTATGATGCCCATGGATACATTATAAAGGACCCCCAGACCGGCGAAACCTTCGAGTGGCCGTACATTAATTAAGCGGCAATAATACCTCTGAGATTAGGGGGTCATAAACCTAAACACTGTCATAGACAGACACAGCTAGCTCGTTCAGTCGGCGACTGGGCACCGCCTTCATGTCCCACAAGAAAGCATTGCCAAACACGTACACGTATAAATCTACATGCTTTCGTTGAAAGTTACGTTTTCGTGTGTGCCATAAGAAATACCTAATCTAGATGAGTTGTTTTTCTTCCAAATATCAAGATAGCTATTATTTTATTAAAATGTCACATGCAAAGACACAATTTAATATACAATAAAAAAAAATACAAAAACTTGTAACAGCGGTTATCGATGATATGCCAACATATTAACAATCATAAATATTATAAGATTGATCAATTATCGCTGGTGTTATTTTCTTTATTTAGCCCATGTTTACATCAGCGACGGTATGAACAGGCCGGGGTATACATAATCTATAAATTTAAATGCAATATCAAGTGATAGCAAAAACAAATTGAAGAAATAAAAACGTATTTATATGTTAAAAAACTTCATCTACGTCCTTGCTTTCATCAAAAGTTGAAATACCTTTTAAATTTTTAATTTTCAAAGATAGATGGATTTCATATCGTTAGTTTTTGATGATATTCTAATAAATCGACTTTAATATTTAAAGTCAGATGAGCAGCGAACCTTTACATGAAGAAATGAAAACTTTTGTAAAATGCCAGCATATTATCATCTCAAAAATTGTATAAAAAATGAAAGAATAGAAAAAGAGAAAAACAGAAATAGAATTATTATGTAAAAGCCACATAAGGATATTCCAGACTGTACAGGTAAATATAGAGAATGAATTGACGACGATGTCCAGTATGTATAAACTGCCCCCAATATGACACATGCACCATCTTGTAAAATTTAACAAATGTCCGTGACCTGTACAATATCTGAGGCCACCTTTAATGAAAATACGTCGAACTCTTCATTGTTAGCAAAACCAAAGACCTATTGTAACCAAGATTTAAAGAAAACAATCTCTAAATCAGATTGTAATTCTGTCTGGCAGAAAGAAAGATGACACTTTCTATCAGTTACTGGTATCTTTATTGGGAGCGTTTGTCATATTTGAAGAAGCTTTGGGTGCGTAGCGACAGTATCTAAGGGGGCGGAGCTTATCGGCAGCTATCTGATTTACATTTATGTGTTAAATCGTTATCAGGGACTGGTCCAGTGTGTAGTCCCCTAGACTGACCAACAGTTTCTTGATAGAATATTAAAAAAAAACACTGAAATTTGGCTTCTCTACTACATGTCTGATTCTAGAGACTGGTCAAATCCGCATTGAGTTTGTAATTTGATACACCAGGATCAGTAGGAGAATTAGTCTCGTCATTAGATCCCTCATTAACACTGGCTAGCCATATTGTTATCTGATGGTATGGTGTAATAACCACTCACTAACGTTACTGACCACACTTTAGGAGTAAACTTATAGGTCACAACTAATCTATCTTATATCATAGTCGAGTCAAGTTAGTGAACATTAGCCTAACTTATAAATAATTGCGATAAAAGATGTGTTTTGGTTTTAATAATAATAGTTCTCGGTACTATATCAGGTGGGAAATATTGAAAAATCCAAAATTATGAAAAAATTGTTCATAAGATCAGGATCATAGGAAAATTCACACAAATGACAAGTTTAAAAGAGCGATGTCTGCCACATTTGTAATACTGGCGGTACAAAAATAATTGTATATGGAGTCCAATTAATTTTGCACTTTAACACAATTTCTGGAAAATCACGTATTGTTCTTTTACTTTCTATTGATTGAAAGGTAAAAATCTTTAAAATAACTACAAGACCACAGAGGGCAATTTTTGATGGGAGGGCTACAAATTGACCACACCCTAATTAATCACTAGACAGTCATTGTAATATAATAGGGGTTTGACATCCCTTATCTGGGGAGTGATTTCCAGATTTGACAGATTAGACTCATCCCCCAAATGTTTAAGCATTCTTTAACGACAACCATTAAAAACCCTGGAAACTTGCCTGATTGATTATAATCCATGTGGTGTAGCACAAACAATGTTGTCTTCGACGGGACGTAAATCGAAAATTTGTTAGCATAAATTAAGCTAAAACAATTTAATTTGTTTTTTGAAAGGGAAAGGGACAATTCATTGAAGCTGTTACATATATAACTACAAAATAAGATATGGCATAGATATAATGTTCTAACTGACAATGGAACTGGTTTGTTTCTGATATATGTGCATATTTTATTGCAATCTTATACTGAATTGTCCTTTTAAGTCAATCGTCTTCAAATAACTATCGCAGGCACCACTATATCTTGATAGCTTTGTAAAACATTCTCTGGAACATGGCTACATGTAAATGTTTCATCTTATAGCGGATAGTCCACATATTGCAATAGTAACATTTAAAAGTCTCCTTGTAATTGAATCTATGAAAAGCTGATGAATTTAAAGAAAACATAATTTGATGATTGGACTACGGACATATTAATATAGGTCCAAACCATATAAAAATGATATATGGACCTCTGTGACATCAAATAAAACATTTATATGTTACTTAAATAATTAATGAACTTCATTTTAATGACCAGGACAAAATATTGCACAATTAATCCTAGTTTCCTAAAGAGTGAGGTGAATTACATATATTTTAACTGTCAACTATCCAATACTTTCCCGAAATTAAGCAATGGTCATCGTATTTCACAGGTGGAGCCACCAAGATATAAGTATTCATATTATTAGCGATTAGTTACGTTGTGACTTGAAAATGTTCAATATATATATAACCGATTTTTGCAGTAGTAGTCCACGATCACACGCAATTACCAGATGCAAACTACGCCGAAAATATAATTGTCACGCACAACAGTTACATAGTAGACGGTGATTACTACATATAAACATCACTATGAATTTGGACTGTAAAATTGTTTCAAATATATTGTTGAGTATCCACTCCAACCCAGTATTAACAGCCACATCCCAGTGTAAGACATGTATTGATGATTGCAAATTTTCAAATAAGTTGTTTCATCTTATTTTCAAACATAATGAGTTACAAGTTATAATTCATGAGTAAATTTGAATTGCAATATATTTCCTTTTTGTTTTATTACTGTCATTTCAAAATTCGAATGACATATATCTAACTCAATTAAAAATCTATAACATTCTAATTCAAAATTTCTTATTCTTTTACAGGCAGAAGATCCTCCTATCTATATACATGTATGATGCAGGGAAACCGCTGAGCTAAAGATATGACAATGTATAGGCAATATGTCATTATGACATCTGAAGAAGGAAAATGAAGACTTCTCTCTAGTCGATAAATGATATCATCATTTTCACACACTTTTGATATGAATTTCAATGAATTTCTATTGTGTTAAATCCAAATAATATACAGAATGATTTGCATCATTAAATGGACCAGTTCTCCGTGACACACGAGTGAGTAAACGGTTGCGCTCATTTGTTTCACAACACAAGGGAATTTTTTCTTATATTACGTTTGGAGAGTTGGGAATAAAATGACGCACAACTGTCTAATTGTGTTACCTTCGCAACACAAATATTTTCTAACATTTGGTAAACAAATAACACTATAAAGAAAGTTCCAACCGGAAAAAGAACTTTGTAATAAGCTTTGTTGTCGAGTTTCAGAGTTGTATTAACAGCGTTACCCAGTATAATTGTCAAGTTTACTGATGACAAACCTAAGTACCTGGTATCTTTTATTTATAGTGACATCACAAGATGAAAATATTTTGTAATGACAACATTGAATTAATATTGTTTTATTGTCAAACAAATGTGAATGAATCTTCAGGTATATATCTCCACATGATAAACGCTTCAATGTAATGACCTTCATCTTTCATATATTATGTATGACAAATTCTTTAAGGTGATCTTAATGCAATAAGAACACCATCCACTTTACAAATAGGTAGAACACATACTTTCAATGTATAAATGTATGAAAGAGGATGATTATGAAAATGCAATAACAACAATTTTCAATTTCACTATTGGCTGAAATAGGTTATAAATAAAGAAACAAAAAAGCAAGACTTACCGCAATATCTTTCTTCTGTATCTGGCGTCTTCATGTTTATTATAAATCGTCCCCCGTTATGTGAAGTTAATAAACACGGCGTTACCCTTTACGGTAAAAATGGCGTTATAAACATTACCATAATAATTAACATTCCAGTTTCAATGATGTTGATGGTCTTTACTTTAAGCAACATTCTAAATTGCAATCAATTTCTGTTGACAACAATATCAACAGAGGTAATACATTAATGTAATAATTATGTAATAATTTTTGCGTTTTGATTCATTTCACGTATAGTATATACCAGGATTTTTTAGACTATGTAAGATACTTACTACGTTGAGAAGCCAGGTTAAATATTTCAGACGATTTAGGGAATTCCCTATATTGAAAATCCATGTATATGGCTCTTTCGGACGCTTTTAGGATATTGTACGATGTAGGGAATTCGCTACATTGAAAGGTCATGGATCTTTGCATCTCAATAATCCAGGTGATGTAGGGAATTCGCTACATTGAAACGCACGGCATATGAACCTTTCAGGCGTTTTTAGAAATTGTACGATGTAGGGAATTCGCTACATTGACAGGCCAGTAATCTTTGCTTCTGAATTTTTCAAACGATGTAGGGAATTCCCTATATTGAAAACCCATGTATATGAATCTTTTGAGATTTTCACAGAATTGTACGATGTAGGGAATTCGCTACATTGAAAAGTCATGAATCTTTGCATCTCAATATTCCAGATGATGTAGGGAATTCGCTACATTGAAACGCACGGCATATGAACCTTTCAGGCGTTTTTAGAAATTGTACGATGTAGGGAATTCGCTACATTGACAGGCCAGTAATCTTTGCTTCTGAATTTTTCAAACGATGTAGGGAATTCCCTATATTGAAAACCCATGTATATGAATCTTTTGAGATTTTCACAGAATTGTACGATGTAGGGAATTCGCTACATTGAAAAGTCATGAATCTTTGCATCTCAATATTCCAGATGATGTAGGGAATTCGCTACATTGAAACGCAAGGTATATGAACCTTTCAGGCGTTTTTAGAAATTGTACGATGTAGGGAATTCGCTACATTGTAAGGCCATGGATATTTGCATCTCAATATTCCAGATGATGTAGGGAATTCGCTACATTGAAACGCATGGTTTATGAACCTTTCGGGCGTTTTTTGAAATTCTACGATGTAGGGAATTCCCTACATTGAAGTAGAATAATAAGACATTGTAGGGAATATGCTACATGTGAAGGCAAGGAAAAGGCAAACATATAGCAATATCCTTTCCACAAAGTATCCCAATTACGAAAAAAAGGAGGAAATGACTCAAAATCGCTTCTTAATGGCTTAAATGGGAAAGGTGAAATAGTTTCATCTTATTTGGAATCGCGTTATTTATAGATCGTATACTTAACGTATATTTTCGTTCAACCTATAACACATGAAAGAACAGAAGATATTTTTGATATCAGTTCATTATAGTAACTAGCAAATATTTTGCCATGCTAGTTATTTAAGTAATGGATGGGGAAAAACCGTTGTAATAATTATGACAATCGCAATTTATATCTGTGAATATGATTTCAATGCATGTATTTGGTCGTGAGTTTGTATATGAAGATGGTGTGTTTTTGCTTTATTTTCCATTTCACATGATGTGACCATCTCTGTCAACGGGGCGTAATTAAATATAAAGAATAATATACCATATTAATATAATTTCACATCTTCCTCCTCATTGATTTATTAAGATCAATGTATACAATACATTTAAAGATGCAATTATTTGTTTAATTTTGCTGCATAAACATAAAGCCATTGTTCTACTTAATTTGTGATAAAAATAGTCACTTTAAACATTTGCTTCAAATCCGTGACTTGGAATTAGGTATTTATAATGATATCGATTTTTTCTTTATCGCATGTAACAGACGTGACTTGGTATTAACTGATCAGTATTAATCTTTAAGAAATAAATATGTTTAAGTATTTGCCATGTTGGTTGTAATTTAAGTAATGGAAGGTTAAACCGTTGCAATAATTATGATGATCGCAATTTATATAGAGATTGAACAGTGTTTTAATTGCGTTAAAAGTGGTATGAACGCAATGGGATAGAGACATAGTCGATATAGCGCGTTAGCGCTACATGTAGAATATCCCTGTATCCCATTGCGTTTATACCACCTTTAACGCAATCACAACACTGTTTATTCTATATATTTACATAAATTAGTCTATTTTTACTTGTTCATGATCAAATTTAAAACGATGTTGGTTGCTAAGCTGGGTAACTACGGTAGTCAGGATGGCCGTCGATATAGTTCCGATTGTTGAATGTTGTAGCTGCAGTTTGATTTGATATATGACAATGACACCGTTCAATTATTTTTAAAATATGTTTTTTTTTAATTTGATCATATATCAGTAATGTCCATTTCGAATAAAAATTGAGATAACTGAGGTGGAACCACTACCGTTATGTGTCGCTGTCACGGTAGTGGAGCGAGCCGCCATATTTGATTTTCAACAGTGGAAAATAACTGCGATATAGCCTGTTGATGGTATGACCGTTGAGCTGTTGAATATTTATCATGTATGCATCGGTCAACGAACGCGATATAGACTAAAATCTTCATAGTCATGCCTTTCATTTTATTGTACGGATGAGAGACAAGTGTTTGCATGGTGTGTGACTGACGTACATGTACCTATGGAATTCCCCGAACATTCCCGAGGAAAGCCCTCCGGTTGTAGTCCCGACCAGCGATTCATTTTGTTGTTTATTATCGTTACAATGCTTGAATACATGCTTTGTTTTGATGTCAAGTATATATTTGATTGGATCTAGTTACAGCTATTTATTGTTATTTTGAAATCCGACAACTAGGAAACTTTGTTTACACTTCGTATAGTAGGCCTGCTCTCAACCGAGTACTGGCGAGTATAATATTGTCTGTGCTGCCTAATGATCAGTCTTGAGACCAATAGAAGACCGACATCGTTTTTTAGATTATTATTAATTCAAAGCAACTCTGTCATCTGTGAAAAGGTAAAATGTAAATGAAGTGATTAAAGTTTATTAAGATTATTGAATGACGCAAAAGCTTACCGAAGCATGAACTAGAAGTAGTCCAATCCTACTTTGGGTTTGTATTCCTGCGTCGTTGCCTTTATGCTAGTTTGAACGCAACTCCCCTCCCGTTGACTAAAAAGGGGCATATGTAAATATATCTGTGTAAATGATTTCAATGATGTGACAATTATGAATTTTTAGTCGAAAATGTATCCTACGAATGGTAAAACATCAAAGATTCCGAAGCCGTCACACATCCAGTTTCAATAGCGGCTTGTTCTGCAAGCAATGATTAAAATTAAGCAAAATGACGCATTCAATACCTGATGACGTTAACAGTTTGTGATGTCAAAATGAGAAAGACGTAGTTCGGTCCAAAAATTAAAATATCGACCAATCACAAGACCGGACAACCAGCACATTTATACAATGGTCTGAAAGTGGAATATCACGACGTATTGTTGACTTGTTTAACTTGTTCATTTAGGAACATTCCGATTGTCATGATGATCACATTATGTTTATTTATGTTGAGGGTGTCAAATATATATTGTGTGTATTTTTATTTATTTTCTTGTTTTGTTTTGCTTGTTTTTCGTTTTTTTTTTCTCAACATGTATTTTATTCTGAGTATCACTTTATATCACTTTGTATAATACTTTGTTTTCCATATCCATCTGTCGGGACTGTCACTGTCAACTGAACCTAAGTAAATATTCTATCATCATTAAAAAACTATTTTAAGGATTTAAAAAGCTACTAACATGATTTAGTTTCTTTTCCTTGATTATACCAGGAACGGTATTTTTCCATTTTCATTCGAATCTTTACATCCGAAACTCAAACTAAACAACTTGTTTCTATCAATATCATAAACTGGTTTAACTCGGTATAATCATTGATCAGTCCCCAAACGGGACCCATGTGATACATTTTTTCTCGTGTTAAACGATAAAAATTTTTAAAGAATAAGTAAAAAAAAATAGAATTAGCCGTTTAGAAGGATACAGTGTTATTTTTTAAATGCCGAAAATTTGCTGATACATGAATATGCTTAAGGAGAAAATACATTTCTTTCCCTAGCAAAGAAACGGAATAGAATAAATGTTTTTACCATATATGTTATGATTAAACCAAATGTGTCCATTAAAAAAATAATCAAATAGGAAATAAGAAAATATCGTTTTAATCAGTTCATTATTATAGTATACAGCAATTATGTTTGTCATGCTGGTTGTAATCTAAGTAATGGATGGGAAAACCTTTGTAATAATTATGACGATCGCAATTTATATCAGTGAATATGATTTCAATGCATGTATTTGGCCCTGAGTGTGTATGTGACGTTAAGGTGTTTTTGCTTTATTTCCCGATCCACCTGATGCGACCATCTCTGTCAACAGGGCGTAATTAAATATAAACAATATCATACCATATTGATATAATTTTACATCTTCCTTTTCATTGATTATATTAAGACCAATGTATAAAATACATTTAAAGATACAATTCATTGTTGTTAATTTGTTGCATAACCATGATGTCAAAAGTTAGATAAAGCTATTGTTCTACATAATTCATGAGAATATAATAGTCACTTTCATCATTTGATTCCAATCCGCGACTTGAAATAAGGTATTCATAATGATATTGATTTTTTTGTTTTCCGCATGTTACAGAAGTGGCTTGGTGATAGATTATCAGTATTGATCTGTAAGAAATAAATATGTTAAAAGACGATTGCAATTTTTATCTGTGTATATGATTTCTACTTTGTGACAATTATGAATTTTGAGTTGACAATTTATGCTTCGAATGCGAAAATATCAAAGATTCCTTAGCCGTCTTACATCCGGTCTCAATAGCGGTTTGTTCTGCAAGCAATGATTGGAGTACAGCAACATAAAGCATTCAATAGATGATGACGTTAACAATTTGTGACGTCACAATGAAAAAAGTAGTTCGGTTTAAAAGTTAAGATATCGACCAATTATAAGACAATAAGGTATATAAATATATATATATTCAACACCCAGCATTTTCATCAAATGACCTGAAAGTGGAATATCACGACGTATTGTTGACATGTTTAACTTGTTAAATTAGGAATATTTCGATTGTCATACTGATCATATTATCTTTATTTATTTGCAACATTTTTGAAGATGTCAAATGTATATTGTGGTGTTTTTTTCTCAAACACGTATTTTTTCTGAGTATCACTTTATATTACTTTGTATAATACTTTCATTTTCATATCCACCTGTCGTGACGGTCTCTGTCAACAGTACGTAAGTAAATATGTTTATCATAATTAAAAAACAATTGTTAAGGAGAGGACGTGTATAGGCATGTTGCCTATTGCCAAAGTCCGATTGTCTTTAACATCAGACAATAAAATACTTTGAAATGAAAAAAAAAGCTACTAACATGTTTTTTTTTTTTCTTTTCCTTTAAATTACTAGGATCGATATTTGTCTATTTTCATTCCAATCTTTACATCCGAAACTCAAACTATACAACGTGTTTCTATCAATATCATAAAAGGGTTTAATTCGATATAATCTTTTATCAGTCCTCAAACGGGGCCCATGTGATTTATTTTTATTAAATATTGTTCTATATAATTTGTGAGAATAAAATAGTCACTTTTATCCTTTGTTTCAAATCCGCGACTTGAAATAAGGTATTCATAATGATATTGGTTTTTTGTTTACCGCATGTTACAGAAGTGGCTTGGTGATAGCTTATCGGTATTGATTTGTAAGAAATAAATATGTTAAAAGACAATTGCAATTTATATCTGTGTATATGATTTCAATTATGTGACAATTATGAATTTTGTGTCGAGAATTTATGCTAGGAATGGGAAAATATCAAAGATTCCTAAGCCGTCTTACATTCGGTGTCAATAGCGGTTGTTCTGCAAGCAATGATTGGAGTACAGCAACATAAGGCATTCAATAGATGATGACGTTAACAATTTGTGACGTCACAATGAAAAAGTAGTTCGGTTCAAAAGTTAAAATATCGACCAATGATAAGACCGGAAGGTATATATATATATATATATATTTATTCAACAACCAGCACATTTATACCAGGAACATTCTTTTTTTGTAATGATAATCACATTATCTGTATCTATTTGCAACAGTTTTGAAGGTGTCAAGTCTATATTGTGTGGGTGTCTTTTTTTCTCAAACATGTACTTTATTCTGATTATCACTTTATATTACTTTGTATAATACTTTGTTTTTCATACCCACCTGTCGGGACTGTCTCTGTCAACAGAAAGTAAGTAAATATGTTTATCATATTTAAAAAGCTACATTTAAGGATAAGACGTGTATAAGCATGTTGCCTGTTGCCAAATTCCGATTGTCTTTAACATCAGACAATAAAATATTCCGAAATGAAAATTAAAAAGCTTCAAACATGATTTAGTTTATTTTCTTTGATTATACAAGGATCGGTATTTGTCCATTTTCATTCGAATCTTTACATCCGAAACTCAAATTAGACAACGTGTTTCTATCAATATCTTAAACGGGTTTAACTAGATATGATCATTTATCAGTCCTAAAACGGGGCCCATGTGATTCATCTTTTATTAAAAATTGTGCTATATAATTTATGAGAATAAAATAGTCACTTTTATCATTTGTTTCAAATCCGCGACTTGAAATAAGGTATTCATAATGATATTGGTTTTTTGTTTACCGCATGTTACAGAAGTGGCTTGGTGATAGCTTATCAGTATTGATTTGTAAGAAATAAACATGTTAAAAGACAATTGCAATTTATACCTGTGTATATGATTTCAACTATGTGACAATTATGAATTTTGTGTCGAGAATTTATGCTAGGAATGGGAAAATATCAAAGATTCCTAAGCCGTCATACATCCGGTCTCAATAGCGGTTTGTTCTTCAAGCAATGATTGGAGTACAGCAACATAAGCATTCAATAGATGATGACGTTAACAAAGTTGTGACGTCACCATAAAAAAGTAGTTCGGTTCAAAAGTTAAAATATCGATCAATCATAAGAGCGGAAGGTATATATTTATATATATATTTATTCAACAACCAGCACATTTATACAAGGAACATTCTTTTTTGTAATGATAATCACAGCATCTATATTTATTTGCAACAATTTTGAAGGTGTCAAGTGTATATTGTGTGGGTGTCTTTTTTTCCCCAAACATGTACTTTATTCTGATTATCACTTTATATTACTTTGAATAATAATTTGTTTTCCATATCCACCTGTCGGGACTCTCTCTGTCAACAGAACGTAAGTAAATATGTTTATCATAATTAATAAAGCTACTTTTAAGGATAGGACGTGTATAGGCATGTTGCCTGTTGCCAAATACCGATTGTCTTTAACATCAGACAATAAAATATTCTGAAATGAAAATTAAAAAGCTTCAAACGTGATTTTGTTTCTTTTCCTTGATTATACTAGGATCGGGATTTGTCCATTTTCATTTGAATTTTTACATCTGAAACTCAAACTATACAACGTGTTTCTATCAATATCTTCAGCTGATTGAACTCGATATAATCATTGATCAGTCCTCAAACGGGGCCAATGAGATACAGTTTTTCTTGTGTTAAACGATAAAAGGTTTTAAAGAAAAAACAAAATAAATAGCATTAGCCGTTTAGAAGGATACAGTGTTTTTTTTTAAATGCCGAAACTTGCTGATACATGAAGATGCTTAAGGAGAAAATAGATTTCTTTCCCTAGCATGTAGATGAAATAAACGGAATAGAATAGATGTTTTTACCATATATGTTATGATTGAACCAACTGTTTTCATTGAAAAAAATAATCGAATAGGAAAGAAAAAAATGTCGTTTTAATCAGTTTATTATTATAGTATACAGCAATTATGTTTGTCATGCTGGTTGTAATTTAAGTAATGGATGGGAAAACCTTTGTAATAATTATGACGATCGCAATTTATATCAGTGAATATGATTTCAATGCATGTATTTGGTCCTGAGTGTGTATATGACGTTAATGTGTTTTTGCTTTATTTCCCGATCCACCTGATGCGACCATCTCTGTCAACAGGGCGTAATTAAATATAAACAATATCATACCATATTGATTCAATTTTACATCTTCCTCCTCATGGATTATATTAAGATCAATGTAGACAATACATTTAACGATTCAATTCATTGTTGTTAATTTCTTGCATAATCAGGAAGTTAAAGGTTAGATAAAGCTATTTTCCCACATAATTTGTGAGAATAAAATAGCCACATTTGTTTCAAATCCGCGATTTGAAATAAGGTATTCAGGTTTACCGCATGCAACAGATGTGGTCTGGTGATAGCTGATCAGTATTGATCTGTAAAAACTAAACCTGTTATGTGACGATCGCAATTTATATATGTGTATATGATTTTAACTATGTGACAATTATGAACTATGAGTCGACAATATATGCTACGAATGGGAAAATATCAAAGATTCCGAAGCCGTCATACATCCGGTTTCAATACCGGTTTGTTCTGCAAGCAATGATTGGAGTACAGCAACATAAAGCATTCAATAGATGATGACGTTAACAATTTGTGACGTCATAATGAAAAAAACGTAGTTCGGTTCAAAAGTTAAAATATAGACCAATCATAAGACCGGACAACCAGCACATTTATACAATGGTCTGAAAGTGGAATATCACGACGTATTGTTGACTTGTTTAACTCGTTCATTTAGGAACATTCCGATTGTCATGATGATCACATTATGTTTATTTATGTTGAGGGTGTCAAATATATATTGTGTGTATTTTTTTTCTTTGTTTTTTTTTCTCTCAAACATTCACTTTGATCTAAGTATCACTTTATATTACTTTGTATAATACTTTGTTTTTCATATCCACCTGTCAGGACTGTCTCTGTCAACAGAACGTAAGTAAATATGTTTATCATAATTAAAAAAACTACTTTTAAGGATAGGACGTGTATAGGTATGTTACCTGTTGCCAAATCCCAATTGTCTTTAACATCAGACACAAAAATATTCTGAAATGAAAATTAAAAAGCTACTAATATGATTTGTTTTCTTTTCTTGATTGAAGTAGGATCGGTATTTGTCCATTTTCAATTGAATCTTTACATCCGAAACTCAAACTTTACAACGTGTTTCTATCAATATTATCAACGGGTTTAACTCAGTATAATCATTTATCAGTACTCAAACGGGGCCCACGTAATACATTTTATGTTGTTAAACTATAAAAGATTTTAAAGAAAAGAAACAAATAGAATAAGCCGTTTAGAAGGATACGGTGTTCTCCCATACTTCACAGGGATATCCCGTGGTTGCTAGGGAAAGGATAACTCTATCTTTCACAGGTGGGTGTAAGACATCTCACACGCGCTTGACAATAACGTGACGTCATCAATACATGCGGCGCACATTGTAGATGACGGCATCAATTTTGACGCATAACGTCGTTTCTGCGATAAATGGCGCGATGAAAAAGCTGGAAACCAAGTGGAATTTCATCATTTTTCTGCTATGTATGAGAGAAAAAGAATCAAACATGGGTCTGTGAACTGGACAGGGATATCTCAACCCTCGTGAAAGATTTTGGCCGTCAACCCTCGGCAAGCCTCGGGCTGACCGGCAAAAATCTTTCTCTCGGGTTGAGATATCCCTGTCCACTTCACAGACCCATGTAAGATTCTATTATTCTTTTCAAATGCAGAAATTTGCTGATACATGAAGATGCTTAAGGAGAAAATGCATTCCTTTTCGTAGCATATATCTGATAGAAACTGAATAGAATAGATGTTTTTACCATATATGTTATGATTAAACCAACTATGTTCATTAAAAAAAATATTCAAATAGGAAAGAACAAAATATCGTTTTAATCAGTTCATTATTATAGTATACAGCAATTTTATGTTGCCATGCTGGTTGTAATTTAAATAATGGAAGGGAAAACCTTTGTAATAATTATAACGATTGCAATTTATATAAGTGAACATCATTTCAATGCATGTATTTGGTCCTGAGTGTGTATATGACGATGGTGTGTTTTTGCTTTATTTTCCGATCCACCTGATGCGACCATCTATGTCAACAGTTCGTAAGTAAATATAAACAATATCATACCATATTGATTCAATTTTACATCTTCCTCCTCATTGATTATATTGAGATCAATGTATAAAACACATTTAAAGATGCAATTCCTTGTTGTTAATTTGTTGCATAACCACGCAGTAAAAAGTTAGATAAAGCTATTTTTCTACATAATTTATAAGAATGAAATAGCCACATTTATTTCAAATCCCAACTTGAAATACGATATTCAGGTTTACCGCATGTAACAGACGTAGTTTGGTGATAGCTGATCAGTATTGATTTGCAAAACTAAACATATTTTCTGACAATCGCAATTTATATGTGTATATAATTTTAACTATGTGACAATTATAGATTTTGAGTCGACAATTTATGCTACAAATGGGAAAATATCAAAGATTTCTAAGCCGTCATACATCCGGTTTCAATAGCGGTTTGTTCTGTAAGCAATGATTGGAGTACAGCAACATAAAGCATTCAATAGATGATGACGTTAACAATTTGTGACGTCATAATGAAAAAAGTAGTTCGGTTCAAAAGTTAAAATGTCGACCAATCATAAGACCGGAAGGTATATATTTATATATTTATTTATTCAACAACCAGCACATTTATACCAGGAACATTTCTTTTTATCATGATGATCACATTATCTGTATTTATTTGCAACAATTTTGAAGGTGTCAAGTGTATATTGTGTGTGTGTCTTTTTTTTCTCTCTCAAACATGTACTTTATTCTGAGTATCACTTTATATTACTTTGTATGATGCTTTGTTTTTCATACCATCATGTTGGAACTGTCTCTGTCAAAAGAATGTAAGTAAATCATAATTTTTATCATAATTAGATAAAGCTACATTTAAGGATAGGACGTGTATAGGCATGTTGCCTGTTGCCAAATTCCGATCTTTAACATTAAACAATAAAATATTCTGAAAGGATAAATAAAAAGCTACTAACATTTTTTTTCCTTTTCCTTGATTATACCGGGATCGGTATTTGTCCATTTTCATTCTAATCTTTACATCCGAAACTCAATTTATACAACGTGTTTTTATCAATATCATCAACGGGTTTAACTCGATATAATCATTTATCAGTCTTCAAACGGGGCCCATGTGATGCATTTTTTTCGTGTTAAACAATTAAAGATTTTAAAGAAAAATATAAAAAAGTAGCCGTTTAGATTGATACATTGTTCTTTTCAAATGCAGAAATTTGCCGATACATGAAGATGAAAAGAAAATACATTTCTTTGCCTAGCATCTAGCTGAAAGAAACTGAATGGAATATATGTTTTTTACTATATATGTTATGATTAACCCAACTGTGTTCATTGAAATAGATAATCAAATAGGAAAGAACAAAATATCGTTTTAATTAGTTCATTATTATAGTATATAGCAATTATGTTTTGTCATGCTGGTTGTAATCTAAATAATGGATGGGAAAACCGTTGCAATAATTATGACGATCGCAATTTATATAAGTGAACATCATTTCAATGCATGTATTTGGTCCTGAGTGTGTATATGACGATGGTGTGTTTTTGCCTTATTTTCCGATCCACCTGATGCGACCATTTCTGTCAACAGTTCGTAAGTAAATATAAACAATATTATACCATATTGATTCAATTTTACATCTTCCTCCTCATTGATTATTTTAAAATCAATGTATAAAATACATTTAAAGATGCAATTCATTGTTGTTAATTTGTTGCATAACCATGAAGTAAAAAGTTAGATAAAGCTATTTTTATGCATAATTTGTGGGAATAAAATAGCCACATTTGTTTCAAATCCGCGACTTGAAATAATATATTCAGGTTTACCGCATGTAACAGACGTAGTTTGGTGATAGCTGATCAGTATTGATCTGTAAAAACTAAACATCTTATGTGACGCTCGCAATTTATATGTGTATATGATTTTAACTATGTGACAATTATAGATTTTGGGTCGACAATTTATGCTACGAATGGGAAAATATAAAAGATTCCTCAGCCGTCATACATCCGGTTTCAATAGCGGTTTGTTCTGCAAGCAATGATTGGAGTACAACAACATAAGGCATTCAATAGATGATGACGTTAACAATTTGTGACGTCACAATGAAAAAAAGTAGTTCGGTTCAAAAGTTAAAATATCGACCATTCATAATGTCATGATGATCACATTATCTGTATTTATTTGCATCAATTTTGAAGGTATCAAGTGTATATTGTGGGAGTTTTTTTTTTTTTTTTTTCTCAAACATGTACTTTATTCTGAGTATCACTTTATAATACTTTGTATAATACTTTGTTTTCCATATCCACCTGTGGGGACTGTCTCTGTCAACAGAACGTAAGTAAATATGTTTACCATAATATTAATAAAGCTGCTTTTAAGGTTAGGACGTGTATAGGCATGTTGTCTGTTGCAAAATTCCGATTGTCTTTAACATTAAACAATAAAATATTCTGAAATGAAAATTAAAAAGCTACTAACATGATTGTTTCCCCTTCATTATACTAGGATCGGTATTTGTCCATTTTCATTCGAATCTTTACATCCGAAACTCAAATTATACAACGTGTTTCTATCAATATCTTAAACGGGTTTTAACTCGACATAATCATTTATCAGTCCTCAAACGGGGCCCATGTGATACATTTTCAGTTGTTAAACGATAAAAGATTTTAAAGGAAAAAGAAAAATCGAATTAGCCGTTTAGATGGATACAATGTTCTTTTCCAATGCAGAAATTTGTTGCATAACCATGAAGTCAGAAGTTAGATAAACCTATTGTACTACATAATTTATGAGAATAAAAAAGTCACTTCTATCATTTGTTTCAAGTCTGCGACTTGAAATAAGGTATGCATAATGATATTGAATTTTTGTTTACCGCATGTAACAGAAGTGGCTTGGTGATAGATTATCAGTATTGATCTGTAAGAAATAAAGATGTTAAAAGACGATTGCAATTTATATCTGTGTATATGATTTCAACTATGTGACAATTATGAATTTTGAGTCGACAATTTATGCTAAGAATGGGAAAATATCAAAGATTCCTTAGCCGTCATACATCCGGTTTCAATAGCGATTTGTTCTGCAAGCAATGATCAAGTACAGCAACATAAGGCATTCAATAGACGATGACATTAGCAATTCATGACGTCATAAAGCAAAAAGTAATTCGGTTCAAAAGTTAAAATGTCGACCAATCATAAGACCGGAAGGTATATATATTTATATATATTCAACAACCAGCACATTTATACAAGGAACATTCCTTTTTGTCATGATGATCACATCATCTGTATTTATTTGCAACAATTTTGAAGGTGTCAAGTGTGTATTGTGTGTGTATCTTTTTTTTTTTCTTTTTCTTTCTTTTTTCTCTCAAACATGTACTTTTTTCTGGGTATCACTTTATTATCCTTTGTATAATACTTTGTTTTTCATATCCACCTGTCGGGACTGTCTCTGTCAACAGAACGTAAGTAAATATGTTTATCATAATTAAAAAAGCTACTTTTAAGGATAGAACGTGTATAGGCATATTACCTGTTGCCAAATTCCAATTGTCTTTAACATCAAACAATTAAATGTTCTGAAATGAAAATAAAAAAACTACCAACAGGATTTTTTTTCTTTTCCTTGATTATACTAGGATCGGTATTTGTCCATTTTCATTCAAATCTTTACATCCGAAACTCAAACTATACAACGTGTTTCCATCAATATCTTAAACGGGTTTAACTCGGTATAATCATTTATCAGTACTCAAACGGGGCTAATGTGATACATTTTTCTAGCGTTAAACGATAAAAGATTTTAAAGAAAAAGAAAAAAAATGAATTACCCGTTTAGATTGATACAGCGTTCTTTTAAAATGCAGAAATTTGCTGATTCATGAAGATGCTTAAGGAGAAAATACATTTCATTCCATAGAATCTAGCTGAATGAAACTGAATAGAATAGATATTATAACCACCATATATGTTATGACTTAACCAGCTGTGTTCATTAGAAAAATGATTAAAAAGGAAAGAACGGAATATCGTTTTAATCAGTTCATTATTATAGTATACAGCAATTTTGTGTTGTCATGCTGGTTGTAATTTAAGTAATGGATGGGAAAACCTTTGTAATAATTATGACGATCGCAATTTATATAAGTGAACATCATTTCAATGCATGCATTTGGTCCTGACTTTGTATATGACGATGGTGTGTTTTTGCTTTAGTTTCCGATCCACCTCTGATGCGACCATCTCTGTCATTAGGGTGTAATTAAATATAAACAATATCATACCATATTGATATAATTTTACATCTTCCTCCTCGTTAATTATATTAAGATCGATGTATAAAATACATTTAAAGATACAATTCGTTGTTGTTAATTTGTTGCACAACCATGAAGTCAAAAATTAGACAAAGCTTATTGTTCTCATAATTTATGATAATAAAATAGTCACCTATATCATTTGTTTCAAATTAAATCCGCGACTTGAAATATGGTATTCATAATGATAATGATTTTTTGTTTACCGCCTGTAACAGAAGTGGTTTGGTGATTGCTTATCAGTATTGATCTGTAAGAAATAAAGATGTTAAAAACGATTGCAATTTATATCTGTGTACATGTATATGATTTCAACTATTTGACAAATATGAGTTTTGAGTCGACAATTTATGCTACGAATGGGAAAAAATCAAAGATTCCTACGCCGTCATACATCCCGTTTCATTACCGGTTTGTTTTGCAAGCTATGATTGGAGTACAGCAACATAAGGCATTCAATAGATGATGCCGTTAACAATTTGTGACGTCACAATGCAAAAAGTAGTTCGGTTCAAAAGTTAAAATATCGACCAATCATAAGACCGGAAGGTATATATTTATACATAAATTTATTCAACAACTAGCACATTTATACGTGTGCCTTTTTTTCACACTTTATTCTGAGTATCACTTTATATTACTTTGTATAATACTTTGTTTTTCATATCTAACTGTCGGGACTGTCTCTGTCAACAGAACGTAAGTAAATATGTTTACCATAATTAAATAAAGCTACTTATAGGGATAGGACGTGTATAGGCATGCTGCCTGTTGCCAAATTTCAATTATCTTTAACATCAAACAATAACATATTCTGAAATGAATTAAAAAGCTACTAACGTATTTTTTTCTTTATTTTTTTTAAAGAACAAAAAAAAAAAAATAGAATTAGCCGATTAGAAGGATACAGTGTTCATTTCAAATGCAGAAATTTGCTAATACATGAAGATGAAGAGAAAATACATTTCTTTCCCTAGCATCTAGCTGAGAGAAACTGAGTAAAATAGATGTTTTTACCATATATGTTATGATTAAACCAACTCGGAATCCTTTAATAAATACATAGGTGTTACATGGCTGAGTAATATGAAATATAATAAACGAGTTCAATGATTTAATATTCAACGAGCCTTTATCGCATACTACATGTAGTTTTTCATTTGAAAATCTAGACAAAACGTTCTATTTCATTTATATACATGTACAAGGATGACGAAATCAGGCTCGTTTAAGACATTTTCGTCTACCGGGACAATCCTGTGACATCATATTTTTTATGACGACATTATTACCTGTGGCGTCACAATAGTGTTATTACTCGTGTGTCTTACGATATATATGACGTGGTCGTATGGTTAGGCTTGGTGAGGAAAGACTACAAAACTTTTATTATTTTATCATTAGCGGAGTAAGGGAATATTATGGAACAACCTACTACATCAATGGGACTTCTAATCAATATCAGGGACCGTGCCAGATATAGATGCATTGCCAATATGTTGTTTGCCATTGTAACCAGGTCATTATACATATACAGTTTTGTATCACTAATGCTCAATTTTGATTCTTTGGTTAAACATATGGATAACTGCGATCTGACACATTACATGCTTCAAAAATGGTTAGCATGGAAACACAATGGAATGTCAATTGATTGCCGTGGTCTGAAATAACGGTATAAGTTACCAGTGTGCTTAGATTTTGATTTATCGCTTGCTTTACACAAATTCCTTTTGCAGAAAACTTCCATCAATATTTGGGACTGTTTAAAGGACACACAGAACGTTATCGACACATACGTGTCGTTCTTACCGGCCGTGACGGCGCAGGTAAAACTACACTATGCCGTCGCCTAAAGAATGAATATGTGGACATCAAAACAAGACAACCGACTGTGGGAGCCAGCATCGATCCCTCATGGTTCACTATCGATCTGCAAGATAAAATATGGGACCATGATGATAACCAGTTACCAACTAACGTGATGCAAAACCGATTGGGAGCAACAATGAGATCTCAGCAGCAAACAGGTAATGTCGATCTGTTATGTAGTTGCATATGAGAATAACACCTCTTTTGATCATGTTATTGATACAAGTTTGTAATTTTGAAAAGTTTTCGTAGCGGGCTCGTTTTGCTGCATAAAACCTATTAGTCCGATGGCTTATGTCGGGTTTTTGGGGGTTCCGTGGGCACTTCTTGGTGAAGTTTAACACCATATACCAAAATGTTCAGTAGGTCACCCTCTTTCGGAAAATTGATGGTGTCATTTTTTTTTTTACCATGCGGTGAGGTCAAAGTTAGGCGTCAAAGGTCATATTGTCAAATATACAATAATGCAGCTCAAACTGAAATATGTTCTTCTTATAACTAAAAATCACAAATATATTACATCATGGAAATTGGTTTTACAGAAACAATCTAGTACATTTCATTTTCGTAATACATTTCATTACATCACATTAATTTTAGGATGTGAATTCGTCTACACATGTGGGTTAGTGGGTTCCATTTTGTTGTTCATTAGTATGTATTTTCTTACAAGTTATACGTAATATACATTGCTATAATTTGTTCAAATTGACAGACGCATTCGGATGATGTCACATTACACTTACAAGATGTTTATATGGTATAATTTTGTTCGTATATACAAATTAATTTGATATAATGAAATATATGCGTAATAAAATACAATGAATTCTAAAATCATGATAACGTATTACTGAAATAATAACAGCTTTTTGTGTTTTGGCCGAAATCCGTATTATACTCTTAGACTACTTCTTTCATTTTATCCCTTATTGACTTGTGATGCATGGTTAATGATTTATAAGAATTTATAAGAAAGTAATGACGGGAACATTCACGGATTACAGTTTATCACAATTAGTCCATACAGGTCAATGTGTTTAGTGGTTATTTCTTTAATACAAATATTAATCTAAAAATCCACAGCTAGATTGGTATGTGGTTTTCTTGTTCCTTTCTCAGTATACGGACTAATTGGAAAACATCTCGATTGGAGGTCGATGCTATTTTGAACAGCAGACCGTTATTTCATAAACAACTCTGGGATCATTTATGGAATGCTCGAGAAGTTTTTATCTACTGCTGTTATCGCTTGTGTCTTTTTATATAACATGTCTTCATGAATATTATCAAAGTAAAGGAAGTGACGGAGATTCTACCCTTCCGTTTTAAAACTTTTTATTAGTTGGAAGATTAAAACTGTACCATCCATACCTCTCGTGGAGAGAGGAAAGCCTACAAAAGCCTACATGTATTATCATACGGTAGTTTATATTTTCCTCACTGATCCCAAAGGGTTTAAACAACGATTATCGTCATAACAACACTCTTTAATTGTACGATGGAGTAACAAGTCAGAAATATTATAAGGATGTTTTATATAATGTATGTTACAGTTGTATATGAACGCTCAACGACCAGATCATATGACAATACGCCACAAGATGATGCTGAGATAGAAGCAGTATTGTCCGCATCAAAATCAACAAGCCCTGATAGGGCTTATTTATCCCTGTGGGATATGGGAGGACACTCAGCTTTCCAGGCGTCACATAGTGTATTCTTTTCGTCACATGGCGTTTATCTTCTGGTCTTCAGACTCACCGATTTCCTGAGAGACGCATTGGAGACTGGTGAACTGTTTATTTTCCTTAATTAATAGCTTTAGATTTCTTGCGTATAAACGTTTCCTACAGCTTGTTTACATCCATAACTATTCCTATATATGAAATATGAAATATCCTGAAATATTTGGCAGATTCAGTTAAGTCTAAGAAGCTTACTTTTTCGGAAATTAGCGGATTATATTATGATATGTGTCGATAGCTTGAACATATATCTCATTTAATAATGATTTTTAAATCTAGATGCATTTATAGCGATTAGAATTATAACGATATTTGATTAGATATTTGATTCGATGAATATTTTACAGATCGACTAAAGAAATGGATTCGCCTAATTGGGACATTTTCCTCTGTTGAATTGAATGCTCCAAAATTGAGGACCCATGCTCCGCCGATCATTTTTGTCGGCACGTTTCTTGATGAGTTAAAGAGGACAACACATGTATGTTTTAAGAAAGGACTATAATTATATCCCGTTCCAGTTAAAAAAATTACAATGAATTTCTCCATTCATACGATAATTTAATATTTAATATTTATCTTTGCTTTATGTATAATATCGTCATAAAATGATACATTGGTGAAGAAATTGAAGAGATAAGTGAACATCCGACGATAACAAATCCCATTATGTTTATCTGTGAAAACACAGATAAAAACATTGATGTCGGTATCTATAAAATGATAGTTTATTAATAATGTATTGATAATTTATCTAGGACTATGACAAACAGATAGTGGCTATAACACAGAGCATCTCGAAGTTCCCGGAACTTTCGGATCTCCATTTTGTCAGATTCTGCACAGTCGACAACAGTCTCGGTAACAAGGAAGCCGATCTTAAAAAACTCCGAGACTTAATTATACAGTCAGCAGAGCACCAAGATCAGTGGGACAGACCACTGCCCACAACATGGTTAAAGTTAGAGCTGGACATATTCAAGAAAAGAGAAAAAGGAACGAAGATACTCACATTGGCAGAGGTGATAAAAATGAATAAGTCATCGATTGCTCCCTTGGCAGATGAAGATGAAATCATGCTTGCTCTGGAGTAAGTAACCACAAACTTTTCAAAGAAAGGTCTCCATCACAAAGGATATTAGGCCATGGGCTAGGAGGGTCCCACATGCACCCCCACCCCACCCCCCACCCCACCCCCAAACCTCCGAACTAATATTTTTTCTGAACCCTTATGACCCACTGATCACAAATCCAAATGTTAACATTGCATAAGTTGGGATGAACTTCCGGTTATGACGTCATCAAGATGGCCGCCATCTCGAATTTCACTAAAAATTGAAAAATAGTCATAACATTAACATTTTTCAACCGAAGTAGACAAATGAGGTATCAAAATGACCACAATAGAACAACAAATACATATCAGGACCAAAAAATCCAATATATGTAGTGATTTCTACGCAGGAAATTAAAAAATCGGATTTAAAGCTCAAAAATGGTGATTTTTCAGCAAATTTTTCATATTTTGTTTGACGCAGCAAAAATGTTTCCCAACAGCAATCTATTATTTCTAATAAGTTTTTGACCACTTGTCAATCAGTTTAAGCAACAAAAACAACCAAAACCAATGTTAACATCGTATAAGTTCCGGTTATGACGTCATCAAGATGGCCACCATCTCGAATTTCACTGAAAAATGAAAAATAGTCATAACATTAGCATTTTTCAACTGAAGTAGACAAATGAGGTATCAAAATGACCACAATAGAACAACAAATACATGTCGTGACCAAATAAGCCAATATATGTAGTGATTTGAACGCAGGAAATGAAAAAACAATTAAGCTCAAAAATAGTAATTTTTCAGCATTTTTTCATATTTGGCTTGACGCAGCAAAATTGTTTCCCAACAACAAATTGTTATTCACAATCAGTTATTTGACCTCTTATCAATCTGTTAAAACAACAACAACAAAAATATATAGAAATGCAACAGAGATTTGTTATACCATCATTTGGTTTACAAAACATCACCGGATGCGGCATATGATTGTTATTTTTTCCAAACCGCTAACACTACAGTTTCCTGGTGTCTTGGAATTTCCTGAATATAACATTGGCTATTGACGATTTATATCTTAACAAATTTGAATTTAAAGTTGGCTGAATATCTAAGTGGGACTTCAAAATAATCCATTCATGCTCGAAATTTTGTAGACTAGTAGCCTCTCAAACTGAATTATTATAGCAAAACGCTAACTAATAGCTATAGGGTATCAAATTAAAGTTCAGTAAATACCATGACACTTTTCGAAACATATTGTGTCTTTTAGAATGAGCACATCCATTGTTTATTTCCTGTGTATAACGCAAGATATAAGATGGTTACTACAGTGTCACATATTTCTTTCACTAGTTCTTAATGCTAATCATTTTCGTTGTGCGTGCTTTCTCGCCAGAGTGTCGTCTTCGACCTCGGTGACCTGATGTGACATTACATTACCGGGTTACCATCGTGGTTCTAACTTGTCAACTGTCCATGGTCAGAGTTAAGATCAGAAACATCGGCTTCAGGGATGTGGGAGCTCTTCCTGTTTCCAACCTAGTTTCACCTAGATTCACATATCGTATATGATGTTCCAGACTTCCCCGGCATGATGGAAAAGACACCAGATCAACATTCTGCGGAGGGTTGAGTTGGTTCTCCTTAATTCGTATGAAGCACAATTCCTCATTCTTGTGAACCTCAGTGACCATAGGTGGCACAGGTGGATTCTTTGAGGTCATAAATGAGGTCTGCAGTGAAGTTTCACTCTTTGCCAAGTCTGGAAAGCACTTTAGAGAACTTTTTACTGGAGAGTCTTCAATGGTCTCTTTGCGCATACACCAGATGTGACACAACCAGCACCTTCAAGGGAGTGGGAAAAGTCAGACCAATGAAAAACATTTAACATTTATGCCCTCATTAATGACCTCGATGATATCACCAGTGCCATTTATGGTTGCACGAGAGTCCACAAGATTGATGAATGGTACTTCATACGAATTATGGAGTTATGTGCTTAAGATAACCAATTCCACCATTGGAAGAATGTGCATCTGGTGTAATTTCCATTATGCCGGAGAAGTCTGAAACAGCATATACGTACGATATGTTAGAATCTGAAAGAGATCCCACATCCCTGAACCTGTTGTTCCTGATATGAACTCTGGCCATGGATGGGTCATAAAAGGCTAGAACAACACTGGTAATGCAGTGTCACATCGAAGCTCATCGACATCGAAGACGTCGATCTGGCTTTCGACGAATTGAATAATGATATCTCGAGTACTCTGATTCGGACTGCATGTACCAGCTACCAGATATGCCGAGTCTCTTCAGTGGATAGGTCAGGTCAGTGAGGCGAGAAAGCACGCACAATGATAATGGTTATCATTGAGAACCAGTGAAAGACATATTAGTGACATTGTAGTAACCATATGACATTTTGCTTATGCTATGCATAGGAAATAAACAATGAATGTGCTCATTTTCAAAGACACAAACGCTTTGGGAACTGTTAATGATATTAACGGAAACACAGGCTTAGCTTAGGTTACATTTGTTACGCTATCAGTAGGTGTTGTGTTATTTTTGAGACGCTGCTAATCTACAAAATTGAGGGTATAACAATAATTCTTTTTTTGCATTTCTATATATTTTTGTTGTTGTTGTTTTAACAGATTGATAAGAGGTCAAATAACTGATTGTGAATAACAATTTGTTGTTGGGAAACAATTTTGCTGCGTCAAGCCAAATATGAAAAAATGCTGAAAAAATTACCATTTTTGAGCTTAAAATATTATTTTTTTCATTTTCTGCGTTCAAATCACTACATATATTGGCTTATTTGGTCACGACATGTATTTGTTGTTCTATTGTGGTCATTTTGATACCTCATTTGTCTACTTCAGTTAAAAAAAATGCTAATGTTATGACTATTTTTCATTTTTCAGTGAAATTCGAGATGATGGCCAGCTTGATGACGTCATAACCGGAACCTATACGATGTTAACTTTGGTTTTGGTTGTTTTTGTTGCTTAAACTGATTGACAAGTGGTCAAAAAACTTATTAGAAATAATATATTGCTGTTGGGAAACATTTTTGCTGCGTCAAACAAAATATGAAAAATTTGCTGAAAAATCACCATTTTTGAGCTTTAAATCCGATTTTTTCATTTCCTGCGTAGAAATCACTACATATATTGGATTGTTTGGTCCTGATATGTATTTGTTGTTCTATTGTGGTCATTTTGATACCTCATTTGTCTACTTCGGTTGAAAAATGTTAATGTTATGACTATTTTTCAATTTTTAGTGAAATTCGAGATGGCGGCCATCTTGATGACGTCATAACCGGAAGTTCATCCCAACTTATGCAATGTTAACATTTGGATTTATGATCAGTGGGTCATAAGGGTTCAGAAAAATATTGGTTCGGAGGTTTGGGGGGGGGGGGGGGTGCATGTGGGACCCTCCTAGCCCATGGCCTATATATATCGCTCATTCACACCGCCATTGTCTTAGGTATTATTTCATGTGTCCCAACCAGGAAATGTGCGCATGCCTGAAGTCTGCCTTTGTATATTACAGTTATATATAACCCTCCTTACTAGTAGGCATCAATAGTGACCCATGTATTTTGTGGGCGAAATTCACGTCGTTTCTTTTCCTGAAAATTATGACGTTACACTCGAAGACACATGGCGTTGAATTAATACCTTTCCGCAAAGGCAATATACAGATAACTCCGGAAAGTTATCATCAATACTTCTCATAATACTGAATATCACAGTTTGTGTACATTTAACGAAGATTTTTTGTATTCATCAAAAATGTTTCTATTGTATTTGCATTCAGAATTACTGAACATGAAATGAAGACTAGTTTGAGAAAACAGCTGTATTTGAGACAATTTATGCAGATTTCTTGGAAAAGGTTCAAAGTCATGATTTTATGATACTTTCTGTAAGATAGACCTTTAATTTATGCTGCGTTGAAACATAACATTTGATTTGAGTGTACATGTACAACTGCCATATGTATGCCAATAAATGAGCAATATTTAACATTTTAAGACTGCAGCAGTAATATAACAGGACATTCACTTAATAAATCAGATAATGCAATTTTCAGATATCTCCACTGCACAAGATCTGTGATTTATTTCCGAGAATTCAAACACGTTGTCGTTGATCCCCAGTGGTTGGCAGATTTTTTTAGCAACTTCGTCACGGAAGAATGCTTCCTACCAAAGGATGACATTCTGTTGACCCGCGACTTGGCATTGTACATAACAAAGGGAGAACTGACTCAGGCAATAATTGATGGTCTCCTGGGTTTAAAGAAGAACCAAGCTTTCCTTCCTTTTAGGTCAGTTCTTTTTGCCCTGATGGAAAAGTTTGGTCTGATAGTGAAGTTGGAGCTATCGGGATCGTTGACAGGACAACCACACTGCACATATTCATACACCATTCCGAGCAAACTTATGGAGCTACAGGACATCAATGACATCAAAGATAGAATGATCAGTCTCAAGCAAAAACAATACCCAGTCTCCAAAACATTATGCATGGTGTTCGGTTGTTATATGCCTGATGAGCTGTTCCAACGAATCTTTGCAAGCGTTCTGAGAAAGTACAAGCCGGGATCACTGCCAATAAGATATGAACAAGAAAGAACTTGCGAGAATACAACTGACAGTTTGAATTGTCTGTACAATGGTTTTGGCTGTTTAAAAGTCAATGACCTTTGCGAAATGATTTTGTCCATGCATGTAGAGCGATCCACGATAGCCTTGACCGTCTTCAGTACCACGGAATCAAGACTTCCCTCGGATTCCGGACGACACGTGCGACTATCAGTGGAACATATCATCAACGAAACTTTGAAAATGAGCAGTCAACAGCACTTCCAATTCACGCACCATCTGCATTGCAGCTCTTACCTAGGATCTTACGATACTCCTGTACATCTGTATGGCGTCATCAATTCAGAGAGGGGTGTACCATGCAAAGATGGAGAATGTCACGGAAAACATCGTTTGGCAAAGAATGATGCAATCTACTGGGGCATCAAAGAGGTAAAAGGACTATGCATTTATAAACACATATTTAGATAAATGTTTTAATTTTTACTTTTACTTGAAAGCATATTGTTTTCATAAACTGATCATAAGCATGGCAAAGACAAAAACAAAACAGCAAGGAATATCTAACCCGTCCACAAAGTAAATATATTAAATATGCATTTATTTATAAATACTCAAATAAATGTTTTTAATTTTTACTTTTCACGTAAAAATAATATAATCAGAAATTGATCATAAAGAGTGGCAATGGTTAAACAAAACAGCATGGAATACCTAAGCCGTCCACACATACTTCTATTATCTTAGTGAATTTATTAATTAGACCCGAAGGAAATTTTAGTGGTACTTATACAGTTAGAAACTAATAGTTATTTATTTTGATGTTTTATTATTTAAAGGGCTCTGGAAATTCACACGAGGATGATAATACATCAAGTAAGTATTTTATTATAAAATGATGACGGGCATTCATCCAGATGTTGATCACTTTCCTTTGGTTTGTTTTGTGAATTGTGATAATGACCACAACTTAGCTTCTAATAATATGATATACAAATAGTCACTTTCATCCTTTTTACTTAGAACGTTGTTGCAATATTCCAAAACTTTTTAGGAATAGGAATAGATTCTACCATATTTAACCGGCGGCCGATGCCACAAGAACTTGGTCGTCTCTCGCGTCTGATTGAGGCCTCTAGATGTGATATTCTGTTTGTGGAACTTGGCCTACCTTTACCAGAAGTTGAACAAGCCAAGTGTGAAGCACGGAGTCTTGCTGGAATCACAGCTATCACCAAAATGTTTCTGAAATGGACGAATACCTACCCAAATCAGACACTCTTGGATATCAAGGAGGCAATGGAAGCTGTTGACATGGCGACAGATCGTATCAATGAAGTCTTGGAAATGGACGAGGACTTGGCTGACCAAGGTAGAGAAATAATCATAATTTCTAGCAGATTACCTTGACCTCAGAGAATGAACGATTTTTTTATCAACTAACGCTTGATGATCCTGGTGTGTTTTGAACTTTACGACCATCAAAGATGCATGTGTTATTTCACATGTAAGCTTAGCAAATACATATATATCCAAAGCTAATGTTACCCCAAATGCAACATTAAGCTAAATGAGAAGGAAATCGTAATAGGCATATCTGATGATATGTTTTACCAACATGCTCAACGATGAACATTTGAATCGACCCATATGTCAATATGACATCAAGTATTCCTTTGACAATGCCCTCTGTTGGTTTATTAATCATTATTTATTTGATTCCGATTTATATGCGATCGTTATCAAAGAGACGTCTTCTATTCAAAACCAGAATAACATGTTTTCGGAAACGAAACGGCTTAAGCAAATTTTTACTTTATGAACAATATGCATTTAAATGAGATTCAAGTTAATGTTAGTATTGATAAACATTGGTTTAATATACGCGATATCCATTTGAGGATCATAAAACCACAAAACTTTTTTATTAAGACGTTGAAGTAATACCGTAAACAATCACATGTAAGGCATACAACGAAAATGTGTTTATGAATAATCAGTATTTTAATCTCGTTGCAGATATTGTCCCGATCGACATCTGGACACGAGCTCCCTCTGATAAAGAAATCAGGAGAATCGTTCCAAATATTGGAAACACATTCTACAATCTCTGTCTCGAACTCGGGTTGTCTCCTCCAATCATAGAACAGCACGAGATTGGCCATCCAATCACTTTCCAGTCGAGAATGTGTGCCCTCCTTCAATGTTGGGTAGACGAGTTCCAGACTGATGCGACTATTGGTAAGCTATTGACAGCGATGAAGGTATGTCGAATTGACTGGTACACTACAGCGCAGATTTTGTCACAGGAAAGTGATGCAAGTGAAGCAAGTGAAGACCATGCAAGCTGGTTCAAATGTGGTATTCTATGATGAACGCTTGGCTTTTTAAGGCATGATCCAGTAAAAGTTATGATGAAGAACTGTTAGCTAGGGAAGCCTTAAATTATTGGGAGGATCAATAACATTGTTACTGTAGCTAAGATATGGATCTATCGATACAAAGATATTCGGTTGTATACGGTCGATAACATAGACGAAGAGGAAAAACTGCATGTAAGAAAATTACGTTGCTGTATTTGTAAATATTAAGTTCATTCAGGATTCATTTGCAATGTAATATTTAGTTGCCATCTAAAATATGCACTTTTGACATGTTTTCTCCATTTCTGCCAACTTTGTGATCGTGTTTGTACCAGAAACAAGGGAGGGAAATCGCAAATAAATTTAATGTATACTCGAAAGAATGTTTAGGAGACATAGAGTTTGTTAAAGGATGCACTCTATGAATTGTAGATGGAAAACTTCGCAAACTAATTATGCATGTTGTCAGTTGTTTTGTTGTTGCTTTAGAATTTAGCATCCCAATTAACTGCACCTGAAATCATATTTTTTTGTTGTTTTGCGTGGTGTTATGGTATGAACCTTTAGTTTGCTTATAAGCTATTGTAAATATTGTTTTGAAACATGCTAATGATTGTTTTGCTACAATTTGAGTAACACGACGACCTTTGAAATTAATGATATAAAAGATAGTTTAGATAAATAGATACGCGGGATATTTACCCAGGTAGATCAGGTTACCCTTGAAATAAAGTATACCTATATAATACATCTCTCAATTAAACCAGATTTAGCTTGATATCGGCTAGGTCCTCCACTGGTATAGGAACATTGACATGGTATAAGATTCTCCTACCCTAGTAGATAAACTTTCATCGAATCGCATTTAACATGGAATGTTATTACGCCATGACACCAGATTAGTTTTTCCCTGGTAGTTGATTGGTAACTTTAAAGGGTAGAGAGCAATCTATATAACAATCATATTACTATAATGGACATACGAGTAACTCCCGAGAAGCTACAGTTTTAGTTGTGTAGTCTGAGTTTTAGGTTGGAGGGTGTTTTTTGGATTATCTCATCAATAGGGATACATTGTTTATGTAATAGGATGTAAGTAATCAAACAATTGAACTATGATCTTGCTTCATAGTATAGTGTATCACCTTCATAAACATGTTTAATAATTATAATTATTTCGCGTGTAAGTGTTGGTGTAGATAACTTTTTCATAATAAATCAGATATACCATTCACAAAAGCTGTATGAATCAGATGTACATGCACATCATGTTTATGATTTGTTTCATATATTTTTTTTGCTGGATTGGTTTTTTTTCTGTTTATCTATTGATATTAGGCTGATGCAATATTTTATTTCGCGGCCTAAACTCATAGATCACAACATCTGGTGTTCTTTTATTTGTTTAAATTTCATTGAAAAAAAGTTTATAGAAATGTAATATGATACAGCCTACATAGACATATACATGTATATCATTCTGACATAACAGGATCAGGAAATGTCTTTACGGTTTTATGTCTTAAATGCGATCTGTATCAAATCTTACTTATTTCATCATATGTACAATGTATTTAACTATATTAAGCAGAGTGCTATATTGTCCATATAACTGTTTTAAATGCGTACATTCAGATGTCTAAGAGGTTTTGATTAATGAGTGAATTCTTTTTTTTAAATCTAGCTTAATGGTTGTTACATTAATTAATTCTTCAATGAATGGAAACAACATACATGTACATATTCCAATCCTCAGTAAATTATTCTGGCTTACTAGTTGACATGCACCTTTATTTCAAGTGATATAATTTGAATATGTATTCGAATACAATTTTTACATCACTTTTAGTCATTTTAACAAGTTTTATTGTAAACATTAAGGATAGCTCTCAGTACTGTGTATAATTTGCCATCAAATAAGAAAGGCATTCTAATCTTTCTGATTTTAATTAAGATTTAAAAAAAAAGAAAAAAAAATTACTTACTTGAAAAAACATACTGCTTACAATATGACGGTTGATTTATATGAAACTTTTATCATTGTTTATATCTGTTTGCGTATATTGTGTATGCATATATTTGCTTAAGTTTGCCAATGTAGAAATAGAAGTGAGTTTTTAAATTTGTATTTCGATTCTTATCGCTTAGGAAAAAACTAAATTAATAGTCTAATTATCTTCATGCATAATTCAAAAACATAATCTGAATTTCTATTTTAAGACCAAATTCACACATTTTTCTTTGGTGAAACACATCTATTTTTAAGAAATAATTTTAAGATATTGTCATTTTGATATCATTGAATAATAAGGAATTGTCACTCAATTACTTATATTGTTTGAGATGATATTGCTATGCAACGACTATATTCGTTACTGCATTTAAATCATTTTAATTTTAGTAAAGACACAGATATATCCAGAGAATATGTAAAATTTCAGCAATAATCAGAGAATATTTATCTTAGCTTATGTAGCTTTATTTCTTGATATGTATATTTAGTAAGTATATGTTCGGATTTTTTTCGATTTATATTGCTACGTCATGTTCAATTGACTGCGATTAAAAAAAATGTATTCATTATCTATTAAAAAGCATGAATTATTTATATTTTAAGTTTAAATACATGGATGTGTTAAATAAAGCAACACAAGCATTACTTCTTAAGCTAACCTTATCTAGTTGATCCTTATGAATCGATGTGCTGTGATAATTTGGAATGAAGATAATAAAATAAAATAATCATAAAATTTATAATTTTTCTCTTTCGTTTCTTTTCTTTTCTTTTGTTATTTCTTAGCAAGAAATCCTTAATTTGACAGAATTTTTATTAAAGAAGGCATTCAAAACATACTCATAGATTTTCAAAATCGGAACCATAAGTGAATTTAAATTAAATTAAGGAGTTTGCATATAACCTTGTCCGAATGATAAAAACAATGTTAAAATTTATTTGCATTATACTTCAGTACAAAATGGTCCATTTTAACCGCAATTTGACTGGGGATGGATTTTGAAATGGATTATAAAAGATACGTTGAATTATGTAAATATGATTTTGATACCAGCACGCCACGTCGCATCCTCTTTGTTCTTATGAACGCACGATCTGGAATACGAAAGCGAAAAGTAATGATTATGTAAATAGTTTTAAAGTCCTCCATTTAAGTAAAACGGAACTCGGAACTCGAAAACGGACGGAACGAGTTCCGTTTAAGGTAATTCTCTATCATTTTAGATAAAAGTTGTCAATGTGCTTTGCACATATTAGAAATGTTGCCTGTTGGCCTTTTTAATGGATTAATATTGGTAAATCCACTTTCATTTAGTTTTCGATCAACTCCCATTTCTCGGAACCAGTTCAAAGTTCCGTTTAAGGAAATTTTCTATTATTCAAGATGTAATCATTATATATGCCTAAGACATATGAGAAATGTTGCCTGTTGGCCTTTTTAATGGATTAATATTGGTAAATTCACTTTCATTTAGTTTTCGATCAACTCCCATTTCTCGGAACCAGTTCCGAGTTCCGTTTAAGGAAATTTTCTATTATTTAAGATGTAATCATTATATATGCCTAAGACATATGAGAAATGTTGCTTGTTGGCTTTTTAATGGATTAATATTGGTAAATCAACTTTAATTTAGTTTTCGATCAACTCCTATTTCCGAGTTCCGTTTAAGTAAAACAGAACTCGGAACCAGTTCCGAGTTACGATTAAGGATTTTTTTAATGAACAGTCTAGGAACCAGACTTGAGTTCCGTTTAAGCCGATGCTGGCGTAGAGATTGCTGTTAAAGACTGAATATCCTGATGAATATAATCGCACTTGGTCAACATGATACATGTAGCTAATAGGCATATATTTTGGATTTTGATAGTTGAAAATTGTTACCTTTATATCTTAGAAAGTACCAAAGGGATCGGTATCAAATTTTATAGGTATAATTCCCTTAGGATGTTGTTGTGCATATGGCATATTTGGATAGATCTATTAAAACAATGGCTCTGAAGGACATTAGTTGTCGATGGGCCATAAAAGTTGTTCAAACAAATTCAACAAGATGGCCAAGAGGCAGCCATCTTGTATTTTGATATTTACAGTTAAAAAAAAAACAGAGAGAAAAGATCTCTCTCTCCATTGTCAGAAATATATAATACTTTGATAGGCGCCAATAATTCTCTGGGATCTTTTGTACTGTACTGTCATCAATCATTTTCGAGTGATAGCTTCAATTGTATTTTCCATTTTCAAGGTATTACTTTTTCTAATTGTGATGTACATTGAGCGGGCCTTTTCTGATGTGTCAGTTTTTTAGTGTTTTTTTTTACAGGAATCGTCTTCTGTACCTTCAAGAACATGTAATAACAGTAAAATTCAATATATCGTCGATTTCTTTAAACGGAGAAGAAACCCAGGTCCCAGATCCATTTCAGATTATACCATATAATAAAAATTATACTTGTTGTAGCAGATCGTCTGTTCGCCTTCCTCCCAAAGTCATTGGAAGGAAATCACACACGAGATCCGCCCTTTGCGTCAAGGTTTATCATCTTTCATCCATCGGGGAATCCGGAGAAAGCACTTGCCATTCGGGAGGAAGTAAGGACCATGCTTTTAAAGGGCGCGGTCGAGAATGTACTTATGGTAGACTATACACCCGGCTTCTATTCCAGAATGTTTTTATTCGCAAGAGATTGGGAGCTTGGCGTCCCATCAGAAGCTGCTAGTTGTTACGGGATTTCTGCACTCTGGGGAAGACATGTTCACATCTATTCTTGGGAGTGAAACACCCGTCTGGTCCTGAATCGTTCGCTCAAAGTCGGCTTCATTCCTTCAAAACACCGAAATGTACCCTTCCAGGACTTTGTCTTCTTCCGTAACCGTTTCAACACGGTTCAGGGTATTGTCCTTCCACCTTTAGAAAAATTCGAAAAGGCCTCTGACTTTCATTTCGGCTGGTCCAATGTCCATATTCGTTTGTTTCGGTGGTTTGTGTTATTTCAACGCATGGGGTTTCTCGGTGGTGTACCCTGAAAGGCAATTTAAAATATCCTCCAGTTGTCTAGGCCAGCTCCAACCATGACCATGTTCATGGATGCGTTCATTTAAGGGTTGGGAGCTTACCTTGACAGAGCACATCGGCGTGCTGGAGATGATGGCTTTTCTGATTGGTCTGCATGCTTAACAGAGGATTCTACATTCCAAGGGGGTTTGTTTGTGTGACTACGGACAACTCAACAGATGTCGCGTATATAGAGAAAGGGAGATACGATATCATGTCCTTTGTGCCCTCGCTATCCGTATTTCCGTATTCTTCCCATCTGTCAGGAAATTCACTATTGTGACTATTTTAGACAAGCATCTTCAAGGAAGGTTGAATGATCTCTCAAGGCGCAACTAGCCGGTTTCAACAGAACGGCAGCTAAATCCTTCTATCTTCGAGGGCATTTGTCATGCTTGGAAAATGCCTCAGATAGACCTTTTTGCTACTTTCCTGAATAACCAGTTGCCAACCTTTGTCTCTCTATGACAAAGCAAATGGCTTGGGCTGTGGACGCACTATCTCTGAATTGGTAGGAAATGCATGCTTAAGTATTCCCGTCAATGCATGCTTATGCATTCCCGTCATTGCATGCTTATGCATTTCCGTCATTCAACTTGGTGGACAGGGTTCTACAGAAATTCGAAAGCATCATTATCCCTCCTTCCGATAGCGCCACTGTGTCCGAGACAACTCTGGTTTCCGGAGCTCTTGTCGTTTCTGGTAGATGTTCTCTGGTTTTCCCACCTAGAACCATTCTCCTGCGCTAGCCTCGGCCCGATACGTTACATTAACGTCCTGAGATTCTCTACTTTCACGAATGAAGTTTTTTCAGGAGTCCTCTCTCAGAAAGGCTTTTTTTCGGATATGTCAACTCGCATCGCCCGATCAATTAGGTCTTCCTCTTCTGCCGTCTATCAGTCACGATAAAAGATCATCCGTGAGTGGTGTATCGGCAGAAAGATTGACCCGGTCATGGCCTCTGGCCAGCTGATTGAGAGTTTCCTTCTCTTGTTGACTAGGGAGCGCCATCCTGTCCCTGGTAGTATTACATTATCGCACATATACTGCCAGTGTAGTTTTCATGATAGACCAGAGGTATAATCTTCCATTTTTGTGTCTGCCTTGATTTGGGGGTTCAATCTGGACAGGCCTATGGTACAGTAGTTAGCTGAACAGTGGAACATAGAACTCGTGTTATAGTCTCTGCTACGCATATTTCATCTATAGAAAAAAATGTATATATTAATAAGAAATTGATTATAATAGATAATATATACTTGATCGAACACTCAATCTTTTACAAATACATAGTTTTTTGAAGAAAAATCATAAAAATAATACTATTGCTATAAGTGTCCATGTATAGCGGACAATCGATTAATTAATCAGTCTTTAGTTAAAATAACCAGAGTTCATGTCATATGGATTGTATGACACCCAATAAGTTATTATCGCATGACTTTTCGGATAAAAAATGAATTTCAAATAAATAATTTTACATTAATCTTGCATACATACCATTAAATTGAGCGTATCCCACATCCTTCCAAAATCTATTTTCCATTACATACAGGTGGCAGAACACAGCATATTTGGACAATTTATGAAAATAAAGCACATGACTTCGAAATCCAAATATTGTCATTCAAATAAAAAAAATATATTCGACCAATATTTCTCAATAAATTTGCCTGAACTTGTTCCATTGACATTTTTTCAAGTGAATCAAGCTGCCTAAGTATTTCCAGTTTCGGATGAGCCAAAAATTGTAATATCTGACCAGTTATTTTAATTTTAAAAAATATACCAATTAAATGAACCAATGATTGAAAATATTAATTTTTATTTAATGCAAAGTTCAAAACAGGAGCTACCCATTGAATACAAATATCACCTAGTGAAGGCCGCTCTTTTGTATATTTCTTTCTATGTCAGTACCTCACTTCACTTCAATCTCAATCCAAAACTGGATTTGTCAGAAAGACAACTATAATAGGACAGCAGGACACAAAATCTTATATGGGGCACATTTTGCTATGGGGATTACTGCATTCATCTAAAATAAGCAAAAATGCCAAATTACCTCCCTTTATTGAATCCCAGTAAATCATTTCATTTAATCATATTGTCTAGGGCCAACTTTAGAACTGCATTTACAGTACTGATATTTGAAGAATGTGTCTTGTGCAATGTTACAGCCTTTTAAGTCTATCTTTTAAGTTCAGTTAAACTTCAGTAAAACATTAAATTGCTTTATGATGAAATCATGTCATTATCAAACTTCATATTTCAAAGGGTTTCATGTACATGTATTATATCTTATATATGTAACAAATTACATAGAACTTTTGTAAAAACAATAATCTGGTAAGTGAATGCATTTACAAACATGTTCATATATACAATTTGGCAGTAGGGGAGATACATCCATAATTACAGGAGATTTTGAGCACCAGCCAGAACTTAATCTTCAAATAATGATGATATTTGTTTTCAGAATATAGCTAAATGAGACATTTGAGGTCAAAATTTACGTTAATCAAAATTGATGTGCAACTACAATGTATGTTTGTATAGCAGTGATCTACTTGTAGCTTTATATATATATATATATATTTAGATACATTGTATATGTTTCAAAATTTGATCTTATGCTACATGGCTTACTTTGTGAGTTTGTGAAATCATTGTATGAAAGGCTAGTCCAGGTTCTAAAATCAGAAAATTATTACATTTTTGATACTTTTCAATTACTTTATCTATAAACTACCCTATAGGTTAAATATTGATGAAGATTTTTTTTTTTCAAATTACCTAGTGTACATGTTTCTTAATGAAAGAGATTAAAAAAAACCATGTTAAATGCAATTCACTTTTAGTTTTAAAACGTTCATAAACTTTATGCCAAGTATAAACAAAAACGTCTTGTGCATACTACATTGTACATATGCCTTATATCTCTACATTCGACATTACATGTAGAATTTAAAAGTCTCTTGTCTTTGTTGGGGTTTTATTCAATGTTTGCAACTTTTATCTGTCAAGTTACTGCACATCTTACATTTTACACATTTTGACGCGCCAGGTTTATATATGATTAGATGTTCAAGGCAACTCGGAGTACCCGGAGAAAAACCACACAACGTTCCACTACACATGCACATATGTACAGGTACATTTGTTCATGGGATATGGATACAAATTGAACAAATCTTATATGTGATCTGTTTCACACATGATGTGTGATGTCTGCGTATGGCGTACAAAATGTATGCACACTATTGGTAAGTTATCAAACATATTTATATTAATTTGTTTTCAAACAAACACATGACTAATTATTAACATTGAAGTCATATCAGTAATCAATCGTTTTTTCTGTCGGATTAAAATAGTGTGAATAGGACTTCCGGTTTCCGGTTTGAGGCAAAATGGCGTGCCTTCACATGGGCTGAGAAACTTAAACCCGGGAGATGCCCCATGGACACGGAAAGGGGTCAAAGGGTAATTCTAAGGGAAGACCGAATCATCAGATCGCAAAATACTTTCTAAGAAGCGAAGACACTACTCCCGAGAGCACTCCTGGAGAGGATAGTACTCTGACAGAAAACAAAATGGCGGACTCCAGGCAAAACACGTGTGCGAGAGGCAACAGTAGCCGAGAAAAGGAGAAAGGCACAAATGTACACAACACTGAGGTAACAAACAAAGATTTGAAAGAACTTATTGTCTCATCTACAAATAAACTCACCAGTAGAATTGATTGTGTTTTTGAAAAAGTCGCTACAATCGAAGGAAAGGTGAAAGAACTTGAGTCGGGTCTGAGTTTCGTAAATCAAGAAATCGAATCACTCAAAACAGTAAGCGTGAAGAAAACACATATCAGTGAGCTCGAAGAGCGTATATCTCTTCTTGAAAACGAACTAATCTATCAGGAATTCCGTAGCAGGAAATATAATTTGTTAATCTACGGTGTCAATGAGCCAAGTAATGAAGTGGTTGAAGATACCCTGTGTGATTTCATGAAATCGTCTCTTAAACTTGACGCTGATCTAGTTAAATCTATTTTACTGTCGGTCGCTAACGCGCATAGAATTCCAAAACTCATCCATGATGATACTAACGAGGCTGACAAATCACGACCCAATGCATTAATTGTCAAATTCACTCGGATAAAAATCAGGAACTTGGTTTTGGCTGCTGCGAAAAATATCGATAGATCCTCCAGAATGTCAGTACGCACTGATCTACCCGCCACCTTGAAGAAGGAGCGCTCTGAGCTTGCCAAAGTCGCATACAAGATGAGAAAGGATGATGGTCTCCAAACAGCGATAAGGGAATCTCCAAAGGGTGTTCGACTTGAATTTCGAAAGGACAAAAACTCTAGATGGGAAGTGTTCAAATCTCGCTAGACATTCGCCAAATACAATTTTTACTTCAATTTCTATGATACAAATATCAGACTTTTTCACACATTGAATTTGATTTATATTATTTATGTATCAAGCATTCTGCTTGAGGGAGCAAATACCTTAGTTTTTAGCTTTTGGTCGAAAAAGTGTATCGTTTGACGCGTTTGTGAATCTTAAATCTTTATTGCAGATAGCAATTTAGAAATATAAGTTTTTCTAGTCATGTTTATTTTTATTTGTTTAAATTGCATACCAGGCAACATGTCTGCATTCCGCCCAGGTTACGTACATTCTCAGTAGTCTCCCCTGACTATTGGTGTACAATGTATTGTTTAGACAGACTTGTACTCTTGCTATGTCGATCAATATTTTTTGTTTTGAAATCATGTTGATATGATACTAATATACCATAATTTCAGGTCAAGTTACCTTTGCCACTTGGAGTTTAATATATAGTGTCTGATATTTCCCTTAGAAGATAATCACCTACTTTGAAATGACCATATATATTTACCCCTATAAATATTAATGCTTACCTGTATTTTTGACGGGCTTTTTCCAGGGTTTCTTTCATGATCTGTCCATGAACGGAATAGGACTATCAATTTATATGTTTGTTTGTTTATTAGTGTGTGAGATGTGTGAAAATTGCTGCTGCTTCCTACTAAAAATGTTGCATATAATATTGCTTTCATTATGGCTGAAAACTTAAAGATTTTAAGCCTAAACTGTAGAGGTCTCAGAGATTCTAACAAACGTAAAGACGTTTTTAATTACCTCAGGCAAAAGAAATGCTCTATTTACTGTTTGCAGGACACTCATTTTGTTAACAATGATATTAACGTGATTAGAGCACAATGGGGTTATGACTGTGTTTTTAGTAATGGGAATCGCGACTCTAGAGGTGTATGTATACTTTTTAACAATAATTTTGATTTCAAACTATTATCAGTATGTATAGATGATGATGGTAATTATATTATTGTTAACTTAGAGATTCCAAGCAAGTTTAAAATTACCATAGTAAATATTTACGGTCCAAACAGGGACAACCCTGACTTTTATAAAAATTTAAAAAGAAAAATTAGTGAAAAAGAAGAGGAGTTCACTATCTTATGTGGTGATTTTAACATGGTTCAAGATTTCGAACTTGATTGTCTAAACTATGTTTCTAGAAATAATGTAAAAGCCAGTGAAGAACTTCGGAATATTGTGAATGAGCTGGGTCTTGTAGACCCTTGGCGAGTTAAAAATCCTAACAAAAGAACATATACTTGGTTCAAAAGAAACCCTACCAAAAAATCTAGACTAGATTTTTTCCTTATTTCAAATGAAATGATGTCCATATTAAACAAAGTGGAAATCTCACCTGGGTACAAGACTGATCATTCAATGATATCATTAGAGATTGCCTTATCAGATTTTAAGCAGGGTAGAGGCTTTTGGAAGTTCAATAACTCACTACTTAAAGATAAATCATATGTTGAAAAGGTTAAAGATGCTATTATTACAACTATGAAGGAATATGCTGTCCCTGTTTATAATCTTGATACTATCTATACCATTGATTTTGATATGTTTCAACCAATAGTTGATGACCAGTTATTTTTGGAAATGATACTTTTAAAAATACGATCTGTGACAATATCCTACTGTGCAGATAGAAAAAGAAGGAAAAAAGACAGGTATGTCGAACTTGAAAATCTTATAAAAGCTGCAAGTGAGGTAGCTATGGATTGCTCCGAGTCCAATAATGTATTTGAAGAAGTTCTGTCTGATTTGAAGTCCGAGTTAGAGGAACTTAGAAGTGAATACATGAATGGTTTAATAACTCGATCTAGGGCCCAATGGGTAGAGTTAGGCGAAAAACCAACAAAGTATTTTTGTAACTTAGAAAAAAGAAATTATATTAACAAGAATGTTACTAAGATTGTTAAAGCGGACGGTTCGCTCATTGATGATCAAAAAGAGATATTAAATGAAATAAAGGTCTTTTATCAGAATCTTTATCAGAATAAAGATGATGTTATTGAAGATGTTGATCTAGGTGAATTACTAAAATCTTACGATGTCCCTAAACTAAGTAATAATTGTAAAAATATATTGGATCAGGAAATTACACTTGATGAGATTGCAAAATCTGTTAAAAGTCTTAAAAATGGAAAAAGTCCAGGTCCTGACGGCTACACTGTTGAATTCTTCAAATTTTTCTGGCCAGACCTTCGCTTTTTTATAACAAAATCCTTATTATTAGGAATACAAAGAGGTGAATTGTCTCACACTCAGAAACAAGGTGTCATATCCATTCTTCCTAAAGGTGACAGACCTAGAGAATTTATCAAAAACTGGAGACCAATTTCACTTTTGAATGTCTGTTATAAAATATTATCTAATGTGCTTGCGAAACGTATTAAATCTGTTCTTGACAACATAATTCACGAAAATCAAAAGGGTTTTTTAAAAGGCCGTTTTATCGGCGAAAATATCAGACAGCTGTATGACTTGTTGCAATTTGCAGAGGAGAAAAATACTCCTGGTCTTCTTCTGCTGGTTGACTTTGAAAAGGCCTTCGATTCTATATCTTGGAGCTTCCTTGACAAGGTCCTTACTTTTTTTAATTTTGGTGATTTTATCAAAAAAGCAATATTTACACTAACAAACAATGCCTCTCTGACTGTTACTCAACATGGCTTTTTTTCTGAATTTTTCCATATCGGCCGAGGCTGCAGACAGGGAGATCCAATATCGCCCTATCTTTTCATAATCTGTGTTGAAATTTTGGGGATACTGATTAGAAATAATAATGAGATCAAGGGCTTTTCAATCGGGTCGAAGGAATTAAAATTATCTCAATATGCAGATGATACAAGTCTTACCCTTGATGGTTCAGAAAAGAGTTTAAAGAAGACGCTTGATCTTCTTGATCAATATGCCAAGTACTCTGGACTAAAACCCAATATCGAAAAAACTAAATGTATATGGTTTGGTAGTAAGAGGCATAGTGTTGAGAGGTTGTGCATTGAGAGGTCACTTAATTGGACTGATAAACCTTTTACTTTCCTGGGAGTTAAATTCAGTCTCAACATAAGTGATATTACTAAAATTAACTTTGAGAGTAAAATGAAAGAAATCAAAGCAATTATTCATTGTTGGTCAAGAAGACATCTTAGTACTATTGGTAGAATTACTGTTGTCAAAACAATTATACTATCAAAGCTAACTCATTTATTTATCAGCCTTCCTAAACCAAACAAGGAAATTGTAAAGTCCTTAGAACAGCTTTTGTACAATTTTATATGGAATGGTAAAAGAGACAGAGTCTCTAGAAACCAAATTGTTCAAAACTATAGTGAAGGTGGTCTTAAGATGATAAATGTTGATATATTTATCAAGTCTATGAAAATAGCCTGGATAAAGAGATTGATAACCAACAATAACACTTGCAATATTATTTTTGAAACAATTCTGGATAAAAGTAAAACATCACTATTCATATTTGGTTCTGATTTTCTAAAAATTAAATCAAATAATATAAGTAATTTGTTTTGGAAAGAAGTATTGGCTGACCTTCTTTCATTCTATAATCTAAATAGAGAAGAAAATCCTTTTTATGAGCCCTTGTGGTTCAATCCAAATATAAAAATTCAGAACAAGTCAGTTTTTTTCGATCAATGGTCAAAAAATGGAATAAATTTTGTTTATGACATGTGTAATGAGCAAGGAGAGTTGATACAAAATTACGAGGAATTTTGTGATAAATTCTCTTTTCAACCAATGATCACCAATTTCTATGGTGTAAGAAATGCTATTTTGTCAAAATGGTTTTTTCTTAAGAATCATAGAACTGATATAACTCTTCCACACTGTCCCCCTCATATGCATAAGGTTTTAACAAATAAAACACATGGTATTTCAGTGTATGACATTTTTATTAAAAAGTTAGCTGTTAAAAAGAATTATCAAGAAAAATGGTCATATGATCTTGATCTTCAGGCGGATCATTCCTGGTGGAAGAAGGCATGCTCCATTTTACTTAAATCTTCCTCTGATTCTAAACTTCGGTGGTTTCAATACCGAATTGTACATAGAATAATATCTACAAATAAATATTTATATACAATAAAAATAATAAACTCTCCTCTTTGTTCCTTCTGCAAAGGAATTTCTGAAACTTTAATGCATCTTTTTTGTGAATGCCGTATTGTCTCAAACTTTTGGGAAGACTTTTCCTTGTGGGTTGAGACCAAGACAGGAATTGCTTTAGGACTTACCAATATCGGAATAATATTGGGTTTTCAAAGTCACAAATTTACAAATGTAAATTTTTTAGTTCTTTTAGCCAAATTTCATATATATAAGCTCAAATATACTAATGATCCCCCATCTGTCATAAGTTTTAAAAGAGATCTTGAATATTATTTCAGGTTAGATGAGTATACCAATAAAAAAAATCTAACTCTAAATGTTTTCAATAAAAGGTGGGAACACTTAAAATTACTTATTTCATGACTATCATAGCACTTTAATTCGATGCAGCTCATGTGTGGAAGTGTGAGTGAATGTTGTACATTCAGATTTTATATTTTCTCCTTTATAACTCAACAATTTGTTTTTTTTCATAAAGAAATATATAATTATAATATCTTTTATGAATGACTGTTTGTACATTCCATCAATTCATATGTTTTCTTCACTGTTAAATTTGTGTATTGTTTCTAATGATGTTTTTGGAGAATAAAAAATTTGAAAGAGAAAAAAAAAATGTTCAGTGTGAATAACTTGAAGCCGGACCTGTTATGTTTACATATTTAAATTCTGCAAACCATGTCTGTCCTGTTTTACACATGTTGTATAGTAATTGTTTAATATCAATATTTGGAACCCTATCTTAAATCATGTTATACTCTATATCCATAATCAGAAAACAAGGATCCATCAGACAATCTCCATAATGCGTCAATCTAATTAAAATAAAACTTGAATCCCACTCCACTATAATACTCGCTTCAAGATCTAATAATATATATACATGGCTAGTAGCTGTTAATACTTCCGAGATAATCGAAGATTTCATAGGCGAAATGCTGATTGGCTAACCATAGGGGTGACCCCGAACGGGGAGTTGTTAAATCTAGTATTTGATCATTACGTAGAGTATTGCAGTTAATTAGATTGGCAGAAATACCAGACCCCCTGACTTCTGAGACACCGTGTGTAACATTGCATAAACACCAAAACAAATGAATCACTTGTTTCAATCAATACATAAAGTAGTCAATGGTTATGATCAGGACATAACCCAATTAAAGTAAACTCCCGTTGGGTAAGTACCAAAGTAGAGATCAGATGACTTTCTATTAATTCGCCTTCTTTCGTTCTGTAGAATTGACTCTATTTCAGTTATTGCTATTATTTCTCGTGAGTACTCTACAGTTCTCAATACTACATTATAGTATGCAATAAACGGATTTACTATGTAATTACTATATGTGGCCGCGTTGTTTCCATGTGTATTCAGTCCAACAAAATGCCCATGTTCACCCTAACGATCAAGAATTGCTCGGTTTTATAAGGAATGGTCAATATTATTTTGTTATCATTTTGTTGTTAGGAATTACTTCAATTATGCGCTCGATTCTTTGGCCATGATGGTACACTATACAAAGGACGCAGTGTCCGCATATGTGCTGCACCTAGCAGCTGTACAAGGTTACTCGGATGCTCACATCCAATTTTGTGGATGGCGGTATTCAAACGATTTCCGTAGATACATTTGCCCATCAACTTACTATGTTGGTATGTTTGGGGCGATCAATCAATTGTCGTACAATTATATTAGAGCATATTAGGTCATGGGCTAGGAGGGTCCCACAGTTATGATGTCATCAAGATGGCCGCCATCTCGAATTTTACTAAAACTTGAAAAATAGTCATAACCTTGACATTTTTCAACTGAGGTAGACAAATGAGGTATCAAAATGATCACAATAAAACAGCAAATACATATCAGGACCAAATAATCCAATGTATACATTGGTTTCTACGCAGGAAATGAAAAAAATAGGATTTTAAGCTCAAAAATGGTAATTTTTAGCAATTGTCTCATATTTGGCTTCACGCAGCTAAAATGTTTCCAAATAGCAAACCATTATTTCTAACCAATTATCTGACCTCTTATCAATCAGTAAAAACAACAACAAAAATAAAAAAACAATGTTAACATTGTATAAATTCCGGTTATGACGTCATCAAAATGGCCACCATCTCGAATTTCACTGAAAAATGAAAAAAAAATATCATAACAATGACATTTTTCAACAGAAATAGACAAATAAAGTAACAAAATGACCACAAGAGGGCATCAAATACATATCAGAACCATATTTATCGATATATGTAGTGATTTGTACGCAGGAAAGGAAAACAAAATAAGATTTTAAGCTCAAAAATGGTACTTTTTGAAAAAAAATATCTCATATTTGCCTGGTGTATTATGATTTCCTTAAAAAAACGTTGACTTTTAACGATTTATAAGTAGAAAACATGAGTTAAATTTTGACAGAATATCAAAGTGGGACAAGTCACAGTTTCCTAACTTCAAAATTTCCTAACATATTCCATTTTCATGTTCGAAATTTTGTAGACTAGCAGCGTATCAAAATGAATTATCCCAGCACAAGTTCAACTAATATGGTATCAAATTAAAACTGAGCTAAGCCTGTATTTCCGTTAATACCATGTCGTCTTCGATGTCGATGAGCTAATGTGACATTACATTGCCCGTTAACCATCGTGGTTCTAACTTGTGAACCGTCCATGGCCAGTGTTAACATCAGGAACATCGGGTTCAGGGATGTGGAAGCTCTTCCTGTTTCCAACCTAGTGATTCCAATATCGTATATGATGTTCAAGACTTCCCGGGCATGATGGAAAAGATACCAGATCCATATCTTGCGAAGGACTGAGTTGGTTTTCCTTAATTCGCATGAAGCACGATTCCTCATTCTAGTGAATCCTCAGTGACCATAGATGGCACAGGTGAATACTTTGAGATCATAAATGAGGTCTGCAGTGAAGTTCCACTCTTTGCAAAGTCTGGAAAGCACTGTAGAGAACTTTTTTTCTAGAGAGTTTTCAATGGTCTCTTCACGCATACACCAGCTGTGACATAACCAGCACCTTCAAGGCAGTGAGAAAAGTCAGGCAAATGAAAAACATTTAACACTTATGACCTCATTAATTACCTCGAGGATATCATCTGTGCCATATATGGCCGTACAAGGGTCCACAGGGTTGATGAATGGTGCTTCATATGAATTATGGAGCTATGCGCTAAGGAGGACCAATTCTACCATTCGAAGAATGTGGATCTAGTGTAATTTCCATTATACAGCATATAAGATATGGTAGAACCTGAAGGAGCTCCCACATCCCCGAACCTGTTGTTCCTGATATGGCCATGGATGGGTCGTGAAAGATGATAGGCTAGAACAGCACTGGTATTGGATACTGATATTTCGATTACTCTGATTCGGACTGCATGTACCAGATACCAGTCATTCCGAGTCACTTCAGTGTAAACATGAACATCAAACATGAAAATGGATTATGTTAGGAAATTTTGAAGTTAAGAAACTGTCCCACCTAGATATTCTGTCAAATTTAAACTCATGTTTTCTACTTATAAATCGTTGAAAGTCAATGTTCTATTTAAGGAAATCATAATAACCAGGAAACTGTAGTGCCAGCGGTCTGAAAAAGCATACCAATCATATGCCCTGTATATGCACCTGGGTGTTTTGTAAACCGGAAGTTAGACAATGTTAACATTGGTTTTTCTGTTGCTGTTGTTTTTACTGATTAATAAGAGGTTAAAAAAACTGAAGTAATAAGTTGCTGTTAGGAAACATTTTTGCTGCGTAAAGCGAAATATGAAAAATTTACTAAAAAATTACCATTTTGAGCTTAAAATCCGATTTTTTTCATTTCCTGCGTAGAAACCACTATATATATATTTTATTATTTAGTCCTGATATGTATTTGCTGTTCTTTTGTGGTCTTTTTGATACCTCATTCGTAATAAACCTTGTCATCCTTGTTAATTAATTCACTTTTAGATATCTTCAAATAAGCAACGTTTCGTTTTCCATAAACAGCATATCTAAATCTATCACATAGTCCGCCTTTTATCTACTGATTTTGCCCGTGTAGTATTTTGGATATGTCATTAGTGTAATATGACCTGGAGCGATTTTCATTGGCTGGAAATTCATTGTGACGTCAGACAGAAACAATGAAATGACTTCAGAAGAAATGACGTGACGTCAGTATTACGTGGACGGCGGAACAAAATGGCGGTTTCTGCTGCATTTTCGGAATACATTTTGACGTGAAAGTCTTTGTTGTGTAGGTATTTATAGAAATGTGATAAAAAGTATCTTAAATTTGTGTTCATTTCATACGAGATGTTATGAAACTCGCCAAGGCTCGCAAAAATAAAAAAACAAATCTTAGACTCGTTTCATAAAATCTCACATGAAATGAACACCCATTTAAGATCCTATATATATATATGAAACCACAATGGGAAAAGTCAAAAAGTGTGCCTATAGATACCCCGTGGATATACCATAGACGGACCGTCGATTGATAACAGGAGATCGCATATAAAACAATGGCCGATGTACCGTTCACTGTGATGTCACCCGCTCACAACAAAGATAAAACGTAGTAGTATAACACAACTGTGTGGTAGCTGATAAACAGTAATATGACATATGTTTTGATGAATTAACAATATTTTAAGAGAGCTTAATTATATGCTAACAAGACAATGTGTATTTTTCGCACATAGATACCACGCCGCTATCATCTTCTAATTTTTCATCACGTTTCTCCGTACTATATGGATCAGGAATAGAATTGAAACATTCACATACGGGTACGTTGGTAGGATTTGTATTGTTAGCACTACAATGGATGGTACTGGTATAATAGTAAAATTATTAAAACCATATTTTAAGAAAAAATGTTTTATTTCGGTGTAATATTCCCAATGCGTACATTGTAGGACCTATGGTCATGGGGGCATTATCATCCTCCAAAGAATAGATTTGTTATTATAATCATACGTGTCCATCACATCTTACGTTGATATAAACGTTAATATGTACAAGTATGTACAATTATGCAACTGTCAGTGAGGTTTATTATGATTAATATCGTAATTGAGTTATTTTCTGATATGTAAGTGATGGAATTTAATACACCTATTTATCATTTGTTACGCATGCAGTCCCAGGGAGTGATTTGGGAGAGGGAGTACAGTCGAATGGCGACTCATCATTGACGGAGAGCAAGCCTGCCTGTATGATCACTAAGGTAACGTCCTGTATATTATATTCTTCATTATTTTCACTTATATAACTAAGCTCGAGTAACACGGCATCAAGTTATAAACTTTAATCCCTCCAAACAGTATTTGTTTCATCCGTTGATTGTGTCTGATGCTATTAATAGTTATGAGAGAAGGTATTTAAAATGAAAGAAAAGGAACGTGCAATTCTTTTCTTTTGATATCATTTGAATAGTTAAGAAAATTTATCAGAAACACTGAATAATATATATTTTGATCAGATCTCAAATCGTCATAGGAAGTAGAACCTCCCACATGCATGTATCATATGAAGAGACAACGTATGACTGTGTATAACCCCGATAAACGTGATATCAACTATGACACTGGAGTGTCTAGAAATGAAATAATGATATTTCAACAAAATATGGAAAATTAACTTGATTGGAAAAAAAACCGTCCACGGTAAATTTGTTATCGTTGTTTTTATTAGTATTAATGTTTCTACCCCCTTGTTCAGATATATCAGCACTTCCGGTGAGGGTAATATTTCTCAGTCTTACAAAGGGCACGACAACCTGCACGTGCGGAACATACTCGCGTGGTGACTCAGAAGTTGTGAAACATGTGCAGTCCAATGGGAAAGTCAATATCCATTTGATATTGAACTTGTCAGCGCGTGCTGAATTATGACCTTATGATTATCACATTCTGATGTAACCTGTCGTCTTATTAGATGTTTACCTGACATTTTTGTATGTATTATTATTATTTGGAAACTACAAGTGCAGAACAAAGTTATTTTCCTACCAAGGGAGTAAATCTACCATATATCTATTTCGAGATGAAGAGGATATTTCCCTAACATGAGGGTAGAACAGAAAAACACTCTGTTCTACCCTGGGAGAAAACTCATGACTGTCTAACCCGAGCCTTGCCAAGTCTTAGTCTTTTATAATCCTCCTCCAAGGGTAGATATTTATCTTTCCTACCCTCACGGAAGGAACATTTCTTATTACCCAGAAATCAACAATAAACATAAGTCAGAAAGTCAACTTTGCTGAAGAAAGCGTTCGCGCTATATTTATAGAGTTGCTGTCGAAGGTTTACTTAATTTTAGTATCCTTAATGATCATGCGCTAGGTCTTAATATCGTGATATTATATATAATCTAATATACATATGATGCCCCCGTGATGGAGCGACATGACGATTTTACCACCCGAGAGTTGTTATGTCACTCGAGGGCGTAGCCCGAGGATGACATGACGACTCGAGTGTGGGCAAATAGTCATGTCGCTCCATCACGGGGGCATCAATTGTTTTATTATACGAATATTTCAGTTCCATCCAAAATGAACTTATTGAAAATATTATAATATTCTGTTTCATAATGCCCATACCAGGTTCACATCGGTCTTCGCACAAAAAAAGCTAGGTAGCAGCTAGGATACACATACAATTTGGTTTAAAAACGAGAGAGGTGTAACAAAACACTTTAACCATACAGTATGTATTGTAACTATTGTTTTGGAGTTCTACTATGTTTTCCTGTGCTTTTTGAGCTTGCGGGAAGAGTAACACGTAATGATTAAGAAATACCATTCAATTAATGCTGGTTTATAATTACCTTTAATCAGGTGTTAATATGATATAAATGTTACGTAAACCAGAGCAAACGATTCGTCCTGAAGCAGCAATATCTGTTTTACCCGGAACCTCTCTAGAAACATCAACAGTAGTACGTTACATCTAGAGACTACCCGGATGAAACTCACGCGAGGGTGACATAACGAAGCATTAATACATGGATGAGGTATAATAATACCTGTTGTTTTCATTTAGAGAATACTTACAGTATATTAGTCATCGAATTTTTATATATAATTTAACACAGATAATACTTATACATATCCAATGTTTATATGTAGCTTGACACAGAATTTACTAATATTCAATTCAATTCTTTATTTTCCTTAAGTTTACAACTTATTGGAATTGTGCAAAATAGCACATATACATATATATACAATCACATATCAATAAGTACAATATCATAGACAAGTTACAAATGCAAGTATACATTGAAATCAAAATGTGTATTATATAAAGGCTACATAACTTACAGGTTACGTATACAACATTAAAATAACTGTACTGAAATTATTGGAGGCGGGATCGTATTGTCATGGCCTCAAATATAAAGTTTGCTAATTTACGTAGATCACTTATATTTTCGCAACATAATAATTTTTTTAAATATCAACTTTTACATTATTAATAATATTAATAGAATGTTTTCTGAATTATAATCTGACACTCTAATAATGGATATTTTAAGTTACATAATACTGTATTAAGGTATATAGTGTAATTACCAATTGAAAATCACCAACAGGTCACGTAGACAGGATTAAATAACACAGGGGTGGGAGGTGAGTTTAGACTTATAACTGCATCCTTGTTTCATTCAGATATCGTTAATAATGTTATAACAGGAAGCCATACTTTACTATGGAGTGAATTGCGAAGCTATTAATCCTAAAACTGATTTCCACAACAGAATAGTTCTGTCAAAATGAATATACTTCTTATAGTGATGTTTCACATCTTAGATTTTTCATAATAAATATCTCGAGCGTTTAACATGAAAACATAGACTTTGTAGTTTTTATCCCATAAGAAACACATTTGATTTGATTATTTAAGGTCGTGTTGTAATCATTACAAGTTTTTTTTTTTAATAACGTTATTGTTTATTTCTTGTATTATTTGATATGCCATATGTTTTTGTATTTCCGATTTCAGCTTTGAAGAATACCGAACTAGTAAGCCCATATATCATACCTGGGTACAAAGGACAATTTGTATTTCTCGATGACAGCACGATGCCACGGTGATACTGGTAAGTTTTTTATCATCTTATCATTTTATTTTTATATCTAGCATCAAGTCTTTGAAACCTATTCATTTTTCAAAAGATATTTGTTTATTGCAAATTAATGTCAATCAATAAATATTTTTGCGGTATTGCTATATCTGAATAATAAGTTTTCATGCTCAACTTTCTTTTTTGTTGTTCTTCGTTTTTATTGCCTGACTATCACCAACTGTTTAAACAGGTATTGGTCAATATGATTTTTATACCATGAAGTTGTATATGTAGGGTATTGGTTTATTATCATTGTCTTATCACATATAGTCACGCCTGTCTATAAATACCACCAAAGGGGCAAATGAAAAAATTGTATATATAGTTTCACGGTCTTTAAACAAAAGTTACACTTTCTTGAAATATGTTATTTGGTACCCTTAGCAAGTGGTCTTATTAAACAGATGGTCTTTATACAGGGGTAGTCAATGAGCCAGGTTTAACTATATGTGACTTTACTTTAAATTTGTTTTGAATTTACGACGATGGAAAAAAATATTTTAGAAGGCCTTAATGGAATACTACGGTGGTGTGTTGGAGATCGGCCTTCACCTGGCGAACGTCAAAGCGGTCAAGGGCCACCTGCCTGATTACGGTATTTTCTACGGGTAATCTGTCGCATCGCTCAGGAATTCATGTCATGTCACGTAACACATCTGCGGCGAATTTTATTCGTTTTTTTATCGTGCTTCCAAGTGAAAGAACATTCAGACAAAATTGTTGTCGCCTGTCTAATGTAAGGTGCTTCTTCCTCCATCTGCCTTAGAAATATCTGATTCAGAAAGTTGTGTGGTTTCAATCTCGCGTCCTTTTGTTTTCTTAGTACATTGTATCAATACGTATATAAATGGTAGTTTTTAAATGATTTCGGGAAAGGTATTTATTAATTAAATTACTTTGAACAGCAGTTTGTTACGTCGAGCACGTATATCTAATTAATGTCCAATTTATTTTAATTCACTTTTCTTTGGACTAATGTCTAGTCCACGCATTAAGCAGTATAAAACTCGTATAATAAAGGTGTAAGACATTCAGTTCCTACCTAAGGTATTTACCAAATTTAACTTTTGATCATGTTATTCATGATTGACATAGGATGTTATTGTTATCATTTCAAATACTAAATACACATACCTTATAAATTAAAAAAAATGCTAATGAGCATTAAACAGTACCAATTATTCTTCAATATATACTTACAAGTGCTACAGGCATGAATAACATGTGCTACGACTTTAATTTGCCACGAATAGAAACATAAACCAAACAATGCCTCAATCTGTGCAACGGAGACTTGGCACGAATTCCCAATGTTCTTCCCGTGTCGCATCGCTTGGGAAATCGTGTCAAGTCCCATTGTGCTGCACAACAAAGCTGTGGTGAATCTATTCTCGTGATTCCCATGCTTATTACGGACATCTAACAAAAACGAAGGTCTTGACGCCGGTCTAATATAAGTTACATTCTGCCTTCAACAGTACCGAATATTCTTCACAACAGACTTACATGTACCACATACATGACAAACCTGTCCAACGACTTTGTTTTGCCACGAATCGAAACATAACCCGATACTTTACTTTAATCTAGATATAGATCTAAGCAGTAAAAAAAAACCACGACAAAAACGATCGTGTTGTGCAACCAGAACTTGGCACGAATTTGCAGTGCTCGTGTCAAGTCCAATTGTGTCACAACAAAGCTACGGCGATTTCATTCGCGTTTTTTTATCACGCTTGCTACAGACATGCATATCCACGCGTTTTGGTCACCTGGCTAATGTGAGTTGCGTCTTCCTCCATCTGGTTTCGAAATATTTGATAGGCTCAGGATATTATGCATTGGTTACAGTATCAACAACCTTCATTGTCAGCAGCATTAATCACTCACAGTCTGGAAATATGGCTGCAACATACTCATAGGCCGCGATCTAGGGCGGAGGGGGTGGCCCGTGCATCCCCCCAAACTTAACGAACCAATGTTTTTCTGAAGCCTTATGACCCACTGATAACGAAATCGAAAGGTAACATTGTATAAACTGGGATGAATTTCCGGTTATGACGTCATCAAGATGGCCGCCATCTCGAATTTCATAAAAAATTGAAAAATAGTCATAACATTGGCATTTTACAACCGAAGAAGACAAATGAGGCATCAAAATGACCACAAAAGAACAAAAAATACATATCAGGACCATATAATCAAATATATATAGTTATTTCTACGCAGGAAATATGAAAATAATCAGATTTTAAGCTCAAAAATGGTAATTTTTAAGCATTTTTTTTCATATTTGGCTTGACGCAGCAAAAATGTTTTCCAAACAGCAAACTATTATTTCTAATCCGTTATTTGACCTCTTATTAATCAGTAAAACAAAAGCAAAAAAACAAACTAAGTTAACATTGTATAAGCTCCGATTATGACGTCCTCAAGGTGGCCGCTATCTCCAATTTCAGGGAAAAGTTAAAAATAGTCACAACACATGGACATTTATCAACCGAAATAGACAAATGGGGTATCACAATTACCACAATCGTACAACAAATACATATAAGGACCAAATAACCCTATATATGTAGTGATTTTACGTAGTAAATGAAAAAAAAAAATATAAGATTTTAAGCTCAAAAATGGTAATATATAGAAACTGTTATTCGTAATAAGTTTTTTTTTACCTTATCTATCAGTAAACACAACAACAACAACAAATATATAGAAATGCAAAAGAGAATTATTGTCATACCATCATTTGGTTTACAAAACATCACCGGGTGCGTATACAGGGCATATGATTACTGTTTTTTACAAACCGCTGACACTACAGTTTCCGGATGTCTTAGAATTTCCTGAAGATAACATTGGCTATTGACGATTTATATCTTAACTCATTTGAATTTCAAGTTGGCTTTATATCTAAGTGGGACTTGAAAATTTTCTAACATAATCCATTTTCATGTGCGAAAGTTTGTAGACTAGAAGCGTCTCAAAATGAATTTTTACAGCACAACGCCAACTAATAGGGTATCAAATTAAAACTGAAGAAAGCATTTCCGATGAGCTGATGTGACATTACATTACTGGTTTACCATCTTGGTTTTAACTTTTGAACCGTCCATGGCCAGAGGTAACATCAAGAACATCAGGTTCGTGGATGTTGGAGCTCTTCCTGTTTTCAACCTAGTGATTCACATATCGTATATGATGTTCCAGACCTCCCCGGTAGGATGGAAAAGACACCAGATCCACATTCTGCGAAGGGTCGAGTTGGTTTTCCATAATTCGTATGAAGCACAATACCTCATTCTTGTGAACTCTCATTGACCATAGATGGCACTGGTGAATACTTTGAGGTCATAAATGAGGTCTGCAGTGAAGCTCCTCTCTTTGCCAAGTCTGGAAAGCACTGTAAAAAAACTTTTCTAGAGAGTCTTCAATGGTGTCTCCACGCATACACCAGATGAGACACAACCAGCACCTTCAAGGCCAATGCAAAACATTTGACATTTATTACCTTATTAAAGACCTCGATGATATCACCTGTGCCATCTATAGTCGCACGGGGGTCCACAAGGTTGATGAATGGTGCTTCATACGAATCATGGAGTTATGGAATCATTCCACCATTCGAAGAATCTGGATCTGGTGTAATTTCCTGAGAAGTCTGAAACAGCATATACGATATGTTAGAATCTGAAGGAGATCCCACATCCCTGAACCTGTTGTTCCTGATATAAACTCTGGCCATGGATGGGTCATGAAATCTGGCAGGCTAGAACCACCCCACCACCCTAGATCCCGGCCTATGACTGTATTTAGACTTACACATTCATTAACAACCGTTACGGTTTTTATGGTTTCACTCCCGCGTAGTTTTTGATGTGTATTGTACGAATACGTGTCGTATTTATTCATCTATTCGAAATGATTCCATTTATATGATCCATAAAAAGGCACATATGTTCTTATCAAATGATCAAAATATGTTGAACATCATATTGATGTTGGGCGCGTTTATTGATTTCAGTAGCATTTTTAATCACATACATTCGTTGAACTAATGCCTATTTAGTCAACACATTGAGATTAGAGATTTGTAGACCATGGTATCTTGTCCCCATAGGATATTTGACATTTGTTTCCAAATCCTATTACATGCACTGTACAGATCAGCTGTCCATTTTTTACGAGTTTTGAACACAATTGATCCAGATACTAATATCCGTTTATCGTCTCTGGATATACAAACAATACATGTCATAATTCTGTATGGACTTACTACGGACTGTGATAGCATACCTACGGCTCTGATTTGCAACCAGTCGTAACGTAACCCGAAACTATACCCCCAATCTAAATGTTAACCCAAAACTGGAAAAGTCATACATTATTGTATTTTACAACTGAAACCTGAGACTAATTCACAATGTTCTTCGTGTGTCGCAGCGCCTTGGAAATCGTGTCTAGGCTTATTGTATTGCACCACAGAACGGCGGCGATTTCATTCTAGTTTTGAATCTTACTTCCCTGGAAACTTTTCATGGCTTATCATAAACATTACTTGTCAAAATCTCAGTGGTGAATATCAGTGTTTCATGATTATAATCAGTTTTGTCAGGTTATATTCAGTGTGTATGAATAAATAAGTATGGAAATCGTAAATTCAGTGTGTTGGATTATATTCAGAGTGAAAACCGAACACTCAATGTGATTGAATTCAGTGTGTGTTCGGTGACATTAAGTTTGTCCAGTTAAATTAAGAGTTTTTAGGTTAAATTCTGGGTTGTTAGGTTAAATTCAGAGTAGTTAGGTTAAATTCAGTGTGTCAATCAAACGCAGTTTTTCAATAAACGCTGAGCGAGGATCACGGGTCAGTCCTACTACTTAGGCGTTGGGGGCGATTCCTTATTTTCCTCACTTGTCGCATCGCTTGGGAAATCGTCCTATTTTGTTGCACACCACAGCTGCGGAAATAATATTCGAGTGATTCCCATGCTTCCTACGGACACCAAAACCAACATCTGGACGCCGGTCTAATATAAGTTACTTCTTTCTCTTTCTATCTACAACTTTACCGATTATTCTTCACAACATACTTAGATGTACTACATGCATGAAGAAACCTATCCGACGACTTTGTCTGCCATGAATATAAATACACCCGATGCTTTAATCTAAGCAGTACAAAAACCACGACAAAACGATCGTGTTGTGCAACCGGAATTTGACACGAATTTCCAATGCTCTTCCCGTGTCGCTTGGAAAATCGTGTCAAATTCAATGGTGTTGCACAACACAGCTACGGCTATTTCAATCGCGTTTTTTTTCGCGTTTCATACAGGAATGAAAATCCACACGAAGTTTTGATCACCTGTCTAATGTGAATTGCTTCTTCCTCTATAATGTTTCGAAATATTTGATTCATTGGTAACACTATCAACAACTTCCATTGTCAGCATCATTTATCGCTCAAAGTCTGGAAATATGGCTGCAACTAATGATTATATTTAGACTTACACATTCATTATTGCCCGTTACAGTGGTCAAGTTGTATGGTTTCACTCCCAAGTACGTTTGTATGTGTATTATACAAATACGTGTCGTATTTATTTCTTTACTTATTTGAAATGCTGTCATTATTATGATCCATGGAAAAAGGTACTTATTAAATGCTCAAAATATGCTGAACACCATATTGATGTCGGACGCGTTTGTTGGTTTCAATAGCATTTATTTTAATCACATATTCGTTGAACTAATATATATATTTAGTCAACACATTGAGATTGATTTTTTATGCATGAGCTGTAACTCATTTAGATGCTAACTAAGACATCTGTAAGACCTAGCTGTAGACCATGGTACAGTGTATCTTGTTCCCCATAGGATATTTGTCGTTTTCCCAAATACTAATACATGCACTGTACAAATGATCTGTCCTTTTTTACGAGTTTTGAAGACAACTTATCCAGACTTTTACATCCGTTTATCGACTATTGGTATACAAACAATACATGTCATAACTCCATATGGACTTACCACAGACTGTGAAAGCATTACTACAACTCTGATTCGCCACCAATCATAACATAACCTGACCTATGCCCCCATCTAAATGTTAACCTAAAAATGGAAAAGTCACTTCACAATTTATTGTGTTTTACAACCGAAACCTGAGACTAATTCACAATGTTCTTCCCGTTTCGCATTGCCTGGAAAATCGTGTCAATTTTTATTGTATTATACCACAGAAAGGCGGCGATTTCATTCTAGTTTTGTATCATACATCGCATGGACTTGCAAGTCCACACGAATTCTGGTCGCCGGTCCAATTTGAATTGATCCTTCTTTCTTCTGCCTTCAAAATATGTAATAGATTCTGGAAACTTTTCATCGCTTATCATCAATTTTACTTGTCAAAATCACCTTAGTTAATATCAGTGTGTCATTGTTATAATCAGTCTCGTCAGGTTATATACAGTGTGAATGATAAAATGCAGCAAGGAAATCGTAAACTTAGTGTGTTCGATTATATTTAGAGTGAAAACCGAAAACTCAGTGTGTTGATTGAATTCAGTGTGTTAGTTGATATTAAGTGTGTCCAGTTAAATTAAGAGTTTTTAGATTAAATTCATGGATGCTAGGTTAAAATTGGAGTTGTTAGGTTTAAATTCAGTGTGTCAATCAAACGCAGGGGATCACGCGTCAGTCTAACGACCTAGGCGTTGGGGGCGATTCCTAATTTTCCTCACGTGTCTGATCGCTTGGAAAATGGTCCTTTTGTGTTGCACAACACAGCTGCGGAAATAATATTCGCGTGATTCCCATGCTTCCTACGGACACCAAAACCAACATCTGGACGCCGGTCTTATATAAGTTCATTTTCATTCTATCCTATCTACAACTTTACCAATTATTCTTCACAACAGACTTAGATGTACTACCGACATGAAGAACCTGTCCAACGACTTTGTTTGCCACGAATCGAAATAAACCCGAGACTATGCTTCAATCTAGATATTTAATCTAAGCAGTACAAGAACTACGACTAAAACGATCGTAGTGTGCAACCGGAACGTGGCATAAATTTCCATTGTCCTCCTGTGTCGCTAGGAAAATCGTGTCAAGTCCCATTGTGTTGCACAACACAGCTAAGGCGATTTCATTCGCGTTTTTTATGTCGCTTGCTACAGGCATGAACATCTTTTGCTACTTTCGAAATATTTGGTAGGTTCAGGAATTTATGCATTGGCTACACTATCAACAAAACTTTCATATTTAGCATCATTAATCACTCACTCAAAGTCTCGAAATATGGTTGCAACATACTGCCTGTATTTAGACTTACACATCCATTAACAACCGTTACGATGGACAAGTTTTATAGTTTCACTCCCGCGTGCTTTTATATGTATTCTATGAATATGTGTCGTATCTATCTATTTATTTATTTGAAAATGATATCATTGATATGATCCGTAAAAGGTTATTATCATTTAATATATTGAAAACATCACATTAAAAGGTCGGGTGCGTTTATTGATGTTAGTAGCATTTGTTTTAGTCATTTATTCGTTGAACTAATGTCTATTTAGTCCACAAATTGAGATTTTGAAATTGTATACAGGAGCTGTAATTTATTTAGATGCTAACATAAGGACATCCGATATGAACCTAGCTGTTTAGAACTTTTGGCATCTTACTCTTCCTCGGGTATTTGTTATATTTTCCCAAATCGCTATACCATTGAAACTGTTTCATCATTCAATGGTTAATTGAGCGTTGACACTCATTTTTACGACTTTGAATAAATAACAGGAAAGTTGTTATTTCGTTTATCGACAATGGGTATTACAACATATTCAAATCATATCACTTCGGTTTGGACTTACTACAGAATGAGACGTGCATTCGTACGGTCTCTGTTTTGCCAACAATCGTAACATAACCCGAATACTATTCCCCCGTCTTTATGCGGAATTTACCTAGTTTATTAGTGTGTTTTTGATGATTTTCCTCTGTAGTCTAAGTGTATCTTCATTTTTTAGCTTATCAATTATCATGGATTTCTGCAACCGTTGTTTAATATAAATCATAAAAAAAAAAATACACTGGAGCCCTAGTGATTATTAAAACTTACAATTTCTTAGTGTTCAGGGTGTCTTGATTGATATTCTCTTTTAGTCAGGTTAGCATCAGACTTTTGTTATCGTACATCATGAATATATCTCCAATCGTTGTGTTTCTGAAAAACATTCTCAACTGGTGGAATACAATTACTCACTTAATATTTCCATGTTCTAGGATGGTTTCATCCAACAAATCTATGAGTTTTTCAGTGTGTTCATGACTATAAATCTATAGAAGTCAAGGTTTTATTCGGTGAAAATCAAAAATTCAGTTTTTGTGTTCAAATAGATTCAGAGTGGATAAATCGAGAAACTCACAACCTCATGTGATTATTACTCAGCTGAGCTAAACATGTCAACAGGGTACAGAGCACTGTGTTCGGTAGAGGGACATAGACATTTTTTCACGATCCTGAATTATTTCCAGCATATATAGTTTATTTTTTTAACTCTTATTTTAGCACAAACATTCTCCCTTACAGATAATTACACAAAGTGGTTTCATCACAAAGCATAGTGCACTGCCCATCATGGGATCTTTCTAAAAAGTAAAAAAAAATTAAAAAGTAAAAAAAAAAAAAGCAAAACAACATCGAACTGCATTGGCAAAACAGCACACATCTGTGGACTGATACATTGTTGTAAATACTGGTTAAGGATATCCTTTATTACCGAATATGACACCATATTGTTTTTTGAGTCATTGGGTCATATATCAATCAAAATTGAAAACCATCATTAAGTGAGGATTGTACAGCAATTGATTATACTGTTTTATGTGTACATGTTTCAGATAGAGTGTGAAATATCGATGTATAAACAAAATTATTTTCGAAGATAAATTGATAAGTTATTTAGTTGTATATGGGGACTTTACCAATTTATGTATGGTACTGAAAGGATATGATACCTCAGTGATCTGTTATTCACAGTTATGTAATAGTTTCAAAAATTAAAAAGTAAATTGAAAAGTAACAAATGCAGCATTAACGATGTCAAATAATTGATGTAATTCGAGTTAATTTCTAATGCATTTTTCCCTACTTTTTCCATGTATCTTTTGATGAATTTGAATGTCAAATTTGCAACTAAAAATGCGAAATGATGTGTTTAATATCATAAAAAGAATTAAAATGGTTACACCATTATTTCATTCCTTATATTGTACATTCAATGATGTTTGAATGTTAGCTACCATTTCTCATCAAGGTCCATGAGAGCGGTGGAGGTTAATTTTGATATGTTAATGGCCTTTATACATATATAATCTTTGAATGTAAGCACTATCATCTATGCTAATGTGTCTTCGTTACTTCTATTTCACAATCTTAGATTTATTTAAAAAAATCTTTATCTTGAATTGATATAATCAAATAAATTTTTCGGTATTCATATTGGGGTTTACAGTTTAATCTGTTGTATAATAAAAACTGATGTTAATATACGTAATTACGTTGATGTTATAATTGTATCTGACCAAAATCAATACACACTGTCGAAAGTAAAGTAAATAATTGTTACACATATATCAGGTACGATCAACATATTTGTGACTTGCAGGTGCTCATGTTTGTGCGCTCATTGACCCGCCGTGATATGAACGAAGATATCTTATTAAAAAATGTTGTATATGGTTAAAAAAATCGTGCTATTCACAGTTCTGCAGTGTGGAAATATACGACATTCCAGCCCAAACCTTCACAATGGTGTTTTGCTGTCATATACAATGTGTGTGTAACACTGGAGAGAATGGCATAGGACACGTTTGTTCGTGTTGAGGAGTTTAGGACTAAGTCTGCCTCGACAAATGGCGTCATGTTACGACAACTTAGGGCCCCAAACTTACACAGACACTCGAAATCCGGCTACACACGTGATGTATCTAAAAATAGATAGCCACACTTGAGCGACGGCGCGAGCTATCAACACAATAATCAAACATGCAATAACTACCTGTAAATTAGACGATAATTGGTGCGCTACTTTTTTCAGTGTTTGTATATGATAATGATCACATTTAAAGTCTGTGGATTGACATAATTCATGTTGTCAGAAAAACATTTAATAGTCACTCTTTTTCAGTACCTTACACACTCAATAATTACTTGTTTTTGTTTTTTGTTATTCAGCAAATTTTATATTATACACGTCATTAAAAGGAAATGATATGTATACCAATGCATAAACATGTAAATTTAAACTTACACATCGATTAACAACCGTTACGATGGACAACAACACGATTTATGTGTTTCAATCTGTGTACTTTACTTAACCATGTATTTGCTAAAATTGTAACAACGGTTTCATCTTTTATTGTCAATAGCGTTATCTGTCATTATTATAAATCAATATACACTACACTGTATATGGAATTAAAATATTTTCACGAATTGGGAAAACAAAATAGATCCAAATATCCGAAAATATGTGTAACAATCTAAATATAAACCCGAAACAATGAAAAAGTAAACCATTCAAAACAATTGTGTGTTAGCATAACTGGGATGTGCACTACGAATTCCCAGCTTCACTTCTTCGTGGTTTCGCATCGCTAGGGAACTATTAACGTCGTATAGGACCTGGCGGTTCTGCAAATTATATGCATGCCGACATTCACTTAATTCAGATCGAGGCTTAAGTGTGACACAGGCACAGTAGCAACGTATATACAAATTAATGCAAGGTTATTTCTTACAAAAAACAAACCACAATGCAGTTCAATGTCATGAAAAATAGTTTTAATTGCCTAGGAATTGTCAAATACTTATAAAGTGACAAAAATACAATATTTTCAGTTAAAATGATCCTTGCAGCATTGTCAATATATCAAGTACTATGTACTTCTATTTTGTATTAGATGAATACATAAAAATGAGGGAAAACACATATATTCAGGGAAGCCTATCTAAACCAAAAGTGAAGTGAAAAACCCAAAAATGTGAAATTGGGCTTTGTTAGCCATTTAGTTGTCACAACAAAAGTGCTTTCATATAATGTAAAGCTTTACGCATTTTGTTTGCGCCATAAAGAAATTTGATCTTATTATGAAGGTGATCATTTAGACAGAAATAGTCATTAAGGAATGCTTCATTCTAATAACAAATATCATTTGTTTTTCAATATCGTGAAAATAATTGGTGTTTGTAATTGTTTCAATGTCATAGACAAAGGGTGTTTATTGGAGTGTTAAATTAAGGAGTGGTAAAGGGGACAGCCAGAGCTAGGTTGAAATTTGTGTTAACAACTTTTATGTATGTATACCTTAATAGGGAAATTAATGGCCAAAATGTGATCAGAGGGGACAGCTGTTAAATACTAAACAGACTGGGACCCAAATACATGACCTAAAGGGAATATGGGGGGAAGGTGCAACTTGAGACTCTGATAATGAAGGTCTTAGGAATGGATATTTATGTCAACATTTAATTGTTTTGGTTCATGTTCATTCCTTGTCTTATTTAGGCACCATAACATGTATTGTATAATATATAGCCTTATTCCAGTTTAGGCAACGGAGTACCAATACTGTAATTTCAGACTTGGCCTCAATAAAGGAATCGTTGACATGAGATACCTGCATTTTCTTTCCTCTTCGCCTCTGGGAGTTATTATACATGTTTATGCCATAATTCGATCAGCCACCTGATGTGATCAAATTGATCATGTTTCCTCTCATAACGGAGAATCCCATTAATTATGTGAATTTATAATTTAGGGAAGTCGTATTAAGTCCCGTTGTGCTGCGCTACCCGGCGGCTGCAGTTCGAGAGTAATTCGAGTGTTCTTTTTATCATACTTCATTCGGGCGGAATCATCATCATCACGATTTGGTCGCTTAAGACTAAGCCACGTCTTACGTCTTGATTTAAGAGTCGGTGTAAAGCTTCAGTGATGAGACATTTAGACGTATATAGAACGATATATCAGATGAATTTAAGCGCTGGATTTCAATAAGCACAAAGATATCAATGACGTTTAAATTAGAAAACCCCTACACGTACAGTACACACACATTATACAAACACGCTCCTGCAAACATAGATGCAACACAAACTTTGTCCGAATTAAGTCTAGCTGTCCCTACATAGCATAGCCTGAAAACCTGGCATAGCTTGACAAAATATCACGGCCTCATTTAACTTGTAAGCTTAAGATTTTTTTTAATTTCCGAATTCTGGAAACGCAGCCACAGTCTGCGGCTTACACATATTCAATGTGTTTACCTCGATTGCTTATTGTTAGTGGTAGCACATTGGTATTATACATTCACTTGATGCCTTGAATGACTATTAACTCAAATAGCAAAGAGTTCTACAATGTCTACTAACTATAGCAATACACGTGTTTTCGGTTTTACCTCTAGCCAGGACCGAACTAGGACCATGGTCTGCCGCTCTGCTTAGCTTTGTCGAAGTCTCGAACATGTGAAACATGATTCTGATATATGTTGTCTTATTCTAATGAGTCGTGTCAAAGTTCAGTGTGGAAAAATATAGAGTATAGAGAATGATAGAGCGGATACAATCACATTTTGTGTTGTATTTTACTTTACGAAATTAGGCGTTTGAGTAATAATATCGCTACACATACATTATCATGGATAGTCATCATTTTTGTTATTGTATTTCGCAGTGATAGTAGTAACGAAGGGAAACCTCGTCTGCTAAAGTGATGTCAGCGTTGCTACGTAAGAATTAATTTGCACACAAACGCGGAGGGCCCATCGATACAACGTCAGCTATGGCATCAAATTCAAGTTTGGACGATGAAGGTCAATATCTATTTATTTTTGTTAAACATGTTTCCAGGTCAAAATATAAGGTTTAACCATAAATGAAGCTTTAAGAATTCAGAAGGAGTTCTCACCTTTACTGCTTCAGATACTCTAACCTATGCCTCAAATCAGAAAAATCTCATAAGACCGAATCAATGCCTTTTCAAAATCAATAACAATTAAAAGTCCAGGTATAATATTAAATTCCAAATAATGCATAGTGTCGTGTGCAAGTCTACTGTTCTCTCTGATATAACCTATTTGCTATACAAGATGAAAATAATTTATACACAGCATTTAACAAAGTAATAGGTCTTCAGTTTCAATGGCTAGCGTTTTCTCATTCTAATATGAAAATGACAATATAAGAGTATTTCAGGTGTGGATATGAAGGATATGGATATTCAACCCGAGGGTCACAGAATGTTGCAAAACCCGAAACTTGCCGAGTATTTTATTTTTAAATTTGAAAATAAAAATGCATGCCAATTCTCAATACATGAAAATTAGCGTGATATTTACAACGAATCTTAATGTTTTTATCTTAAAAGTAAATCTAACCTAGTTTCAACTGTCATCTGAACCGTATTATTACTGGTACAAATGAAGAGTTCGATGAACGTTTAGACTTTATTGCCTCTTTTAAAAAAAAAATTAGATATGAAAAAAACATTGACAAAATCCACGGTGTTGTTGACGATTTCATTTGGCATCGCTGACATGCATACTCGTAAATGTATGATCAAAAATGGACAATACGTGCGCTATACCCGTGTCCGACTTAGATTTTTAAAAAATGGGTGTACATCGAAACAGACATAAGGCCACACCAAATAAATCAGTTGTTTTTTTAGAAATGAGAAAAAATAATTGGGATAAGCGAGCGAATGTTTTTTTTTTAAATAAAATATCCATTTTGTGATTTTCAGACGCGAAGGGATCCAATTGTCATGTGAGCGCTAATTTTTGGCATTTTTTCTTTTTGCTTTACATTTCAGCATATTCACATTGAAATAATTATAATTATATTAATTTTCAGCCTTTCACTAACCAAAATAATTAAAAAGCAATATCATTTGAAAAAAAAATGAAAAAAAAACACAAAGTTTATTGATTCAACTGGGCCCCTGTTCATATAAAATTTCAATAAAATGGAAAAAACAGATTACCTTTAGGTTAAAACTTTGATTCGCAAATTGGAACTTACTGGTATTAAATTATGACGATATGACAAATATTGGCAGATTTAACCGTATGAAAACCTCTGCAAAAAATCTGAATTTACCGATTTTTTTAAGGTGCGCTGCATTTATTATTTTTTTTCTCAACTTAAACATTTTAGGAGCGGGATTCCCGACGAACAACTTATTTATTTGGTGTGGCGTAATGATATTTTTATTCCAACCTACTGTGTCATCTTAAAATGTAAAACTATATTGCAGTCAATTTGATTCATATTGAACCTTGGACATAACTTATAAACAATGATATCAATCATTTGTTTATCTCATGTAACTGACGTGACTAGGGGATAATTGATTCGTATTTATCCGATGAGAGCTGGATTTGTATATGACACATAAACCGTCATCTATTCATTGCGTAACACTTTTGAAAGAGAACATTACTTTTAAGATGGCGTATTTCACATGAAAATATTGATATCTCATTGTACTAGTAATTCAATTAGTTCTATAGGAACTTAGTTTTAATCAACTATTTCCGCTTTCTGTGTGGTCTACAAGACATCTATATCACCAATTCATTATCATGGTGAACGCATTATTCTTGGTAGTGTACAAACAAATCACATTAGAAATCTTTATGTAGGCCACAGTGATACAAAGTACTCAAATTGTTATAAGAACCGGATTAATTCTAATAAAAGCAAAGCTTAGTTTTTTATGAACTTTTATATGAATGGCTTCTTTGAATAATGTGGAAACATCGAAACAGACACAATGCAAAATGCAAAACTACAATGTAGTCAATTTTAATATTTGATTCATATATGAACTTTTGGAATAAAGTATAAAAAATGATATCAAAATCTTTGTATATATCGTGTAACAGACGCGACTAGGGGATAACTGATCTGTATTGGTCTGAAAGAAATAAATACACATGTATATCAAAGTTTGACGTTTTATTACTACCGTTATTTAAGATGGCCACATTATTTGAATATTCATAAATCATATACATTATGTTCCCAAAAGACGTAGATATAGATATTGTATATAAATTGTTTTCATTCAAAAGTCATCAAACAGGAAAGAACAAATAATGTTTTGTTATAATTTCAATATATAATAAATAATAGTTTTGCAATGCTGGTTGTTAAAATAGTAATGGATGGGAAATACCGTGGCAATATATGAGTGTGATTTTAATCATGACGATGGTGAATTTGCTTTTTTCCATATCCACCTGATGCGGTCATCTCTGTCAACAGTAGGTAAGTAAATACCAACATGTAATAATGTTATACAATATTGTTATGATTATGTATCTTCCTCTACATTGATCATGCTAATATCAATGCTGGTATATTTATTCATAATAACCAATACCTGAAATACACAAACGTATCTACAGGGACAACATAATGAAGTTGATTTTAATTCAGAAAAAGTTCTCACATGTACTACTTCAGACACTCTAACCTATGTCTGTAAAACACTTTAAGGTCACCATTTTCATAGATTGTAATTAAAGTGCATGTTTCTTTTGATTTTATCAACTGGTGCTCAGTGTTCAACTGTTGAAGGAGTTTTGGGAGTAGTAATGGTTGTAAACAAATCATTAAATTTAGGTAAAATAATTAATTTCAAAACAACTATTCTTTCAATAGGAGTAAGAATTCTCCTTAACAAATGACCTACGATATTTGAACTTTTGTGTAATATAAACTAGTCATCTTATCTACGTTAACTTAGTAATCAATACCAAACAAATTGCATTTTGTTTCACCCTATATAAATTTCCATCTATGGTGGTATACTTTAGCAATGCTTTTTCATCCCATTCCAAATAACTTTAGTTATGTCAATTTTGACTATGGGTATGAAAATAAGAAATCTTATCAAAAATACATGTATTTAACATAACTAAAATTTCATTGAATAACTTTAGTGATCCATTTAAAATTATTGATATGCCATCTGCAAATTATGATAGTGTATGATCTTATTGATGAAATTTAATGACCTTGATATTTGTTTATGAAAAATATACTAGTAAGTAGTAAAAATAAGACATAGGGAGACAGGATTCTTTTGCCCGTTGTAACCTCTCTATATGTTTTAAATTCTAAAAGATATATAAATAATATATAATATTTTTATACATATCATAAGACTGAATCGAATGTCTTTTCTAAATCAATAACAGTTAAAAGTCCAGATATATTATTTAATTCCGAATAATGCATAGTGTCGTGTACAAGTCTACTGTTCTCTCTTATATAACCAATTTGCTTTGCAAGTTGAAGCTAATTTATACACAGCTTTTAACAATGTAATAGGTCTCTAGTTTTTCAAACAATGTCTTGCTTTTTCCATTCTTATATGAATATGATAATATAAGACTCTTTAATATGTGCATATGAGGCTATGGGTATTCAACCCGAGGGTCACAAAATGTTGCAAAACCCGAAACTCGCCGAGTATTTTATTTTTAAATTCAAAAATCAAAATGCATTCCAATCCTCAATACGTGAAAATAGCGTGATATTTACAACGTATCTTAATGTGTGTATCTTTTAAAAGTAAATCTAATCTAGTTTCAACTGTCATCTGAACCGTATTAATACTGATACAAATGAAGAGTTCGATGAACGTTTAGACTTTATTGCCTCTTTTAAAAATAGAGATAGGAAAAAAATTGACAAAATCCACGGTGTTGTTGACGATTTAAAGTGGCATCGCTGACATGCATACTCGTAAATATGTTATCAAAAATGGACAATACGTGCACTATACCGTGTCCGACTTAGATTTGAAAAATGGGTGTACATCGAAACAGACATAAGGTCACAAAAAAAAATCAGCTGTTCTTTGAGAAATGAGGAAAAATAATTGGGATCGAGCGCAAGGATGTTTTTTTTCTATTTTTAATAAGATATAAATTTTGTGATTTTCAGAGGCAAAGGGATCCAATTGTCATGTGAGCGCTAATTTTTTGGATTTTCTTTTTCTTTTTTTTAATATCAGAATACTTACATTGAATTAATTATAATTATATTAATTTTCAGCCTTTCACTGACAAAAATAATTAAAAAGCAATATTATTTGAAAAAAAAAAACCTAAATTTATTGATTGTTGAAATAAAGATAGCATTAGGCCACACCAAATAAATTAGTTATCCGTCGGGAATCCCGCTCCTAAAATGTCAAAGTTGAGAAAAAAATAATATTTAAAAAAATACAGCGCAACTTCAAAAATCGGCAAATTCAGATTTTTTTTTCAGACGTTTTCATTCGGTTAAATCTTCCAATCTTAGTCATATCGTCATAATTTAAGACCAGTAAGTTCCAATTTGCGAATCAAAGTTATGACCTAGAGGTAGTCTGTTTTTTTTCCATTTTGATTGAAATTTGATATGTACAGGTGTGTCATCTAAAAAATGTAACCTTGGACACTAAGTATCAATAATGATATCAATTATTTGTTTATCTCATGTAACTGACGTGACTAGGGGATTCGTATTGTTTCGTCACACGTGGCACGCTTTATAGTCATCACTCATATTTTAGCGTTCTGTCGAATAGCATGGATACATTTTGCTAGATCCGGCCTTTGGCTGTCACTTGCCGAAGGGTTAATTGCGCTCCATTATACTGTATAGTTAAACATATGTCTACTTTGTCCCGCATTACTGTTCGTATCCTATTATGTAATCGTGACGTTTGTATGTCTTGATAAAGGGGCAGATCACCTCGAAAATGTGACAATTTTTTTGTCCACACGGTTGGAATTACTTCCTTGTCCCGTTAGAAATAAATATACATATATATCAAAGGTTGACGTTTTACGATTACCGTTCTTTAGATATTTATAAATCATATAAATTATGTATGTTCGCAAAAGATGTAGATATATATGTCGTATATACATCATTTTCATTCAAAAATGATTAAAGAAGAAAGAACAAATAATGGCAATAATTTTTGACGATCGGTTTTTGTTATATTTGAATGCGATTTTATTTATAACGATAATTTATTTTGCTTTATTTTCCATATCCACCTGATGCGGTCATCTCTGTCAACAGATTGTAAGTAAATATCAACATGTATCAATGTTATACCATATTAATGTAATTCGATAAATATTAAATAAAGCTATTGTTCTATATCGAGTATAGAATATATAAAAAAAATATTGGCAAAATCCACAGTGATGTTGACGATATCTATAGGCACCGTTGGCATACATAATCATCTAGTCATTTCGCAGGACATTTAATGGAGAATATTACTTTTAAGATGACGTATTTCACATGAAAATATTTATATTTCATTGTACGAATGAATCAATTAGTTCTATAGGGACTATGTTTTACTCAACTGGTATCGGTTTGAGCGCGGTCTGCAGGAAATATATATTACCAATTCATTGTAAAGGCGAATGCATTATTCTTGGCATTGTAAACACAAATCACAGCAGACATATGTAGGTAGACCACAGCGATAACAACTACTCCAACTGTCATCAGAATCGGATTATTACTGATAAAAGCAAAGCGTAGCGTTTGATGAACTTTTAAACTAAATTGCCTTTTTGCAAAATCTGTGAACATCGAAATAGACACAATGGTATTTTATTTCAACCTACAGTGTCATCTTAAAATTGAAAACTAAAATGTAGTCAATTCGAACATTTGTTTCATATCTGAGCTTTTGAAACTAATTATGAGTAATGATATCAATTATTTGCTTATCACATATAACAGACGTGACTAGGGGATAGCAGATTTGAATTGATTGGTAAGAAGTAAATATATTTAGCACAATAATATACATGCATATCAAAGGTTGAGATTTTATCAGCACCATTATTTAAGATGACCACATTGTTTAAATATTTATAAATCATATACTTAATGCATGTTCCGAAATGTGTACATATAGATGTTGTATATAAATTGTTTTCATTCAAAAATCATCAAACAGGAAAAAAAAAAAAAAAAAAAAAAAGATGATTTTTTGTTATTAATTTAACATAGTAAATAATAGTTATGTAATGCTGCTTAAATAGTAATTGATAGAAAATACCGTGGCAATGATTTTGATTATCGGTTTGGTTATATTTGAATATGATTTCAATTATAACGATGGTGTATTTGCTTTATTTTCCATATCCACCTGATGCGGCCATCTCTGTCAACAGTTGGTAAGTAAATATTAACATGTATCAATGTTATACCATAAAAAATGCATTTCTATATATTTCCCCACTTTGATTAGGTTAATATCAATGCTACTGTATTCATTTATATATATGAATACCGGAAATATATCTACAGAAACAACATGATCATGTGATTTTGCTGCATAACCATGATGCAAAATGTTAGATAAAGCTATTGTTCTAAATCTCGTATAGAAGATATAAGAAATATTAGCCCATTCCACGATGTTATTGATGACTTCTATTGGCATCGCTGGTATACATAGTCGTAAATATATTTGATCAAAAATGCACAATATGTGCGATATACCCATGTCCGATAGCTGGATTTGTATATGACACATTAACCGTCATCCGGTCATTTCGTAGCTTTTTTAATGGAGAATATGACTTTTAAGAAGGTGTATTTCACATGAAAATATTTACATTTACGAGTGAATCAATTAGTTGTAAATGTACTTTATTTCACTCAACTGGTGCCGGTTTGAGTGTTGTCTGCGAGAAACATATATATCAAATTCATTGCAATGACGAAGGTATTATTCTTGGCATTGTAAACACAAATCACATTAGACATCTGTAGGTATCGTTGGCATACATAATCGTAAAGGTATGTGATCAAAAATGCACAATATGTGCTCTGTACCCATGTCCGAGTGCTGGATTTGTATATGACACAAAAACCGTCATCTACTCATTCCGTAGCACTTTAAATGGAGAATATGACTTTTAATATGGCGTATTTTACATGAAAATATTTATATTTCATTATACGAGTGAATCAATTAGTTGTAAAGGTACTTTGTTTTACTCAACTGGTGGCGGTTTGAGTGTGGTCTGCGGGAAATATATATCACAAATTCATTGTAATGGCTAATGCATTATTCTTGGCATTGTAAACACAAATCACATTTGACATCTGTAGGTAGCCCACAGTGATACCAACTACTCCAACTGTCATCAGAACCGGATTATTACTAATAAAAGCATACTGCAGCGTTTGATGAACTTTTAGACTAAATTGCCTGTTTGAAAAATGTGTCAATATCGAAACCGACACAATGATATTTTATTTCAACCTATAGTGTCATCTTAAAATGGAAAACCACAATGTCGTCAATTTCAACATTTGTTACATATCTGAGCCTTGGAAACAAAGTATTAATAATGATATCAATTATTTGCTTATCTCATGTAACGGACGTGACTAGGGGATAACAGATTTGTATTGATTTCTAAGAAGTAAATATATTCAACATAACTATATACATGCATATGAAAGGCTAACGTTTTATCAGCACCATTATTTTAGATGACCACGTTGTTTAAATATTTATAAATCATATACTTACTACCGTTCTATCATAATATTGCACGATTGTGTTTTAGTACTAGTGTATCGACTCACTGTTGTAGATTACATCGCTACATGTTACAGGTGAAGTGTCTATGTAACTCGCATTGCGATTGGCTCAGTTGATCTAAAACTAGAAGAGAAAACGTGTTGTGCACAATAAACCTGTTTATTTAGCCTGTCATTCGTTTTGTCTTTTCATGGTGAACAGAACATTTTTTCAGTGATATACGAAATATAAAACAGTTCTTTTTACCAGAGATTTATCTGTTTTATGTTAATCTCAAACATAACCACACAGTCCATAATAGCTGCTTAGTACCGAACCAGACATGGCATTAATGATCGCTAATTCTGTGAACTCGGATAAATACGACGGATGAAGCTGGATTTCATGGCAGGAAATATGTGCTCAGCAACATTTTACTGTGGAGAGTGTGGTGGTTGGATGATTATCCATCACAATTATGTCTCCGCGCGCAAACACAGGATTTCCAAAATCATTATTGCTTCGTCAAAGAACTTAATCATTTCTAATGCATGTGAAGTTCGTCAACGTCTCCACATATATAAATCCGGCCATGCTTTCTATTCAAAAGGTGCACTACGAAAAAAATACTCCTGATCAAAACAGTCATGTATTTTTACAGCGCGAATTCTATATCAGCGTTAGGTTTTTTTTACAGCGTAATACTTCTATTTTACAAATATTTATTTTTCAGAAGTTTATTTATGTGAACATTTGTAATTGTTTCGACGTTCTTACAACGTCCTGATTTATTTATATACACACTGTCAGCAAATCACAATGCGTGTTACATAGACACCTGTGACATGTAGCGATGTAATCTACTCTAGTTAGTCGATACACAAGTACTGTTACACAATCGTAAAATCTTATAACAGAACGACAGTAATGCATGTTCCCAAAAGATGTACATATAGATGTCGTATATAAATTGTTTTCATTCAAAAATTATCAACATGAAAAAAACAAAAGATGTTTTTGTTATAAGTTTAATATGGTAAAAAATAGTTTTTTCAATGCTGGTTGTAAATGTAGTAATGGAGAGGAAATACCGTCGTCATAATTCTGGTGATCGGTTTGGTTATATTTGAATATGATTTCAATTATAACGATGGTTTAATTTGCTTTATTTTCCATATCCACCTGATGCGGCCATGTCTGTCAACAGCATGTAAGTAAATATTAACATGTATCAATATTATACCATATTAATGTAATTCTATATCGTCCTCCACATTGATTAGGTTAATATCAATGCTGCTGTATTCAATCATATAATTCAGTACCCGAAATATGTCTACGGAGACATTATAATAAAATTGATTTTGATGCATAACCATGATGGAAAATGTTAGATAAAACTATTGTTCTAAATCATGTATAGAAAATATAAACACTGTATGCAAAATCCACGATGTTGGTGATGATTTGAATTTGAATCGTTGACATGCATAATCGTAAAGATATGTGATCAAAAATTCCAAAATGCACAATTTGTGCGCTGTACCCATGTCCGAGTGCTGAATTTGTATATGACACATAAACCGTCATTAAGTAATTTCGAAATATTTTTAATGGAGAACATTTCTTTTAAGACGACGTATTTTACATGAAAAGATTTATATTTCATTCTAAGAGTGAATCAATTAGTTCTGTAGGTACTTTGTTTTACTCAACTGGTGTCGGTTGCAGCGCGTTCTGCAGGAAATATATATTACCAATCCATTAAAATGGCAAATGTGTTATACTTGGCAGTGTACATACAACGTAAAGTAGACATCTGTAGGTAGAGTAAGGTGATATAAACTACTCCAACTGTCATCAGAACCGTTTGATGATTTTTTATACTTTTATACTAAATTATCTGTTTGCAAAATATTGTGAAGATCGAAACAGACATAATGATACTTTCATTTCAATCTACAGTGTCATATTCAAATGCAAATCAACAATAGTGTTAATTTCAACATTTTTTTGTTATCAGTTCAATATAGTAATTAATAGTTTTTTCAATGCTGGTTGTAAATCTAGTAATGGATAGGAAATACCGTCGCAATAATTCTGACGATCGGTTTCGTTATATTTGAATATGATTTCAATCATGACGATGGTGGATTTTGCTTTATTTTCCATATCAACCTGATGCGGCCATCTCTGTCGACAGTTCGTAAGTGAATATCATCATGTATCAATGTTATACCATATTAATGTAATTTATATCTTCCTCCACACTGATTATGTTAATGTCAATGCTACTGTATTCATTTATATAATTCAATACCTGAAATATATCTATAAAGACAACATAGAAAGTGGATTTTGCTGCATAACCATGATGCAAAATGTTAGATAAAGCTATTGTTCTAAATCACGTATAATAGGTATACAAATATTGGCAAAATACACGGTGTTGTTAACGAATTCAATAGGCATTGTTGTCATGCATACCCGTAAAGATATATGATCAAAAATGCAAAATATGTGCGCTATACCCATGTCAAAGAGTTGGATTAGTATATGACACATAAACCGTCATCTAGTCATTTCGTAGCACTTTTAATTGAGAACATTACTCTTAAGATGACGTATTTTACACAAAAAAGATTTATATTTGATTATAAGAGTGAATCAATTAATTTTATAGGTACTGTGTTTTACTAATGCCGATTTGAGTGCGGTCACAAATTCGTTATAATTGCGAATGCGTTATTCTTGGCAGTGTATATGCAAATCACAGTAGACATTAAGTTTGTAGGTAGGCCACAGTAATACCAGCTACTCCAACTGTCATCAGAACCGAATTATAATTGACAAAAGCAAATCGTAGCGTTTGATGAACTCTTATATAAATTGCCTCTTTGAAAAATGTGTGAACATTAAAACAGACACAATGATATTTTTATTCCAACTTACAATGTCATCTTAAAATGCAAAACTACAATGTAGTCAATTTTAACATCTGTTTCATATCTGAGCCTTGGACATAAAGTTGAAATAATGACATAAGTTATTTGTTTATTTCATGTAACAGACGTGACTAGGGGATAGCTGATCTGTATTGATACGTAAGAAATAAATATACATGTATACAAAAGGTTGACGTTTTATATAAATCATATACTCAATGAATGTTCTCATAAGAAGATGTAGATATAGATGTATGTATCAATATGAAATATATCTACAGACACAAAATATATGAAACTGATTTTGTTACATAACAATGATGCAAACTTATAGATAAAATCGAATTGTATATCAATCCCGCATCGTAGATATTCAATGATGACGATGATATATTTTGCTTTATTATTCCATATCCATCTGATGCAGCCATCACAGAAGGTAAGTAAATATTGATATCGTTTCACTATTACCTACTATATTATTAATGTAATTTTGATATCTTCCTCCACAATCATTATGTTAATATCAATGCCGCTGAATTCATTTATTTATATTTAAAAACCTGAATTATATTGTGCAGAGATCACATAATTGAAGTTGATTTTGCTGCATTAATCCATTGATGCAAAATGTTGGAATTAAAGCCTATCGTTCTAAATCCCGTTTAAAAGATATACAAAATTGGCAAATTCCACCTTGCTGTTGACGATTTTTATTGGCACCGCTGCTCACATGGAGTTGGAGTTGTAATATGACACATTATAAACCCCGTCTAGGCTATTTTTATTGCACTCTTCCTAATAGTAGAACTTTACTTTTTTATAATGACCTAATAATTACAATGAAGACACATCAAAAAATTCCAAGTTACGCGGTAAACGTATCAATACGAGTCTAGCTATTTTGTGTCATTTATATAAATCACCAGATGGCCAGCCAAGCAGAGTGGTCTTCCGTCCCGACAATATACATCAGCCTTACAATACCAATTGGCTTACAGCCTTAAACAATTGCAAGGGTTAACATCATCACAGCACCTACATCCCATGTGTATGGTCGGGATCCACCATATGATACCCCCCACCACCAACCGTCCCACAGAATCAGAATATTTTCTATTATAAAAGGTAAAACACGAAGCGAATTCTTGACACGTTTATAATAAACTGCGCTAATTAGAAAATATGTGAGAACTTACGAAACAGACACAATTATATAATGTGTCAGATAGTGTCCAATTCAACAAAGGTCATTCAATCCAATGCAACCCAAACTCGCCCTAGTGTGCAAAGTACGATAATAATACATTTGTAAACAAATCTGGTAGGTCATTGTCCCACCCCACCACCATACCTCATCATATCCCACCCTAAGATACCACGCCAGTTGTACCTACCAGTCCACCATGCAAGCAGAAAGCTTGTTATTGTTTTACATAACGTAAGCCATACACTATAGCCCTGTAAAAAGAAAGGTTTACTGAAACAAACGAACCGTTAAAGATTACCAACTAGCATCCCCAGATATAGAAATAAATATATAAAATTCATAAGCTTAAACAAAGTACACACATAAGACTATAGAACAGAACTGTTACAAACTACATTAATAAAACCATTTAAAATTTCATCAAACAGGAAACAACCAAATGTAAGTTTTTGGGAAACTGTAAACATAGTAAATAATAAAATTTGCAAAGCTAGTATTTAAAAGGAAGTAATGTGAGTAGTAATTTCCGTGCAATAATATTGTGTGCTGATCCGGTTTGGTAATAATTTAATAATGTATATTCAAATGAGGAACGATGGTGTCTTTTTGCCTTTATTTATCCATATCCCACTGATGGCGGCCATCCTCTGTTCAACTAGCAAGTAAGTTACATATCAATACGTATCACTGTTATTCCATATTATGTGTAATTTTATATATTCCCCCCATATTCATTATGTTATTTTCAATGCTATTTGTATTTCATGAATACATTTAAAAAAACTTGAAATTATATTCTACGAAGATGAATCACATAATGAAGTGTTGGATTTTTGCTTGCATAACCATGATGCAAAATGTAATAAATAAACTACTGTTCAATAATCCCGTATAAAAAGATAAAAAAATTAATGGCAAATTCCACGTTTGCTGTTGACGATTTCTATTAGTGACCGTCTCACCATGGGAGTTGGAGTTGCAACTTTCAATAGATGAAAATATACACATAAACCTTCGTCTAGGCATGACTGCCCCCGTATTGGCACTTTCAATAGAGAACATTATTTTTCAAAAGAGTACACCGTTGTCTTATTTATAGATAAATTGTCTATTGCAAATATGTAACTTTGAAAACATTCACAAATTATTTGCATTTCAAAACAATGTCATTAGAAGAATATATTTCAATTTAGTAGAAATGTTTGTCAATATATAAAACAAATTAAAGGATACTTAAAGAAAAAATAGTGCAATAATTTTGAGACGAATCGGTTTAAATATTAGTAAAACGATTTCAATTATAACGATAATAACATTATTTTGCTTTATTTTCCATATTATCCACCATATTTGCGGCCAATCTCTGTAGAACAAGGTTTTCATGTAAAAAGTAAACAGAAATAATATGTTAAAACATCAGTGTTATACCATATTAATGTAAGAATTACATCTTCTACATTTATAAATGTATGCCATTGAAGGTTGTATTATGTTTATATATAATAGACCAATAGAAATTAAATAATATCTAAGAATTCCATATCCACCGAGACTACAACAGATCTGTTTGATTTTATCTACATGTTAACCATGATCCAAAGCATATTATACCATAAAATCTGTGAATTACTATTGTGCGGTATAAGTTATATAAAAAATGTTACATTTACCAAAAAATGGTGATGTGTTATTAAATTCAGGGGGTATATAATAATCGTTATGGCAAAATATTGGTAAAATCGGTAGGTAATGTGTTGCTGAAATGACGATACCTATTGCGCTGTACCATGGCTGTCCGGAGTGTTGGATGGTTTGTATATGACAAATAAGCAGTCAAACTAAGGCATTTCGGTAGCACTTTTAATGGAAAACATACTCTTTAAGATGACTGTATTTCACATGGAAAGACTTTATTTATATTTCATTGTACGATGAATCAATTAGTTTATTTGGTACTGCTTTGGTTTTAATCAACTGATCGATTTAGAGGTGCGGTGGACAGGAAAATATAATAGATGGGGTAATTCATTTAAAATGGCGAGAATGCATTATTCTTGGCAGTGTAAAACACATAAATAAAGTTAGACATCTGTAGGTACCCACGGTGATATCAACTACTCCAAAACTGTCATCAGAACCAGATTATTTTTACTGATAAAAAAAACCGTAGTCGTTTGATGAACGTTTATAATAAATTTGCCTCTTTGAAAGTATGTGTATGAAACTTCGAAACTGACACAATGATATTTGCCAAATTTCAATCTACAATGTCATCTTTAAAATGCAAAAAACCAATATAGTCAATTTAAACATTTGTTTCATATCTGATTGGACTATGGAATATAATACAAATGATGATGTCAATTTATTGTATTGCATGTATATCAATAAAACAGGGCGGACAAGCGGAAATTTGATATGAAAATTGATCTGTAAGAAATAAAATAAACATGTAAATCAAAGGTTAACGTTTTATTAGTAAGTTATGGAGCGATAATTTAAGATGACCATGTTGAAAAAATATTATAAATCATATACTTAATAGTATGGTTCCCCAAAAGTATGTAGAAAGAGATGTTGTATATAAATTGTTTTCATTTAAAAATACCATCAATCAGGAAAGAACAACCAAAGATGTTTTTGTTATCAGTTCATTGTAAATAATAGTTTTGCAATGCTAGTTGTAAATGTAGTAATGGATAGGAAATTCCGTTGCAATAATTTTGACGATCGGTTTGGTAATATTTGAATATGATTTCAATGATGACGATGGTATATTTTGCTTTATTTTCCATATCCACCTGATGCGGCCATCTCTGTCAAAGTAAGTAAATATTAATATCTTTCACTGTTATACCATATTAATGGGGGGAGTAATTTTATATCTTCCTCGGTCCACAATCATTATGTTAATATCAATGCCGCTGTATTCATTTATTGTATATTTAAAAACCTGAAAATATATCTACAGATATCAACATAATGACGTTGATTTTGCTGCATAACCATGATGCAAAATGTTAGATAAAAGCCTATTGTTTAAATCGTATAAAAGATATAGAAAAATATTGGCAAAATTCCACGTGTTGACGTTGGACTGATTTCCATTGGCATGGGTGTATACATGGAGTTGGAGTTGTATATGAAACATAAACCTTCGTCTATAAAAACATTTCGTTAGCACTTTCAACATAGAGAAAATTACTTTTAAAGATGACGTATTCACATGGTCAAAAATATTTTAATTTCATTGTACGAGTGAATCAAATAGTTCCTATTGGTGCTTTTATTTTAATCATTATGCCGATTTGGAGATGGTCTGCAGGAAATATACATCTGGTAATTCATTAAAATGGCGAATGCATATTCTTGGCTGTGTACACATACAAATCAGAGTAGAATCTTTAGTAGGCCACTGTGATACCAATTACTGCCAAACCTGTCATCGAACCATGATTATTGGTAGTAAAAGCAAACCGTAGTTTTGTTTCATTAACGTTTATAAATAACATTGCGTAACTTTGAAATATGTCGTGAAACTTCGAAACAGATGATATTGACCATATCACTCTACATTGTATTCTGTAAAATGCCAAACTACCTAAACTAAATAGTCAATAAACCATTTTTTTCATATCAAGAGTTATGGATCATCAAAAGCTTGAATAATGATTAACTATAATTTGTTACTCCCCTCGAATGTCCAAGACGTTCAAGCTGATATGACTAAGATTGGAAGATTTAACCGAATGAAAACGTCTGAAAAAAAAATCTGAATTTGCCGATTTTTGAAGTTGCGCTGTATTTTTTTAAATATTATTTTTTTTCTCAACTTTGACATTTTAGGAGCGGGATTCCCGACGGATAACTAATTTATTTGGTGTGGCCTAATGCTATCTTTATTTCAACAATCAATAAATTTAGGTGTTTTTTTTTCGGAGTCGAAATCTAAGTCGGACACGGTATAGTGCACGTATTGTCCATTTTTGATAACATATTTACGAGTATGCATGTCAGCGATGCCACTTTAAATCGTCAACAACACCGTGGATTTTGTCAATTTTTTCCTATCTCTATTTTTAAAAGAGGCAATAAAGTCTAAACGTTCATCGAACTCTTCATTTGTATCAGTATTAATACGGTTCAGATGACAGTTGAAACTAAATTAGATTTACTTTTAAAAGACCTATTACATTGTTAAAAGCTGTGTATAAATTAGCTTCAACTTGCAAAGCAAATTGGTTATATAAGAGAGAACAGTAGACTTGTACACGACACTATGCATTATTCGGAATTAAATAATATATCTGGACTTTTAACTGTTATTGATTTAGAAAAGACATTCGATTCAGTCTTATGATATGTATAAAATATTATATATTATTTATATATCTTTTAGAATTTAAAACATATAGAGAGGTTACAACGGGCAAAAGAATCCTGTCTCCCTATGTCTTATTTTACTACTTACTAGTATATTTTTCATAAACAAATATCCAGGTCATTAAATTTCATCAATAAGATCATACACTATCATAATTTGCAGATGGCATATCAATAATTTTAAATGGATCACTAAAGTTATTCAATGAAATTTTAGTTATGTTAAATACATGTATTTTTGATAAGATTTCTTATTTTCATACCCATAGTCAAAATTGACATAACTAAAGTTATTTGGAATGGGATGAAAAAGCATTGCTAAAGTATACCACCATAGATGGAAATTTATATAGGGTGAAACAAAATGCAATTTGTTTGGTATTGATTACTAAGTTAACGTAGATAAGATGACTAGTTTATATTACACAAAAGTTCAAATATCGTAGGTCATTTGTTAAGGAGAATTCTTACTCCTATTGAAAGAATAGTTGTTTTGAAATTAATTATTTTACCTAAATTTAATGATTTGTTTACAACCATTACTACTCCCAAAACTCCTTCAACAGTTGAACACTGAGCACCAGTTGATAAAATCAAAAGAAACATGCACTTTAATTACAATCTATGAAAATGGTGACCTTAAAGTGTTTTACAGACATAGGTTAGAGTGTCTGAAGTAGTACAAGTGAGAACTTTTTCTGAATTAAAATCAACTTCATTATGTTGTCCCTGTAGATACGTTTGTGTATTTCAGGTATTGGTTATTGTGAATAAATATACCAGCATTGATATTAGCATGATCAATGTAGAGGAAGATACATAATCATAACAATATTGTATAACATTATTACATGTTGGTATTTACTTACCTACTGTTGACAGAGATGACCGCATCAGGTGGATATGGAAAAAAGCAAATTCACCATCGTCATGATTAAAATCACACTCATATATTGCCACGGTATTTCCCATCCATTACTATTTTAACAACCAGCATTGCAAAACTATTATTTATTATATATTGAAATTATAACAAAACATTATTTGTTCTTTCCTGTTTGATGACTTTTGAATGAAAACAATTTATATACAATATCTATATCTACGTCTTTTGGGAACATAATGTATATGATTTATAAATATTCAAATAATGTGGCCATCTTAAATAACGGTAGTAATAAAACGTCAAACTTTGATATACATGTGTATTTATTTCTTTCAGACCAATACAGATCAGTTATCCCCTAGTCGCGTCTGTTACACGATATATACAAAGATTTTGATATCATTTTTTATACTTTATTCCAAAAGTTCATATATGAATCAAATATTAAAATTGACTACATTGTAGTTTTGCATTTTGCATTGTGTCTGTTTCGATGTTTCCACATTATTCAAAGAAGCCATTCATATAAAAGTTCATAAAAAACTAAGCTTTGCTTTTATTAGAATTAATCCGGTTCTTATAACAATTTGAGTACTTTGTACCACTGTGGCCTACCTAAAGATTTCTAATGTGATTTGTTTGTACACTACCAAGAATAATGCGTTCACCATGATAATGAATTGGTGATATAGATGTCTTGTAGACCACACAGAAAGCGGAAATAGTTGATTAAAACTAAGTTCCTATAGAACTAATTGAATTACTAGTACAATGAGATATCAATATTTTCATGTGAAATACGCCATCTTAAAAGTAATGTTCTCTTTCAAAAGTGTTACGCAATGAATAGATGACGGTTTATGTGTCATATACAAATCCAGCTCTCATCGGATAAATACGAATCAATTATCCCCTAGTCACGTCAGTTACATGAGATAAACAAATGATTGATATCATTGTTTATAAGTTATGTCCAAGGTTCAATATGAATCAAATTGACTGCAATATAGTTTTACATTTTAAGATGACACAGTAGGTTGGAATAAAAATATCATTACGCCACACCAAATAAATAAGTTGTTCGTCGGGAATCCCGCTCCTAAAATGTTTAAGTTGAGAAAAAAATAATAAATGCAGCGCACCTTAAAAAAATCGGTAAATTCAGATTTTTTGCAGAGGTTTTCATACGGTTAAATCTGCCAATATTTGTCATATCGTCATAATTTAATACCAGTAAGTTCCAATTTGCGAATCAAAGTTTTAACCTAAAGGTAATCTGTTTTTTCCATTTTATTGAAATTTTATATGAACAGGGGCCCAGTTGAATCAATAAACTTTGTGTTTTTTTCATTTTTTTTTCAAATGATATTGCTTTTTAATTATTTTGGTTAGTGAAAGGCTGAAAATTAATATAATTATAATTATTTCAATGTGAATATGCTGAAATGTAAAGCAAAAAGAAAAAATGCCAAAAATTAGCGCTCACATGACAATTGGATCCCTTCGCGTCTGAAAATCACAAAATGGATATTTTATTTAAAAAAAAAACATTCGCTCGCTTATCCCAATTATTTTTTCTCATTTCTAAAAAAACAACTGATTTATTTGGTGTGGCCTTATGTCTGTTTCGATGTACACCCATTTTTTAAAAATCTAAGTCGGACACGGGTATAGCGCACGTATTGTCCATTTTTGATCATACATTTACGAGTATGCATGTCAGCGATGCCAAATGAAATCGTCAACAACACCGTGGATTTTGTCAATGTTTTTTTCATATCTAATTTTTTTTTAAAAGAGGCAATAAAGTCTAAACGTTCATCGAACTCTTCATTTGTACCAGTAATAATACGGTTCAGATGACAGTTGAAACTAGGTTAGATTTACTTTTAAGATAAAAACATTAAGATTCGTTGTAAATATCACGCTATTTTCATGTATTGAGAATTGGCATGCATTTTTATTTTCAAATTTAAAAATAAAATACTCGGCAAGTTTCGGGTTTTGCAACATTCTGTGACCCTCGGGTTGAATATCCATATCCTTCATATCCACACCTGAAATACTCTTATATTGTCATTTTCATATTAGAATGAGAAAACGCTAGCCATTGAAACTGAAGACCTATTACTTTGTTAAATGCTGTGTATAAATTATTTTCATCTTGTATAGCAAATAGGTTATATCAGAGAGAACAGTAGACTTGCACACGACACTATGCATTATTTGGAATTTAATATTATACCTGGACTTTTAATTGTTATTGATTTTGAAAAGGCATTGATTCGGTCTTATGAGATTTTTCTGATTTGAGGCATAGGTTAGAGTATCTGAAGCAGTAAAGGTGAGAACTCCTTCTGAATTCTTAAAGCTTCATTTATGGTTAAACCTTATATTTTGACCTGGAAACATGTTTAACAAAAATAAATAGATATTGACCTTCATCGTCCAAACTTGAATTTGATGCCATAGCTGACGTTGTATCGATGGGCCCTCCGCGTTTGTGTGCAAATTAATTCTTACGTAGCAACGCTGACATCACTTTAGCAGACGAGGTTTCCCTTCGTTACTACTATCACTGCGAAATACAATAACAAAAATGATGACTATCCATGATAATGTATGTGTAGCGATATTATTACTCAAACGCCTAATTTCGTAAAGTAAAATACAACACAAAATGTGATTGTATCCGCTCTATCATTCTCTATACTCTATATTTTTCCACACTGAACTTTGACACGACTCATTAGAATAAGACAACATATATCAGAATCATGTTTCACATGTTCGAGACTTCGACAAAGCTAAGCAGAGCGGCAGACCATGGTCCTAGTTCGGTCCTGGCTAGAGGTAAAACCGAAAACACGTGTATTGCTATAGTTAGTAGACATTGTAGAACTCTTTGCTATTTGAGTTAATAGTCATTCAAGGCATCAAGTGAATGTATAATACCAATGTGCTACCACTAACAATAAGCAATCGAGGTAAACACATTGAATATGTGTAAGCCGCAGACTGTGGCTGCGTTTCCAGAATTCGGAAATTAAAAAAAATCTTAAGCTTACAAGTTAAATGAGGCCGTGATATTTTGTCAAGCTATGCCAGGTTTTCAGGCTATGCTATGTAGGGACAGCTAGACTTAATTCGGACAAAGTTTGTGTTGCATCTATGTTTGCAGGAGCGTGTTTGTATAATGTGTGTGTACTGTACGTGTAGGGGTTTTCTAATTTAAACGTCATTGATATCTTTGTGCTTATTGAAATCCAGCGCTTAAATTCATCTGATATATCGTTCTATATACGCTAAATGTCTCATCACTGAAGCTTTACACCGACTCTTAAATCAAGACGTAAGACGTGGCTTAGTCTTAAGCGACCAAATCGTGATGATGATGATTCCGCCCGAATGAAGTATGATAAAAAGAACACTCGAATTACTCTCGAACTGCAGCCGCCGGGTAGCGCAGCACAACGGGACTTAATACGACTTCCCTAGCGATGCGACACGAGAAGGAAGCTGGGAATTCGTACCACATCCCAGTTACAACACACAATTGTTTTGAATGGTAACTTTTTCATTGTTTCGGTTTATATTTAGATTGTTACATATTTTCGGATATTTGGATCTATTTTTCCCAATTCGTGAAAATATTTTAATTCCATATACAGTGTAGTGTATATTGATTTATAATAATGACAGATAACGCTATTGACAATAAAAGATGAAACCGTAGTTACAATTTAGCAAATACATGGTTAAGTAAAGTACACAGATTGAAACAATAAATCGTGTTGTTGTCCATCGTAACGGTTGTTAATCGATGTGTAAGTTTAAATTTACATGTTTATGCATTGGGTATACATATCATTTCCTTTTAATGACGTGTATAATATAAATTTGCTGAATAACAAAAAACAAAAACAAGTAATTATTGAGTGTGTAAGGTACTGAAAAAGAGTGACTATTAAATGTTTCTGACAACATGAATTATGTCAATCCACAGACTTTAAATGTGATCATTATCATATACAAACACTGAAAAAAGTAGCGCACCAATTATCGTCTAATTTACAGGTAGTTATTGCATGTTTGATTATTGTGTTGATAGCTCGCGCCGTCGCTCAAGTGTGGCTATCTATTTTTAGATACATCACGTGTGTAGCCGGATTTCGAGTGTCTGTGTAAGTGGCCTAAGTGTCGTAACATGACGCCCTTTGTCGAGGCAGACTTAGCCTTACTCTCAACACGAACAAACGTGTCTTTGCCATTCTCCATGTTACACTACATTGTATATGACTGCATACACATTGTAGGTTGGCTATGTCGTATATTTCACACGCGACTGTGAATACAGATTTTTTAACCTATACTACAGGTTATAAGTTATCGTCATATCTCGCGGTCAATGAGCGCACTACATGAGCTCCTGCTATCACAAATATGTTGATACCTGATATTTGTAACAATATTTACTTTACTTCGACAGTGTGTATTGATTTTGGTCAGACAAGTATAACATCAACGTATTCGATATAACATCAGTTTTATTATACATCTGATATTCGTAACCCAATTGAATACCGAAAAATTATTTGATTATATCATTCAAGATAAAATGTTAAATAAATCTAAGATTGTGATATGAAGTAAAAAGACACATTAGCATAGAGATAGTGCTTACATTCAAAGATATATATGTATATAGGCCATTAACATATCAAAATTAACTCCACCCTCTCATGGACCTTGATGAGAAATGGTAGCTAACATTCAAACATCATTGAATGTACAATATAAGGAATGAAATATGTGTACCCTTTTAATTCTTTTTATGATATTAAACACATCATTTCGCATTTTAGTTGCAATTTGACATTCAAATTCATCAAAAGATACATGGAAAAAGTAGGGAAAATGCATTGAATTTAACTCGAATTACATCATTTATTTGACATCGTTATGCTGCATGTGTTACTTTTCAATTTACTTTTTAATTTTTGAAACTTTACATTAACTGTGAAGACAGATCACTGAGGTATCATATCCTTTCAGTACCATCATAAATTGGTAAAGTCCCCATATACAACTAAATAACTTATCAATTTATCTTCGAAAATAATTTTGTTTATACATCGATATTTCACACTCTATCTGAAACATGTACACATAAAACAGTATATCAATTGCTGTACAATCCTCACTTAATGATGGTTTTCAATTTTGATTGATATATGACCCAATGACTCAAAAAACAATATGGTGTCATATTCGGTATAAAGGATATCCTTAACCAGTATTTACAACAATGTATCAGTCCACAGATGTGTGCTGTTTTGCCAATGCAGTTCGATGTTGTTTTGCTTTTTTTTTTTTACTTTTTAATTTTTTTTTTACTTTTTAGAAAGATCCCATGATGGGCAGTGCACTATGCTTGTGATGAAACCACTTTGTGTAATTATCTGTAAGGGAGAATGTTGTGCTAAATAAGATTAAAAAAATAACTAGATATGCTGGAATAAATAGATCGGGAAAAAATTCTTTGTCCTCTACCGAACAGTGCCTGTCCCGTTGACTGTTAGCTCAGCTGAGAAGTATCACATGAGGTGTGAGTTCTCGGATTTCACTCTGAATCTATTTGAACACACTGAATTTTTGATTTTCACCGAATATAACCTGACTTCATAGATTATAGTCATGACACACTGAAAAACTCATAGTTGTTGATGAAACCATCCTAGAACTTGGAAATTAAGAGTTTTGTATTCACCAGTGAATGTTTTCAGACACAACGATGGTAGTTATTCATGATTTCGATAACTAAAGCTGATGATAACCTGACTAAAGAGAATATCATCATGACACCCTGAACACTAGGAAATTGGTAGTTTTATATCACCAGTGATTTTTTTGATTTTTTTGAAACAACGGTGGCAGTAATCCATGATTTTGATAACTAAAATTGATGATAACTTGACTACAGAGAATATCATCATGACACACTAAAAACTAGGAAATTCCGAATTTAGACTGGGGAATAGTTTCGGGTTATGTTACGATTGGTGGCAAATCAGAGTCGTACGAATGCTCTCTCAGTCTGTAGTAAGTCCATACCGAAGTATAATGTGTATTGTTGTATACCCATTGTCGATAAACGTATATCAACTTTCTGTTTGTATTCAAAGTCGTAAAAATGGTCAACAGCTCATTTGTACAGTGATTTGTACAGTTCATGTATAAGGATTTGGAAAAATAACAAATTCCCGAGGAGAGTAAGATGCCATAGTCTAACAGCTAGGTCTTACGGATGTCTTAGTTAGCATCTAAATAAATTACAGCTCCTGTATACAATTTCAAAATCTCAATTTGTGGACTAAATAGACATTAGTTCAACGAATAAATGACTAAAACAAATGCTACTAACATCAATAAACGCACCCGACCTTTTAATGTGATGTTCAATATATTAAATGATAATAACCTTTTACGGATCATATCAATGATATCATTTCAAATAAATAAATAGATAGATACGACACATATTCATAGAATACATATAAAAGGCACGCGGGAGTGAAACTATAAAACTTGTCCATCGTAACGGTTGTTAATGGATGTGTAAGTCTAAATACAGGCAGTATGTTGCAACCATATTTCGAGACTTTGAGTGAGTGATTAATGATGCTAAATATGAAAGTTGTTGATAGTGTAGCCAATGCATAAATTCCTGAACCTACCAAATATTTCGAAAGTAGCAAAAGATGTTCATGCCTGTAGCAAGCGACATAAAAAACGCGAATGAAATCGCCTTAGCTGTGTTGTGCAACACAATGGGACTTGACACGATTTTCCTAGCGACACAGGAGGACAATGGAAATTTATGCCACGTTCCGGTTGCACACTACGATCGTTTTAGTCGTAGTTCTTGTACTGCTTAGATTAATATCTAGATTGAAGCATAGTCTCGGGTTTATTTCGATTCGTGGCAAACAAAGTCGTAGGACAGGTTCTTCATGTCGGTAGTACATCTAAGTCTGTTGTGAAGAATAATTGGTAAAGTTGTAGATAGGATAGAATGAAAATGAACTTATATAAGACCGGCGTCCAGATGTTGGTTTTGGTGTCCGTAGGAAGCATGGGAATCACGCGAATATTATTTCCGCAGCTGTGTTGTGCAACACAAAAGGACCATTTCCCAAGCGATCAGACACGTGAGGAAAATTAGGAATCGCCCCCAACGCCTAGGTCGTTAGACTGACGCGTGATCCCCTGCGTTTGATTGACACACTGAATTTAACCTAACAACTCCAATTTTAACCTAGCATCCATGAATTTAATCTAAAAACTCTTAATTTAACTGGACACACTTAATATCAACTAACACACTGAATTCAATCAACACACTGAGTTTTCGGTTTTCACTCTAAATATAATCGAACACACTAAGTTTACGATTTCCTTGCTGCATTTTATCATTCACACTGTATATAACCTGACGAGACTGATTATAACAATGACACACTGATATTAACTAAGGTGATTTTGACAAGTAAAATTGATGATAAGCGATGAAAAGTTTCCAGAATCTATTACATATTTTGAAGGCAGAAGAAAGAAGGATCAATTCAAATTGGACCGGCGACCAGAATTCGTGTGGACTTGCAAGTCCATGCGATGTATGATACAAAACTAGAATGAAATCGCCGCCTTTCTGTGGTATAATACAATAAAAATTGACACGATTTTCCAGGCAATGCGAAACGGGAAGAACATTGTGAATTAGTCTCAGGTTTCGGTTGTAAAACACAATAAATTGTGAAGTGACTTTTCCATTTTTAGGTTAACATTTAGATGGGGGCATAGGTCAGGTTATGTTATGATTGGTGGCGAATCAGAGTTGTAGTAATGCTTTCACAGTCTGTGGTAAGTCCATATGGAGTTATGACATGTATTGTTTGTATACCAATAGTCGATAAACGGATGTAAAAGTCTGGATAAGTTGTCTTCAAAACTCGTAAAAAAGGACAGATCATTTGTACAGTGCATGTATTAGTATTTGGGAAAACGACAAATATCCTATGGGGAACAAGATACACTGTACCATGGTCTACAGCTAGGTCTTACAGATGTCTTAGTTAGCATCTAAATGAGTTACAGCTCATGCATAAAAAATCAATCTCAATGTGTTGACTAAATATATATTAGTTCAACGAATATGTGATTAAAATAAATGCTATTGAAACCAACAAACGCGTCCGACATCAATATGGTGTTCAGCATATTTTGAGCATTTAATAAGTACCTTTTCCATGGATCATAATAATGACAGCATTTCAAATAAGTAAAGAAATAAATACGACACGTATTTGTATAATACACATACAAACGTACTTGGGAGTGAAACCATACAACTTGACCACTGTAACGGGCAATAATGAATGTGTAAGTCTAAATATAATCATTAGTTGCAGCCATATTTCCAGACTTTGAGCGATAAATGATGCTGACAATGGAAGTTGTTGATAGTGTTACCAATGAATCAAATATTTCGAAACATTATAGAGGAAGAAGCAATTCACATTAGACAGGTGATCAAAACTTCGTGTGGATTTTCATTCCTGTATGAAACGCGAAAAAAAACGCGATTGAAATAGCCGTAGCTGTGTTGTGCAACACCATTGAATTTGACACGATTTTCCAAGCGACACGGGAAGAGCATTGGAAATTCGTGTCAAATTCCGGTTGCACAACACGATCGTTTTGTCGTGGTTTTTGTACTGCTTAGATTAAAGCATCGGGTGTATTTATATTCATGGCAGACAAAGTCGTCGGATAGGTTCTTCATGCATGTAGTACATCTAAGTATGTTGTGAAGAATAATCGGTAAAGTTGTAGATAGAAAGAGAAAGAAGTAACTTATATTAGACCGGCGTCCAGATGTTGGTTTTGGTGTCCGTAGGAAGCATGGGAATCACTCGAATATTATTTCCGCAGCTGTGGTGTGCAACAAAATAGGACGATTTCCCAAGCGATGCGACAAGTGAGGAAAATAAGGAATCGCCCCCAACGCCTAAGTAGTAGGACTGACCCGTGATCCTCGCTCAGCGTTTATTGAAAAACTGCGTTTGATTGACACACTGAATTTAACCTAACTACTCTGAATTTAACCTAACAACCCAGAATTTAACCTAAAAACTCTTAATTTAACTGGACAAACTTAATGTCACCGAACACACTGAATTCAATCACATTGAGTGTTCGGTTTTCACTCTGAATATAATCCAACACACTGAATTTACGATTTCCATACTTATTTATTCATACACACTGAATATAACCTGACAAAACTGATTATAATCATGAAACACTGATATTCACCACTGAGATTTTGACAAGTAATGTTTATGATAAGCCATGAAAAGTTTCCAGGGAAGTAAGATTCAAAACTAGAATGAAATCGCCGCCGTTCTGTGGTGCAATACAATAAGCCTAGACACGATTTCCAAGGCGCTGCGACACACGAAGAACATTGTGAATTAGTCTCAGGTTTCAGTTGTAAAATAAATACAATAATGTATGACTTTTCCAGTTTTGGGTTAACATTTAGATTGGGGGTATAGTTTCGGGTTACGTTACGACTGGTTGCAAATCAGAGCCGTAGGTATGCTATCACAGTCCGTAGTAAGTCCATACAGAATTATGACATGTATTGTTTGTATATCCAGAGACGATAAACGGATATTAGTATCTGGATCAATTGTGTTCAAAACTCGTAAAAAATGGACAGCTGATCTGTACAGTGCATGTAATAGGATTTGGAAAAAAATGTCAAATATCCTATGGGGACAAGATACCATGGTCTACAAATCTCTAATCTCAATGTGTTGACTAAATAGGCATTAGTTCAACGAATGTATGTGATTAAAAATGCTACTGAAATCAATAAACGCGCCCAACATCAATATGATGTTCAACATATTTTGATCATTTGATAAGAACATATGTGCCTTTTTATGGATCATATAAATGGAATCATTTCGAATAGATGAATAAATACGACACGTATTCGTACAATACACATCAAAAACTACGCGGGAGTGAAACCATAAAACCGTAACGGTTGTTAATGAATGTGTAAGTCTAAATACAGTCATAGGCCGGGATCTAGGGTGGTGGGGTGGTTCTAGCCTGCCAGATTTCATGACCCATCCATGGCCAGAGTTTATATCAGGAACAACAGGTTCAGGGATGTGGGATCTCCTTCAGATTCTAACATATCGTATATGCTGTTTCAGACTTCTCAGGAAATTACACCAGATCCAGATTCTTCGAATGGTGGAATGATTCCATAACTCCATGATTCGTATGAAGCACCATTCATCAACCTTGTGGACCCCCGTGCGACTATAGATGGCACAGGTGATATCATCGAGGTCTTTAATAAGGTAATAAATGTCAAATGTTTTGCATTGGCCTTGAAGGTGCTGGTTGTGTCTCATCTGGTGTATGCGTGGAGACACCATTGAAGACTCTCTAGAAAAGTTTTTTTACAGTGCTTTCCAGACTTGGCAAAGAGAGGAGCTTCACTGCAGACCTCATTTATGACCTCAAAGTATTCACCAGTGCCATCTATGGTCAATGAGAGTTCACAAGAATGAGGTATTGTGCTTCATACGAATTATGGAAAACCAACTCGACCCTTCGCAGAATGTGGATCTGGTGTCTTTTCCATCCTACCGGGGAGGTCTGGAACATCATATACGATATGTGAATCACTAGGTTGAAAACAGGAAGAGCTCCAACATCCACGAACCTGATGTTCTTGATGTTACCTCTGGCCATGGACGGTTCAAAAGTTAAAACCAAGATGGTAAACCAGTAATGTAATGTCACATCAGCTCATCGGAAATGCTTTCTTCAGTTTTAATTTGATACCCTATTAGTTGGCGTTGTGCTGTAAAAATTCATTTTGAGACGCTTCTAGTCTACAAACTTTCGCACATGAAAATGGATTATGTTAGAAAATTTTCAAGTCCCACTTAGATATAAAGCCAACTTGAAATTCAAATGAGTTAAGATATAAATCGTCAATAGCCAATGTTATCTTCAGGAAATTCTAAGACATCCGGAAACTGTAGTGTCAGCGGTTTGTAAAAAACAGTAATCATATGCCCTGTATACGCACCCGGTGATGTTTTGTAAACCAAATGATGGTATGACAATAATTCTCTTTTGCATTTCTATATATTTGTTGTTGTTGTTGTGTTTACTGATAGATAAGGTAAAAAAAAACTTATTACGAATAACAGTTTCTATATATTACCATTTTTGAGCTTAAAATCTTATATTTTTTTTTTCATTTACTACGTAAAATCACTACATATATAGGGTTATTTGGTCCTTATATGTATTTGTTGTACGATTGTGGTAATTGTGATACCCCATTTGTCTATTTCGGTTGATAAATGTCCATGTGTTGTGACTATTTTTAACTTTTCCCTGAAATTGGAGATAGCGGCCACCTTGAGGACGTCATAATCGGAGCTTATACAATGTTAACTTAGTTTGTTTTTTGCTTTTGTTTTACTGATTAATAAGAGGTCAAATAACGGATTAGAAATAATAGTTTGCTGTTTGGGAAACATTTTTGCTGCGTCAAGCCAAATATGAAAAAAATGCTTAAAAATTACCATTTTTGAGCTTAAAATCTGATTATTTTCATATTTCCTGCGTAGAAATAACTATATATATTTGATTATATGGTCCTGATATGTATTTTTTGTTCTTTTGTGGTCATTTTGATGCCTCATTTGTCTTCTTCGGTTGTAAAATGCCAATGTTATGACTATTTTTCAATTTTTTATGAAATTCGAGATGGCGGCCATCTTGATGACGTCATAACCGGAAATTCATCCCAGTTTATACAATGTTACCTTTCGATTTCGTTATCAGTGGGTCATAAGGCTTCAGAAAAACATTGGTTCGTTAAGTTTGGGGGGATGCACGGGCCACCCCCTCCGCCCTAGATCGCGGCCTATGAGTATGTTGCAGCCATATTTCCAGACTGTGAGTGATTAATGCTGCTGACAATGAAGGTTGTTGATACTGTAACCAATGCATAATATCCTGAGCCTATCAAATATTTCGAAACCAGATGGAGGAAGACGCAACTCACATTAGCCAGGTGACCAAAACGCGTGGATATGCATGTCTGTAGCAAGCGTGATAAAAAAACGCGAATGAAATCGCCGTAGCTTTGTTGTGACACAATTGGACTTGACACGAGCACTGCAAATTCGTGCCAAGTTCTGGTTGCACAACACGATCGTTTTTGTCGTGGTTTTTTTTACTGCTTAGATCTATATCTAGATTAAAGTAAAGTATCGGGTTATGTTTCGATTCGTGGCAAAACAAAGTCGTTGGACAGGTTTGTCATGTATGTGGTACATGTAAGTCTGTTGTGAAGAATATTCGGTACTGTTGAAGGCAGAATGTAACTTATATTAGACCGGCGTCAAGACCTTCGTTTTTGTTAGATGTCCGTAATAAGCATGGGAATCACGAGAATAGATTCACCACAGCTTTGTTGTGCAGCACAATGGGACTTGACACGATTTCCCAAGCGATGCGACACGGGAAGAACATTGGGAATTCGTGCCAAGTCTCCGTTGCACAGATTGAGGCATTGTTTGGTTTATGTTTCTATTCGTGGCAAATTAAAGTCGTAGCACATGTTATTCATGCCTGTAGCACTTGTAAGTATATATTGAAGAATAATTGGTACTGTTTAATGCTCATTAGCATTTTTTTTAATTTATAAGGTATGTGTATTTAGTATTTGAAATGATAACAATAACATCCTATGTCAATCATGAATAACATGATCAAAAGTTAAATTTGGTAAATACCTTAGGTAGGAACTGAATGTCTTACACCTTTATTATACGAGTTTTATACTGCTTAATGCGTGGACTAGACATTAGTCCAAAGAAAAGTGAATTAAAATAAATTGGACATTAATTAGATATACGTGCTCGACGTAACAAACTGCTGTTCAAAGTAATTTAATTAATAAATACCTTTCCCGAAATCATTTAAAAACTACCATTTATATACGTTTTGATACAATGTACTAAGAAAACAAAAGGACGCGAGATTGAAACCACACAACTTTCTGAATCAGATATTTCTAAGGCAGATGGAGGAAGAAGCACCTTACATTAGACAGGCGACAACAATTTTGTCTGAATGTTCTTTCACTTGGAAGCACGATAAAAAAACGAATAAAATTCGCCGCAGATGTGTTACGTGACATGACATGAATTCCTGAGCGATGCGACAGATTACCCGTAGAAAATACCGTAATCAGGCAGGTGGCCCTTGACCGCTTTGACGTTCGCCAGGTGAAGGCCGATCTCCAACACACCACCGTAGTATTCCATTAAGGCCTTCTAAAATATTTTTTTCCATCGTCGTAAATTCAAAACAAATTTAAAGTAAAGTCACATATAGTTAAACCTGGCTCATTGACTACCCCTGTATAAAGACCATCTGTTTAATAAGACCACTTGCTTAGGGTACCAAATAACATATTTCAAGAAAGTGTAACTTTTGTTTAAAGACCGTGAAACTATATATACAATTTTTCATTTGCCCCTTTGGTGGTATTTATAGACAGGCGTGACTATATGTGATAAGACAATGATAATAAACCAATACCCTACATATACAACTTCATGGTATAAAAATCATATTGACCAATACCTGTTTAACAGTTGGTGATAGTCAGGCAATAAAAACGAAGAACAACAAAAAAGAAAGTTGAGCATGAAAACTTATTATTCAGATATAGCAATACCGCAAAAATATTTATTGATTGACATTAATTTGCAATAAACAAATATCTTTTGAAAAATGAATAGGTTTCAAAGACTTGATGCTAGATATAAAAATAAAATGATAAGATGATAAAAAACTTACCAGTATCACCGTGGCATCGTGCTGTCATCGAGAAATACAAATTGTCCTTTGTACCCAGGTATGATATATGGGCTTACTAGTTCGGTATTCTTCAAAGCTGAAATCGGAAATACAAAAACATATGGCATATCAAATAATACAAGAAATAAACAATAACGTTATTAAAAAAAAAAACTTGTAATGATTACAACACGACCTTAAATAATCAAATCAAATGTGTTTCTTATGGGATAAAAACTACAAAGTCTATGTTTTCATGTTAAACGCTCGAGATATTTATTATGAAAAATCTAAGATGTGAAACATCACTATAAGAAGTATATTCATTTTGACAGAACTATTCTGTTGTGGAAATCAGTTTTAGGATTAATAGCTTCGCAATTCACTCCATAGTAAAGTATGGCTTCCTGTTATAACATTATTAACGATATCTGAATGAAACAAGGATGCAGTTATAAGTCTAAACTCACCTCCCACCCCTGTGTTATTTAATCCTGTCTACGTGACCTGTTGGTGATTTTCAATTGGTAATTACACTATATACCTTAATACAGTATTATGTAACTTAAAATATCCATTATTAGAGTGTCAGATTATAATTCAGAAACATTCTATTAATATTATTAATAATGTAAAAGTTGATATTTAAAAAAATTATTATGTTGCGAAAATATAAGTGATCTACGTAAATTAGCAAACTTTATATTTGAGGCCATGACAATACGATCCCGCCTCCAATAATTTCAGTACAGTTATTTTAATGTTGTATACGTAACCTGTAAGTTATGTAGCCTTTATATAATACACATTTTGATTTCAATGTATACTTGCATTTGTAACTTGTCTATGATATTGTACTTATTGATATGTGATTGTATATATATGTATATGTGCTATTTTGCACAATTCCAATAAGTTGTAAACTTAAGGAAAATAAAGAATTGAATTGAATATTAGTAAATTCTGTGTCAAGCTACATATAAACATTGGATATGTATAAGTATTATCTGTGTTAAATTATATATAAAAATTCGATGACTAATATACTGTAAGTATTCTCTAAATGAAAACAACAGGTATTATTATACCTCATCCATGTATTAATGCTTCGTTATGTCACCCTCGCGTGAGTTTCATCCGGGTAGTCTCTAGATGTAACGTACTACTGTTGATGTTTCTAGAGAGGTTCCGGGTAAAACAGATATTGCTGCTTCAGGACGAATCGTTTGCTCTGGTTTACGTAACATTTATATCATATTAACACCTGATTAAAGGTAATTATAAACCAGCATTAATTGAATGGTATTTCTTAATCATTACGTGTTACTCTTCCCGCAAGCTCAAAAAGCACAGGAAAACATAGTAGAACTCCAAAACAATAGTTACAATACATACTGTATGGTTAAAGTGTTTTGTTACACCTCTCTCGTTTTAAACCAAATTGTATGTGTATCCTAGCTGCTACCTAGCTTTTTTTGTGCGAAGACCGATGTGAACCTGGTATGGGCATTATGAAACAGAATATTATAATATTTTCAATAAGTTCATTTTGGATGGAACTGAAATATTCGTATAATAAAACAATTGATGCCCCCGTGATGGAGCGACATGACTATTTGCCCACACTCGAGTCGTCATGTCATCCTCGGGCTACGCCCTCGAGTGACATAACAACTCTCGGGTGGTAAAATCGTCATGTCGCTCCATCACGGGGGCATCATATGTATATTAGATTATATATAATATCACGATATTAAGACCTAGCGCATGATCATTAAGGATACTAAAATTAAGTAAACCTTCGACAGCAACTCTATAAATATAGCGCGAACGCTTTCTTCAGCAAAGTTGACTTTCTGACTTATGTTTATTGTTGATTTCTGGGTAATAAGAAATGTTCCTTCCGTGAGGGTAGGAAAGATAAATATCTACCCTTGGAGGAGGATTATAAAAGACTAAGACTTGGCAAGGCTCGGGTTAGACAGTCATGAGTTTTCTCCCAGGGTAGAACAGAGTGTTTTTCTGTTCTACCCTCATGTTAGGGAAATATCCTCTTCATCTCGAAATAGATATATGGTAGATTTACTCCCTTGGTAGGAAAATAACTTTGTTCTGCACTTGTCGTTTCCAAATAATAATAATAAATACAAAAATGTCAGGTAAACATCTAATAAGACGACAAGTTGACATCAGAATGTGATAATCATAAGGTCATAATTCAGCACGCGCTGACAAGTTCAATATCAAATGGACATTGACTTTCCCATTGGATTGCGCATGTTTCACAACTTCTGAGACATCACGCGAGTATGTTCCGCACGTGCAGGTTGTCGTGCCCTTTGTAAGACTGAGAAATATTACCCTCACCGGAAGTGCTGATATATATGTGCAAGGGGGTAGAAACCTTAATACTAATAAAAACAACGATAACAAATTTACCGTGGACGGTTTTTTTTCCAATCAAGTTAATTTTCCATATTTTGTTGAAATATCATTATTTCATTTCTAGACACTCCAGTGTCATAGTTGATATCACGTTTATCGGGGTTATACACAGTCATACGTTGTCTCTTCATATGATACATGCATGTGGGAGGTTCTACTTCCTATGACGATTTGAGATCTGATCAAAATATATATTATTCAGTGTTTCTGATAAATTTTCTTAACTATTCAAATGATATCAAAAGAAAAGAATTGCACGTTCCTTTTCTTTCATTTTAAATACCTTCTCTCATAACTATTAATAGCATCAGACACAATCAACGGATGAAACAAATACTGTTTGGAGGGATTAAAGTTTATAACTTGATGCCGTGTTACTCGAGCTTAGTTATATAAGTGAAAATAATGAAGAATATAATATACAGGACGTTACCTTAGTGATCATACAGGCAGGCTTGCTCTCCGTCAATGATGAGTCGCCATTCGACTGTACTCCCTCTCCCAAATCACTCCCTGGGACTGCATGCGTAACAAATGATAAATAGGTGTATTAAATTCCATCACTTACATATCAGAAAATAACTCGTTTACGATATTAATCATAATAAACCTCGCTGACAGTTGCATAATTGTACATACTTGTACATATTAACGTTTATATCAACGTAAGATGTGATGGACACGTATGATTATAATAACAAATCTATTCTTTGGAGGATGATAATGCCCCCATGACCATAGGTCCTACAATGTACGCATTGGGAATATTACACCGAAATAAAACATTTTTTCTTAAAATATGGTTTTAATAATTTTACTATTATACCAGTACCATCCATTGTAGTGCTAACAATACAAATCCTACCAACGTACCCGTATGTGAATGTTTCAATTCTATTCCTGATCCATATAGTACGGAGAAACGTGATGAAAAATTAGAAGATGATAGCGGCGTGGTATCTATGTGCGAAAAATACACATTGTCTTGTTAGCATATAATTAAGCTCTCTTAAAATATTGTTAATTCATCAAAACATATGTCATATTACTGTTTATCAGCTACCACACAGTTGTGTTATACTACTACGTTTTATCTTTGTTGTGAGCGGGTGACATCACAGTGAACGGTACATCGGCCATTGTTTTATATGCGATCTCCTGTTATCAATCGACGGTCCGTCTATGGTATATCCACGGGGTATCTATAGGCACACTTTTTGACTTTTCCCATTGTGGTTTCATATATATATATATAGGATCTTAAATGGGTGTTCATTTCATGTGAGATTTTATGAAACGAGTCTAAGATTTGTTTTTTTATTTTTGCGAGCCTTGGCGAGTTTCATAACATCTCGTATGAAATGAACACAAATTTAAGATACTTTTTTATCACATTTCTATAAATACCTACACAACAAAGACTTTCACGTCAAAATGTATTCCGAAAATGCAGCAGAAACCGCCATTTTGTTCCGCCGTCCACGTAATACTGACGTCACGTCATTTCTTCTGAAGTCATTTCATTGTTTCTGTCTGACGTCACAATGAATTTCCAGCCAATGAAAATCGCTCCAGGTCATATTACACTAATGACATATCCAAAATACTACACGGGCAAAATCAGTAGATAAAAGGCGGACTATGTGATAGATTTAGATATGCTGTTTATGGAAAACGAAACGTTGCTTATTTGAAGATATCTAAAAGTGAATTAATTAACAAGGATGACAAGGTTTATTACGAATGAGGTATCAAAAAGACCACAAAAGAACAGCAAATACATATCAGGACTAAATAATCAAAATATATATATAGTGGTTTCTACGCAGGAAATGAAAAAAATCGGATTTTAAGCTCAAAATGGTAATTTTTTAGTAAATTTTTGATATTTCGCTTTACGCAGCAAAAATGTTTCCTAACAGCAAATTATTACTTCAGTTTTTTTAACCTCTTATTAATCAGTAAAAAACAACAGCAACAGAAAAACCAATGTTAACATTGTCTAACTTCCGGTTTACAAAACACCCAGGTGCATATACAGGGCATATGATTGGTATGCTTTTTCAGACCGCTGGCACTACAGTTTCCTGGTTATTATGATTTCCTTAAATAGAACATTGACTTTCAACGATTTATAAGTAGAAAACATGAGTTTAAATTTGACAGAATATCTAGGTGGGACAGTTTCTTAACTTCAAAATTTCCTAACATAATCCATTTTCATGTTTGATGTTCATGTTTACACTGAAGTGACTCGGAATGACTGGTATCTGGTACATGCAGTCCGAATCAGAGTAATCGAAATATCAGTATCCAATACCAGTGCTGTTCTAGCCTATCATCTTTCACGACCCATCCATGGCCATATCAGGAACAACAGGTTCGGGGATGTGGGAGCTCCTTCAGGTTCTACCATATCTTATATGCTGTATAATGGAAATTACACTAGATCCACATTCTTCGAATGGTAGAATTGGTCCTCCTTAGCGCATAGCTCCATAATTCATATGAAGCACCATTCATCAACCCTGTGGACCCTTGTACGGCCATATATGGCACAGATGATATCCTCGAGGTAATTAATGAGGTCATAAGTGTTAAATGTTTTTCATTTGCCTGACTTTTCTCACTGCCTTGAAGGTGCTGGTTATGTCACAGCTGGTGTATGCGTGAAGAGACCATTGAAAACTCTCTAGAAAAAAAGTTCTCTACAGTGCTTTCCAGACTTTGCAAAGAGTGGAACTTCACTGCAGACCTCATTTATGATCTCAAAGTATTCACCTGTGCCATCTATGGTCACTGAGGATTCACTAGAATGAGGAATCGTGCTTCATGCGAATTAAGGAAAACCAACTCAGTCCTTCGCAAGATATGGATCTGGTATCTTTTCCATCATGCCCGGGAAGTCTTGAACATCATATACGATATTGGAATCACTAGGTTGGAAACAGGAAGAGCTTCCACATCCCTGAACCCGATGTTCCTGATGTTAACACTGGCCATGGACGGTTCACAAGTTAGAACCACGATGGTTAACGGGCAATGTAATGTCACATTAGCTCATCGACATCGAAGACGACATGGTATTAACGGAAATACAGGCTTAGCTCAGTTTTAATTTGATACCATATTAGTTGAACTTGTGCTGGGATAATTCATTTTGATACGCTGCTAGTCTACAAAATTTCGAACATGAAAATGGAATATGTTAAGAAATTTTGAAGTTAGGAAACTGTGACTTGTCCCACTTAGATATTCTGTCAAAATTTAACTCATGTTTTCTACTTATAAATCGTTAAAAGTCAACGTTTTTTTTAAGGAAATCATAATACATCAGGCAAATATGAGATTTTTTTTCAAAAAGTACCATTTTTGAGCTTAAAATCTTATTTTGTTTTCCTTTCCTGCGTACAAATCACTACATATATCGATAAATATGGTTCTGATATGTATTTGATGCCCTCTTGTGGTCATTTTGTTACTTTATTTGTCTATTTCTGTTGAAAAATGTCATTGTTATGATATTTTTTTTTCATTTTTCAGTGAAATTCGAGATGGTGGCCATTTTGATGACGTCATAACCGGAATTTATACAATGTTAACATTGTTTTTTTATTTTTGTTGTTGTTTTTACTGATTGATAAGAGGTCAGATAATTGGTTAGAAATAATGGTTTGCTATTTGGAAACATTTTAGCTGCGTGAAGCCAAATATGAGACAATTGCTAAAAATTACCATTTTTGAGCTTAAAATCCTATTTTTTTCATTTCCTGCGTAGAAACCAATGTATACATTGGATTATTTGGTCCTGATATGTATTTGCTGTTTTATTGTGATCATTTTGATACCTCATTTGTCTACCTCAGTTGAAAAATGTCAAGGTTATGACTATTTTTCAAGTTTTAGTAAAATTCGAGATGGCGGCCATCTTGATGACATCATAACTGTGGGACCCTCCTAGCCCATGACCTAATATGCTCTAATATAATTGTACGACAATTGATTGATCGCCCCAAACATACCAACATAGTAAGTTGATGGGCAAATGTATCTACGGAAATCGTTTGAATACCGCCATCCACAAAATTGGATGTGAGCATCCGAGTAACCTTGTACAGCTGCTAGGTGCAGCACATATGCGGACACTGCGTCCTTTGTATAGTGTACCATCATGGCCAAAGAATCGAGCGCATAATTGAAGTAATTCCTAACAACAAAATGATAACAAAATAATATTGACCATTCCTTATAAAACCGAGCAATTCTTGATCGTTAGGGTGAACATGGGCATTTTGTTGGACTGAATACACATGGAAACAACGCGGCCACATATAGTAATTACATAGTAAATCCGTTTATTGCATACTATAATGTAGTATTGAGAACTGTAGAGTACTCACGAGAAATAATAGCAATAACTGAAATAGAGTCAATTCTACAGAACGAAAGAAGGCGAATTAATAGAAAGTCATCTGATCTCTACTTTGGTACTTACCCAACGGGAGTTTACTTTAATTGGGTTATGTCCTGATCATAACCATTGACTACTTTAGGTATTGATTGAAACAACTGATTCATTTGTTTTGGTGTTTATGCAATGTTACACACGGTGTCTCAGAAGTCAGGGGGTCTGGTATTTCTGCCAATCTAATTAACTGCAATACTCTACGTAATGATCAAATACTAGATTTAACAACTCCCCGTTCGGGGTCACCCCTATGGTTAGCCAATCAGCATTTCGCCTATGAAATCTTCGATTATCTCGGAAGTATTAACAGCTACTAGCCATGTATATATATTATTAGATCTTGAAGCGAGTATTATAGTGGAGTGGAATTCAAGTTTTATTTTAATTAGATTGACGCATTATGGAGATTGTCTGATGGATTCTTGTTTTCTGATTATGAATATAGAGTATAACATGATTTAAGTTAGGGTTCCAAATATTGATATTAAACAATTACTATACAACATGTGTAAAACAGAACAGGCATGGTTTCCAGAATTTAAATATGTAAATCAGAACAGGCATGTTTTCCAGAATTTCAATATGTAAATAGAACAGGTCTGGATTAAAGTTATTCACACTATTTCAATCCGACAGACAAACCGATCGATTACTGATATGACTTCAATGTTAATAATTAGTCATGTGTTGGAAAAGTTTGGAAACAAGTTAATATAACTATATAACTAATATATTTATGATAACTTACCACTAGTGTGCATACATATTGTACGCCATACGCAGACATCACACATCATGTGTGAAACAGATCACACATAAGAATCACACAGATCACACATAAGATTTGTTCAATTTGAATCCATATCCCATGAACAAATGTACCTGTACATATGTGCATGTGTAGTGGAACGTTGTGTGTTTTTTCTCCCGGTACTTCGAGTTTTCTTGAGCATCTAATAATATATATAAACCTGGCGCGTCAAAATGTGTAAAATGTAAGATGTGCAGTAACTTGACTGATAAAAGTTGCAAACATTGAATAAAACCCCAACAAAGACAAGAGACTTTTAAATATGTAATGTCGAATGTAGAGATATAAGGCATATGTACAATGTAGTATGCACAGGATGTTTTTGTTTATACTTGGCATAAAGTTTATGAACGTTTTAAAACTAAAAGTGAATTACATTTAACATGATTTTTTTAACCTCTTTCATGAAGAAACATGTTCACTAGCTTAAGGTAATTTGAAAAAAAAATCTTCATCAATATTTAACCTATAGGGTAGTTTATAGATAAAGTAATTGAAAAGTATCAAAAATGTAATAATTTTCTGATTTTAGAACCTGGACTAGCCTTTCATACAATGATTGCACAAACTCACAAAGTAAGCCATGTAGCATAAGATCAAATTTTGAAACATATACAATGTATTTACATTTATATCTATATAAAGAAGATCACTGCTATACAGACAACATACATTCTAGTTGCACATCAATTTTGATTAACGTTAATTTTGACCTCAAATGTCTCATTTAGCTATATTCTGAAAACAAATATCATCATTATTTGAAGTTTAAGTTCTGGCTGGTGCTCAAAATATCCTGTAATTATGGATTTATCTCCCCTACTGCCAAATTGTATATATGAACTTGTTTGTAAATGCATTCACTTACCAGATTATTGTTTTTACAAAAGTTCTATGTAATTTGTTACATATATAAGATATAATACATGTACATGAAACCCTTTGAAATCTATAAGTGTGATTATGACATGATTTCATCATAAAGCAATTTAATGTTTTACTGAAGTTTAACTGAACTTAAAAGATAGACTTAAAAGGCTGTAACATTGCACAAGATACATTCTTCAAATATCAGTACTGTAAATGCAGTTCTAAAGTTGGCCCTAGACAATATGATTAAATGAAATGATTTACTGGGATTGAATAAAGGGAGGTAATTTGGCATTCTTGTTTATTTTAGATGAATGTAGTAATCCCCATAGCAAAATGCGCCCCATATACGATGTTGTGTCCTGCTGTCCTATTATATTTGTCTTTCTGACAAATCCAGTTTTGGATTGAGATTGAAGTGAAGTGAGGTACTAACATAGGAAGAGATATACAAAAGAGCGGCATTCACTAGGTGATATTTGTATTCAATGGGTAGCTCCTGTTTTGAACTTTGCATTAAATAAAAATTAATATTTTCAATCATTGGTTCATTTAATTGGTATATTTTTTTTAAAAATTAAAATAACTGGGTCAGAGATTACAATTTTAGGCTCATCCGAAACTGGAAATACTTAGGCAGCTTGATTCACTTGAAAAAAAATGTCAATGGAAACAAGTTCAGGCAAATTTATTGAAAAATATTGGTCGAATATATTTTTTTTTCATTTGAATGACAATATTTGGATTTCGAAGTCATGTGCTTTATTTTCATAAATTGTCCAAATATACTGTGTTCTGCCACCTGTATGTAATGGAAAATAGATTTTGGAAGGATGTGTGATACATAAGGGGAGGTAGTTGGCTTATTTACGCTCAATTTAATGGTATGTATGCAAGGTTAATGTAAAATTATTTATTTGAAATTCATTTTTTTATCCGAAAAGTCATGCGATAATAACTTATTGGTTGTCATACAATCCATATGGCATGAACTCTGGTTATTTTCAACTTAAGACTGATTAATTAATCGATTGTCCGCTATACATGGACACTTAAAGCAATAGTATTATTTTTATGATTTTCTTCAAAAAACTATGTATTTGTAAAAGATTGAGTGTTCGGTCAAGTATATATTATCTATAATTATCAATTTCTTATTAATATAAACATTTTTTTCTATTGATGAAATATGCGTAGCAGAGACTATAACACGAGTTCTATGTTCCACTGTTGAGCTAACTATTGTACCATAGGCCTGTCCAGACTGAACCCCCAAATCAAGGCAGACAAAGAAATGGAAGATTATACCTCTGGTCTATCATGAAAACTACACTGGCAGTATATGTGCGATAATGTAATACTACCAGGGACAGGATGGCGCTCCCTAGTCAACAAGAGAAGGAAACTCTCAATCAGCTGGGCAGAGGCCATGACCGGGTCAATCTTTCTGTCGATACACCACTCACGGACGATCTTTTATCGTGACTGGCAGACGGCAGAAGAGGAAGACCTAATTGATCGGGCGATGCGAGCTGACATATCCGAAAAAAGCCTTTCTGAGAGAGGACTCCTGAAAAAACTTCCATGCGTGAAAGTAGAGAATCTCAGGACGTTAATGTAACGTATCGGGCCGAGGCTAGCGCAGGAGAATGGTTCTAGGTGGGAAAACCAGAGAACATCCACCAGAAACGACAAGAGCTTCGGAAACCAGTGTGTCTCGGACACATTGGCGCTATCGGAAGGAGGGATAATGATGCTTTCGAATTTCTGTAGAACCCTGTCCACCAGGTTGAATGACGGAAATGCAAAAGCATGCATTGACGGGAATGCATAAGCATGCATTTCCTACCAATTCAGAGATAGTGCGTCCACAGCCCAAGCCATTTGCTTTGTCGGAGAGAGACAAAGGTTGGCAACTGGTTATTCAGGAAAGTAGCAAAAAGGTCTATGTGAGGCATTTTCCAAGCATGACAAATGCCCTCGAAGATAAAAGGATTTAGCTGCCGTTCTGTTGAAACCGGCTAGTTGCGCCTGGATAGATTGTCCGCCAGATCATTCAACCTTCCTGGAAGATGCTTGTCTAAAATAGTCACAATAATGAATTTCCTGACAGATGGGAAGAATACGGAAATACGGATAGCGAGGGCACAAAGGACATGATATCGAATCTCCCTTTCTCTCTATATACGCGACATCTGTAGAGTTGTCCGTAATCACACAAACAAACCACACAAACAAACCCCCTTGGAATGTAGAATCCTCTGTTAAGCATGCAGACCAAACAGAAAAGCCATCATCTCCAGCACGCCGATGTGCTCTGTCAAGGTAAGCTCCCAACCCTTACATGAACGCATCCGTGAACATGGTCATGGTTGGAGCTGGCCTAGACAACGAAACCCCCTGGAGGATATTTTAAATTGCCTTTCAGAGTACACCACCGAGAAATCCCATGCGTTGAAATAACACAAAACACCGAAACAAACGAATATGGACATTGGACCAGCCGAAATGAAAGTCAGAGGCCTTTTCGAATTTCTCAAAAGGTGGAAGGACAATACCCTGAACCGTGTTGAAACGGTTACGGAAGAAGACAAAGTCCTGGAAGGGTACATCTCGGAGTTTTGAAGGAATGAAGCCGACTTTGAGCGAACGATTCAGGCCCAGACGGGTACACTCCCAAGAATAGATGTGAACATGTCTTCTCCAGAGTGCAGAAATCCCGTAACAACTAGCTTCTGATGGGACGCCAAGCTCCCAACCTCTTGTGGATAAAAAAACATTCTGGAATAGAAGCCGGGTGTATAGTCTACCATAGGTACCTCCTCGACCGCGCCCTTTTAAAACATGGTCCTTACTTCCTCCTGAATGTCAAGTGCTTTCTCCGGATCCCCCGATGGATGAAAGATGATAAACCTTGACGCAAAGGGCGGATCTCGTGTGTGATTTCCTTCCAATGACTTTGGGAGTAGGCGAACAGACGATCTGCTACAACAAGATGGTGACGAGGAAGATAGAGACCCTCTTAGGTGGGGAATTGTTTCCTAACCCGAAGACTCATCTGCGGGAGAAGGAGCAGTATCTGAGACCTCCAGAAGAGACCTTTCGTATGGAACAATCAAGGAGGAGAAAACGAATCCGGAACTTTTCTTCCTGTCCCCTTGAGGGTTTTATACTCTTCTTACCCTTCCTTCTGTTGCCCTTGAAGCAAGGCTTTGACTTCGACCGCACAGTACCCTTGGGAGCTGATGGTCTAGCCTTCTTCTTGGGTGATACTGAACCCGTGCGAGGTTATGGCCTTTAATGACTGAATTCTCTTCAAAACAAGACAGAAAGGACAGAGTCCTCCTTCAAATCAGCGTGTCGCATACGAAATCTTCTGTGTGGTTGGTTTCCTCGAAAACGGCTACTGGCTGCATATATCCCGATATACTCAGATTCTAGGCCAGAAGTCATGCGGAGGTGACCCCGAACGGGACATTTTTTAAATCTTGTTATGGAGCGTACCGTAGAGTATCGTAGTGGAGCGGAATTATTCGACTAAGTTTGACTAGATTTGGCTAACCCATGCGTGCGAGATGAAGAAGAATTCGTCTTCAAAAGAGTTTAAATATGAATGACTTTGACTGTTATTCCTTGTTGGATAAAAAAACGTAAAATTTGACCAATAAAATATTCTAATTAAACATGTGGTAATCATAATAAACGAACTCCGCTCATTGGCAAGTAAAAAGCTCGCAAAATTAAAGCTGACAATGCAAGTTGAAAAGCATGCATTTGAATAAATATACATGTATATATAAAATGAAATATTTTTTTCGAAAATTGTTTTTGAGATATCCCCTAGTTACATTGTATAACGGTGCCGTATCCAAGAAAGTGGCAGCCATTTTTCTTTTGCTCTGCTTAGTAACCTTCACCGGCCACCCCTTATAAAAAGCACGGGACTTGACACACGTGCGTCATTCTAAACATACCTGGTCTAAGATACACATGCCGATATATTGCAAATAAAAATATCAAACTGAAAATAAACACTGCACTCACCTGACAAGGTTTCAATGAAGAAATAAATAAATGGATTGTCAGCTTGATCCTAAAATATGTCCAATACTAGCTAATAAAACACTTCAATATACACAAATTTTACACTTACATCGACACGTGTGTGTCCTTGGTAGTGTCGCCCGTTTGGGACAGCTACGTCACGTGTTTATAGCCAGTCGAGTGCTCGAGTACGATGATATACGTGGATATTTGTGGACGGATTATTATTTGGATTTCTATTCACTTGTGTTGGAATTTTATTTTGACAAACATCTAAATGATAACTTAGAGGATTATGCATGTATTCTTGCTAAAATAAGCCCTACACAGATTTACAGGCAAGTGGGTTTTGTACGTATTAGTAGGTGATACACAGTGGACAACTGCTAGGTCTATATGTACATGACTGAGCGCAAGTGTGTCGATCCATGCGCTTTATTTAGGGGGCGGTAGGCGTGTTCTTTCCAAGCAGAGTTAAAACTAAATGGGGGACTGCCCGTCCTTAGAAACGCAAAGGGTTATCTCAGGAACGATCTTTGAAAAAACAACTTTTATTGTTTTAAATCTTAAATATATATTTTCTAACTTGTATCGTCAGCTTTAACATGGAATTTGCAAGCGCGGGGTTAAAAGGAACTCAGGTCTGGTTCCGTGGATCCCAGGCTTCCCGGGGTGTGTTGAACACATGAGTGCCATCAACCAGCTCATCAAGGAAGCTAAGATCAAGCACGGATACCTCACTGTCATCTGGCTGGACCTCGCCAATGCCTATGGTTCAATACCACACAAGTTGATCCATAATGCGTTGCAGCACTACCACATCCCGGACCACGTCAAGGGGATAGATAATCAGGAGCTATTTCAGCAACATCAAGCTCCGATTCACAGTGGAAGACATGATCACAGCGTGGCTGGCGTTGGAGAAGGGGATCGTCACTGGCTGCACCATTTAGGCGATCCTGTTCGTGATGGGGATGAACCTGATTATCAAGGCAGCAGACAGAGAAAGTAGAGGCCAGAAGACGTCATCGGGGATTCGACTACCACCAAACAGAGGCTTCATGGATTATCTGACAGTGACAACAACAACACATGTCCAGGCCCGGTGGATACTAACTGCACTGGAGGAGACTGTGGAATGGGCAAGAATGAAATTCAAACCCAGGAAGTCACGGAGATTATTCATCAAGAGAGGCAAGGTCACGGAGAAGTTCTCGATGCCTATTCAGGGCGAAGAGATTCCTTCAATCGTCAACAACCCAATCAAGTGTCTGGGGAAGTGGTTTGATGCTAGCCTAAATGACTCAGAATGACTCAACATCAGAAGGCTGCAAGGACAGGTAAAAGAAGGACTAGGAGCGATCGACAAGACAAGACTTCCAGGGAAATTCAAGGCGTGGCTCTTCCAGTACGGACTTCTACCTCGTCTGACGTGGCCGCTCGTATTGTATGAGGTTACCACAACGACAGTTAAGGCACTGGAAAGAACCATCAGCAAGTTCCTGCGATGATGGCTAGCAGTACCCCCAAGCTTCACGAGCGTTGGCTTGTACAGCTCATCAGCCAAACTACAGCTCCAAATTTCATCACTGTTTGGGGAGTTCAAGGTGGCTAAGGCAAGACAGATGATGACTGTGAAGGACTCAAAAGGCGATAAGATCAGACTCGCGGGCATTGAGACGAGAACGCGGAGGAAAATGGTCTGCAAGCAACGCAGTAGAAGCAGCTGAGATCCGCCTGAGACATCAAGACATCGTTGGTACAACGTGCGTAGGACGCCAGGGACTGGGTACAAGTCATGTGCTGCGCTGGGGGACATCAGATAAAGCCGGCAAGAGGAAGATGGTACAGGACGATGGAAAATGGAGGAGGAAATCAGGAAGGCCAAAGTGGTGGAGATGGGAGCCCAGGGAGCATGGACGAGGTGGGGAACTACAAACAGAAGACGGCCTTGGTCGGACATCTGGCTTATGGAACCTTGCCGAATCAAGTTCCTGCTGAGGTCAGTTTACGACCTGCTTCCCTCGCCTACTAACCTCCATAGATGGGGCTTGACTGAGACTCCAGACTGTCCATTGTGCAGCCGACCAGGGAATGTTGCGCATGTACTATCAGGATGCAATGTCGCTCTTACGTAAGGACGCTACAGATGGCGCCATGACAAGGTGCTAAAGGAACTGGCTGACATCCTGGAGAGGGAGAGGATTAAGAAGCGGAAGCCTGCTAAGGGTTGTACATTCATCAACTTTGTAAGAGGCGGGGAGGGAGGACACACTTCTTCAACTGTTCAACAGGGGGTATCCTTGACGGCGCACTTAACTGGGAGATGAGGGTCGATCTAGACAGGAGACTGGTATTCCCCGACATCATCCAGACCAATCTGCGTCCAGATATCCTCATATGGTCAACGCAGGGAAAGAAGATGGTCATTGTGGAATTGACAGTTCCATGTGAAGAAAGATGTGAGGAGGCATTTGAGTATGAAGACTTGGCAGCTTGGAGCTGCAATCCAGGGTTTCTATTTAGGTAATAACAAACATCGAAATGACAACATAGAGGGTTTGACATGTGTTTTTGCTAAAACAAATCCTACACAGATGTACAGGTAAGTGGGTTTTTACGTATTAGTAGATGATACACAGTGGACAACTGCTAGGTCTATATGTACACGACTGAGCGCAAGTGTGTCGATCCAAGCAGAGTTAAAACAAAATGACGACTGCCTGTCCTTAGACACGCAAGGGGTTATCTAAAAAAAAACCTATCATTTTTTTTAAATCTCAAATGTATATCTGTTTAACTGGCATAGTAAGCTTTAACATGAAATTTGCAAGAGTGGGGTTAAAAGGAACTCAGGTCTGGTATAATTTTTATTATATGGTATAATCTGGGATCTGGGACCTGGGTTTCAATGTACATTACAATTAGAAAAAGTAATACCTTGAAAATGGAATATACAATTGAAGCTATCACTCGAAAATGATTGATGACAGTACAGTACAAAAGATCCCAGAGAATTATTGGCGCCTACCAAAGTATTATATATTTCTGACAATGGAAAGAGAGATATTTTCTCTGTTTTTTTTTTAACTGTAAATATCAAAATACAAGATAGCTGCCTCTTGGCCATCTTGTTGAATTTGTTTGAACAAGTTTTATGGCCCATCGACAACCAATGTCCTTCAGAGCCATTATTTTAATAGATCTATCCAAAAATGCCATATGCACAACAACATCCTAAGGGAATTCTACTTATAAAATTTGATACCGATCCCTTTGGTACTTTCTAAGATATAAAGGTAACAATTTTCAACTATCAAAATCCAAAATATATGCTATCAGCTACATGTATCATGTTGACCAAGTGCGATTATAAGCATCAGGATATTCAGTCTTTAACAGCAATCTCTACGCCAGCATCGGCTTAAACGGAACTCAAGTCTGGTTCCTAGACTGTTCATTAAAAAATCCTTAAACGTAACTCGGAACTGGTTCCGAGTTCCGTTTTACATAAACGGAACTCGGAAATAGGAATTGATCGAAAACTAAATTAAAGTGGATTTACCAATATTACTCCATTAAAAAGGCCAACAGGCAACATTTCTCATATGTCTTAGGCATATATAATGATTACATCTTAAATATAATAGAAAATTTCCTTAAACGGAACTCGGAACTGGTTCCGAGTTCCGTTTTACTTAAACGGAGGACTTTAAAACTATTTACATAATCATTACTTTTCGCTTTCGTATTCCAGGCCGTGCGTTCATAAGAACAAAGAGGATGCAACGTGGCGCGCTGGTATCAAATTTCCGTTGTCATATCTACATAATTCAACGTATCTTTTATAATCCATTTCAAAATCCACCTCCAGTCAAATTGCGGTTAAAATAGACCATTTTGTACTGAAGTATAATGCAAATAAAATTTAACATTGCTTTTATCATTCGGACAAGGTTATATGCAAACTCCTTAAATTCACTTATGGTTCCGATTTTGAAATTCTATGAGTATATTTTGAATGCCTTCTTTAATAAAATTCTGACAAATTAAGGATTTCTTGCTATGAAATAACAAAAGAAAAGCAAAGAAACGAAAGAGTATATAAATTTTATGATTATTTTATTTGATTATCTTCATTCCAAATTATCACAGCACATCGATTCATAATGATCAACCAGATAAGGTTAGTTTTAAAAGTAATGTATTTGTTGATTTATTTAGCACATCCATGTATTTAAACTTAAATTATAAATAATTCATGCTTGTTACATAGATAATGAATACATTTTTTTGAATCACAGTCAATTGAACATGACATAGCAACAAAAAATCGAAAAAAAACATATACTTACTAAAGGTACATATCAAAAAATAAAGCTACATAAGCTAAGATAAATATACAGCTATCTTAATATTATATATATTCTCTGATTATTGCTGAAATTTTACATATTCTCTGGATATATCTGTGTCTTTACTCAAATTAAAATGATTTAAATGCAGTAACGAATATAGTCGTTGCATAGCAATATCATCTCAAACAATTTTATTGATTTAAGTATTCAAAATCATTGAGTGACAATTCCTTATTATTCAATGATATAAGAATGACAATATCTTAAAGTTATTTTTAAAAATAGATGTGTTTCACCAATGAAAAATATGTGAATTTGGTCTTACAATAGAAATTCAGATTAGTTTTTTGAATTATACATGAAGATAATTAGGCTATTAATTTAGTTTTTTCCTGAGCGATAAGAATCGAAATACAAATTTAAAAACTCATTTCTATTTCTACATTGGCAAACTTAAGCAAATATATGCATACACAATATACGCAAACAAATATAAACAATGACAAAAAAGTTTCATATAAATCAACCGTCATATTGTGTAAGGAGTATGTTTTTTCAAGTAAGTGTTTACAAAAATACAATAGTTTACCTGTATCAAAAAGTCAAAACTTTTATTCATAAGTAAATTGTATCCTTTTTCAATTTTAATTAAAATCAGAATCATCAGAATGTCCTTCTTGATTGATGGCAAATTATACACAGTACTGAGAGCCTTAATGTTTTCAATAAAACTTGTTAAAACGACTAAAATTGATGTCAAAATTGTATTCGGATACATATTCAAATTATATCACTTGAAATACAGGTACATGTCAACTGGTAAGCCAGAATAATTTACTGAGAATTGGAAATGAGTACATGTATCATCCACTGTTTCCGTCCCCTTGAAGAAATTTAATAATGTTCCTTCACCACATATCCATACTCCCCACCAACATTAAAAATAACCACTCATTAATCAAAACCTCCAAGACATCTGCACTCTACACAAATTAAAACAGTAATTATGGACAAATATGCACTCTAGATTTAATACAGTTAAGATATGATGTGTAGAGAATACCTTACGATGAAAACTAAGTAAATTTGAATTACAGATCGCAATATAAGACATAAAAATGCCAAACGAAAAACAGTTCACATCGCTTCCTATAGAAAATCCAGAATTAAATACTTGTATAAGTACAAGTAGTTCTAAATCATATTACATTTACTATCACCTATATTAACAAGATAAAAAATAAAACAAATAAAACTCACCAATTGTTTTGGAACTATAAATTAAATTTCTGCTAAAAAAGTTGCATCATCATGATAGTCAATAACCCACCTCAAAAAACAATAACCCCCCCCCACCTAAAATTTTCACACCCAACATCCACCTAAAACCCCATAATATCCATATTCACACAACTTCTTGTACATGTTATAGTTCGATACAATCAAAGGAAAACCTTATCAACACCAACACTAACACTTCGAATTAATTATAATTAAGTAAAACATATTGAACAAAGGTGATTAGACACTATAACTATGAAGCAAAATCATAGTTCAATTGCTGTGATCTCACTTTACATCCTATTTACAAAAACAATTTATGCCCAATTGATGCAATACTCCAATAAAAACAATGCCAACCAAAACCCCATCAGACTACACCCACTTAACAACCCTACAAGCTCTATCTCCGGATTCAGATCCTATGTTCCAATTACAATAGCAATATGATTGTTATACAGATTGCTCTCTACCCTTACAAGTTACCAATCAACTACCAGGAAAAACTAATCTGGTGTCATGGCGCAATAACATTCCATGTTGAATGCAATTCGATGAAAGCTTATTTACTAGGGAAGGGGAATCTTATACCAGGTGAATGTTCCTGTACCAGTGGAGGACCTAGCCGATATCAAGCTAAATCTGGTTTAATTGATATATCGATTATATAGGTATACTTTATTTCAAGGGTAACCTTATCTATCTTGGTGAATTACCCGCGTACCTATTTATTCTAAAATATCTTAATTGATATATCGATTATCTGAATTGGGGGTAAAATTGATGTTTGTAATCATTTAATTCATAGGTCGTCGAGTAACTGAAATTGTAGTAAAACAATTATTAGCATGTTTCAAAACCATATTTACAATAAAATATAAGCAAATGAAACGTTCATACCATAACACCACGCAAAGCAACAACAAAAAAATATGATTTCAGGTGCAGTTATTTGGGATGCTAAATTCTGAAGCAACAACACAACAACTGGTAATATATCTGCCACCTAATATTATCCCCAACCGAATCACTCATTATTTGTATTATCTGATCAGCGTATGTGACTTATTAATGCGAAACTAAATAAGGAGACTGAACAAGCAAACAAACAAATAAAGCACTCTACTTATTATACAATGTCTAAATCCTCTAAGTTTCCTACACCCAAATATTTACATTCGATTCCGCTCCTCTCTATTTCCTTTTTAGAGCCAGAATGATACAACCCCTAGCTGTTTACATTCCATATAACTTTTATTTATGATTATGATACTTTTCATAGCAACCGCCAGCTGCTTGTCCCGAATGTCTCAATTGAACTATTATGTATAGATCCACAATGTCATGTTTTTTTTTCTTATCTCAAACTCACTCACCCAAATGGCCTATCCTAAATCACCTTTGATTTAAAACCCAAATAAGAAAAAAAAAAACTACCCGTAAATGGAGTCCTTGTCTTTGGCTCCCAAAAATGTTTCAATAAATCCTTACCCATAATATTATCTATTATGTATGATTTGGTGTTTCCGAATTCTGGTAATTATTCCTAAAAAAGCATATCAGTTTGCGAAGTTTTCCATCTACAATTCATAGAGTTCATCCTTGAACAAACTTTAATATGTCTCCTTAAACATTCTTTCGACTCATTATACATTTAGTTTATTTGCGATTTCCCTCTCTTGTTTCTTGTACAAACACAATCACAAAGTAGGTAGAAAAGAAAATGTCAAAAGTTTCTATTTAAGATGGCAACTAAAGATTACATTACAAATGAATCCTGATGAACTTAATATTTACAAATACAGCAACGTAATTTCTTAACAATTAGTTGAAAAATTGATGGTTCCAAATATTACAATGGGCTTTTGTATTATTTCTTTTCTTTTGTCAATAATTGTTCTTAGATGCAATTTTTTTAACTTCATCCACGCTATCGACCGTATATAACAGAATATCTTTGTATCAATAGATCCATATATAAGCTGCTACATTAACAATGTTACTGATCCTTCTAATGATTTACGGTTTCCCTAGCTAAAAGTTCTTCACCATAACTTTTATTGAATCATGCCTTAAAAGTCACACGTACATCATAGAATATCACATCTGAGCCAGCTCACACGGTCTTCACTTGATTCACTTGCAACTCTTTCCTTGACAAATATCTGCGCTGTAGTGTACCATTCAATTCGACATGCCTTCATCGCTATCAATAGCCTGCCAATAGTTGCATCAGTCTGGAACTCGTCTACCCAATATTGAAGGAGGCCACACATTCTCGACTGGAATGTGATAGGATGGCCAATTTCGTGCTGCTCTATGATTGGAGGAGACAACCCGAGCTCGAGACAGAGATTGTAGAATGTGTTACCAATATTTGGAACAATACTCGTTTTATTTCTTCACCAGAATGGAGCTCTTGTCAAGACGTCGATCGGAACAATGTTCCTGCAACGAGATTAACCATAAATATTATACATCAACACAGACGAATACATGTGGTTAAAATTGAAGAAAAAAAGACAATATCGTTGTATGCCCTTATATAGGATTGTATACGGTATTTACTTCAACTTCGTTATGAAAGAGTTTTGCGGTTATGTGCTTCCCAAATAAATAGGTACAGTTAAATAGATACTGCGTATATCAAAGAAATGTTTATTAATACTAAAACTTGAGTCTCATCAAAATGCATAATGCATATAAAGTAAGTATTTGCTTAGGCCGTTTTCGTTTCTGAAAAAATGTTTTTTTTTTGATATATTGCGTCTCTTTGATAACAATCGGAAATAAAAAAAATAATAAACCAAAAATGCGCATTGTCAAATGAATAATTTAAGTTATATTGACATCTGGGTCGATTCAAATGTTCAATTTTCTATATCATCATCCAGCATGTTGGCCATATCAGATGTGCTTATATATAGCGAACGCACCGGAAGTATACGAGTCAGGCACTGTATCCTAGTGATTCCATGGACACAAAGGTAAGTCGCCAAGTTTTAGAATAAAACGTGTCAATGTGACTATGCATGCAGTTTATTTAGAATTGACCAGTAAGTTATTGGTACATATAACGTGGATTCAGGTAATTAGCACGGCTGTAAACGTGTGACATGTGCGTTTAACATGAAATGGGTACGGTCACATGGGTGCGCGGTGCATGGTCTCCTCAGTCGTCATAATTTAGTTCACGGAATAGTATGCATGTTCCGGTTTAGGTGAACCAGGATTTGGCGGTCAAATTAAGAAATTGTAGGAGGGGAGGGGGGTCAGTCGTCTCCGCCATATTGGAGTGCCGAAAGCCATAAAGGTATAAAACATAAATTACAGCTGATACATTTGGAATTGGTAACATTAGGGGGAGCCAATTACATTGTTTTACCTAATGTCTAGTTTGGGGTTTGCTATCTATACCTGCCAGGTATAATTGGTGGGAGGGGGGGCTGGGGGAGGGCTCTTTCATTGTATTACATACTATTCATCCCAGGTAAGCTAATTTAACTAATTGTACTGATTACTAATATAAGGGTTAATTAGGTTATTAAAAGTATGGGTTTTTTATGTTATAATGATGAAACATACCATTTCGTGAATATTTGTTCTGTTAATGAAACATATTAATGGTGGTTAAGTGTCATTCAAGCTTTCCGGATATATGTGCTGGTTGCACAGATTCCAGTCATGGACGAAGACATGCATCTTTTCTGCTCACTACAGGTTTGATCTTTGTTCAATTTGTTTATTTTACACAGAAAGGCTCTGGAACCATGTTCCTGGTAAATTTGAATATGTAAACGGTTTAGTATATCTGGTTTTCTTCTAAAATCTTGACATTTTCTATATTATTGGGGTACATGATTATGTAATGGATTATATCCCTTTGCCTGGGGACTTTTCCTATTTTTTCATTATATTCAGGAAGTTTAATTATATAACCAACAATTAACTTAAACTACATTAATACTATTCTAATATTTAATACTGTTATGTATGACACTAAATACATGTAGTTATGAGATAAGGGAGATAACTCCTATAGTTTTTTTTATCAATACATCCTATGAAGGTCATATCATTGATTTAGGTTATAGAACTTTCTAGAATATAATCATGTATAAACAAATATGTTTGTAAACATGTTGATTTTAAGTAGAGATCTAGAATGATCTATTTCCAGAAAGTTATGTGTGTTTACTTGTTTACTGTTTTTAGTTAGATATTTCTAGAAGTAGGAGGTTCTCCAATATTCTTGAATTACGGTTTAGCTATATATACTCCAGCTGCCCAAGGCTAATCAGAACTGTAATGAGACCTGTAATAAGACATATCAAGAATTGTACAGCGCCATATAAGATTCTATTGGGAGAGCTATTGTGACTTTATCTGTGGATTATTACAACACTTTGTGTGGATTTATTCATATTGCCTGGAACTTTACAAATCATCTGTGGACATTCAATTTCCTTGTGGATTTGTGATTATTGTTAATTTGAAACCTGGAAGGATCAAGGATTATACCAGGACATTCGCATACAGATAAGTAACACTTTAAATCATCGTACTACTCTTGTACCACCACCAATTACTTTAGACATTGTAAACCATCTCTGTATAATATTGTACATATAATTAAACTGTGTTTTGAATTTAGCTGCTGGTTTCTCCTTTCTGTTATTCGTTAATGTAACAGAATTGGGGGCTCGTCCGGGATCGATATTTAATTTGTGAAATCTAACTTTGAAAAATTAATTAAGAAATTTTCAAAATTTGTGTAAAAACTTGGAGTTTACATTTGAAACCAACAGCTAGATTAACATGACTACTATGCAGGTAGAACAGTTTGTTAAAGCGCCATCCCTGGAAGTTCTTTTGCAAGTTAATAAGAAGGATTTACTGTTATTGAGTAAACATTTAGGCCTAGCTATCAAAACTAATTTGAGGAAAGCTGAAATTCGGAATGTAATTATAAGATATTTTGTTGACAATGGCAAATTTGACTCTAGTGCATTAGATAGTATAGAGGAAACAATCAGTTCAGAAATTCAAATTAGACAAATGGAACTTGAACATGAAATGAAAATGAAACAAATTGAAAAAGAAATGAGAGAAAGAGAAATAGAAAAGGAGTTAAGAGAAAAAGAAATTGAAAGAAAATTAAAAGAAAAAGAGATCGAGAGAGATCAGATGTTAGAAATAGAGAAGCAGAAAATTCAAGCTGAAACAGAACTTAGAATTAAAGAATTAGAGCTAGCTTCTCAAGACGGTTCAAGTAATCCAACTTTTAGGGGTTTACAAGGAAACAGAGGTTTTGATGTCAGTAGAAATATTAGGTTAGTTCCTCCTTTTCAAGAGAAAGAAGTTGACAAGTATTTTCTACATTTTGAGAAAATAGCTGACAGTATGAAATGGCCTGAAGATAAGCTTACAATGCTTCTTCAGAGTGTCCTGATTGGTAAAGCTAGAGACATTTATTCTTCTTTATCTGTTGATGACATTTCAAATTACCAAGTAGTCAAGAAAGCTATTTTGAAAGCTTATGCGTTAGTTCCTGAGGCTTACCGCCAGAAATTTCGAAACTCGAGAAAGAGAGATGAACAAACTCATGTAGAATTTGCCAGAGAAAAAGAACAATTATTTAATAGGTGGTGTGATTCTAAAGAAATTGATGAGGATTTCGGTAAATTGAGGCAATTATTGTTGATAGAGGAGTTTAAACGTTGTGTCCACACAAACATAAAAACTCATTTAGATGAGAGAAAAGTTGAAACACTTAGTGAAGCAGCTACAATGGCTGATGATTACGCTCTCACCCACAAAGGCTCATTTGTTAAAAACAGTTCTCAAGACAAAAACAGTACCACAGGTACTAGTAAATTTGGTCAGCCTAGGAACCCAACCTTTAGTGGCCCTTCCAACGACAAACCTAAATTAGGTGATAAAACTAAGACTGCTTCTAAAACAGATGATAGGGTAGGTGTGGGGTCTCCTTCTGGTCCTGTTTGTAATTACTGCAAGAAAGTAGGGCATACTATGTCTGAATGTTATTCTCTCCAGCGTAAGGAGCAAAGGCGTAAACAGTCAGTTCCTTCTGTGTTAGCTATGTCAAAGCCTAGTCAGAAACTTAGTGATATTGTGGAAGATTCTAAAGTGTCTGTTGAGATTAAGAGCTCAGAGTCTGATAGTGTCTTGGAGAAGTACTCTCCCTTCATTTCTGAAGGTTTTGTTTCACTTACTAGTGATATCACCAACTTGAAACCTGTGAAGATTTTGAGAGATACTGGGGCTTCTCATTCTTTAATATTAGATGGCGTAGTGCCTTTGTCTGAGGAGACCTCATCTGGTAGTAGTGTTTTGCTTCAAGGTGTAGAGTTAGGTTTTGTTAATGTGCCTCTCCATTGTGTTTATTTAAAGTCAGACTTAGTAACTGGGCCTGTCACCATTGGTGTTAGACCGGAACTTCCCATAGAGGGCGTGTCGCTCATTTTAGGCAATGACTTGGCTGGAGAGAAAGTTAGGGTAGATCCCTTAGTGTCCAGTATCCCTGATAAAACAGATGATGCTGAGACTATTCAACAGGAATTTCCTGGTATTTTCCCTTCTTGTGCTGTAACTCGTTCAATGAGTAAGAAGGTTTCTGATGTTGCAGTAGTTGAGGATCATTATAGTCCAGGGTTAGGTGACACTTTCTTGGCTCATGATATAGAGGATGTCGGGGGCAAGTGTGATCTTTTGAGCAATCCTGTAGACTTTGATAGTGATAGAGTTGTTCCTAACAAGGGTACTTCTTTGTCTGACATGATGAGTAAATCATCTTTGTCTAGAGAGGAGCTTATAGTAGAACAGGAAAAAGATCCTGAAATCTCCTTATTGTGTAATCGGGCTTTGAGTGAGGAAGAGGCTGAGAAAGTCCCGGTTTGTTACTTCCGTCAGTCAGGTGTGTTGATGCGCAAGTGGCGCCCCCCTGATGTGTCTCCCGAGGAAGACTGGAAGGTTGTCAATCAAATAGTTGTCCCACCGAGGTATAGGCAAGATATTCTAAGTTTGTCTCATGACGTACCTATGGCAGGGCATCTAGGTGTGACCAAGACTTATAACAGGATCTTAGATCACTTCTTTTGGCCCAAGTTGAAACGGGATGTGGCTGATTTTTGTAGGTCTTGTCATACTTGTCAGGTGGTAGGGAAACCTAATCAGAAAATCACTGTTGCACCTTTGCACCCCATTCCAGCATTTGAGGAACCATTTAGTAGAGTCATTATAGACTGTGTAGGTCCTCTACCCAAAACTAAGTCTGGGAATGAGTATCTTTTAACTATTATGTGTGCTTCCACACGCTTTCCTGAAGCCATTCCACTCAGGAATATTAAAGCCCCTAACATAGTCAAGGTTTTGGTTAAATTCTTTACATTGGTTGGTCTTCCAAAAGCTGTCCAATCGGACCAAGGTTCGAATTTCATGTCTGGTATTTTTCAACAAGTCATGTACCAGCTCCAGATCAAGCAGTATAAGTCTAGTGCTTATCATCCAGAGTCTCAGGGTGCTTTAGAACGTTTTCATCAGACATTGAAGAATATGATGAGATCTTATTGTTTTGAAAACAAAACAAAAGAGATTGGGACGAAGGTATACACATGTTGTTGTTTGGCGTTAGAGAATCTGTACAAGAATCTCTTGGCTTCAGTCCCTTTGAACTTGTGTTTGGACACACTGTACGTGGTCCTTTGAAAATTTTGAAAGACAAAATTTTGGACGAAGATTTTAAAGTGAATCTCTTAGAGTATGTGTCTAACTTTAAGCAAAGGTTGACAAGGGCATGTGAACTGGCAAAAGAAAATTTGGCCGTTACTCAAACCAAAATGAAAACATGGTATGATAAAGATGCCCGTGCAAGAAGTTTTGATCCAGGTGACAAAATTTTGGCTCTATTACCAATACCGGGTCAGCCTTTGCAAGCTAGATATTTTGGACCTTATATTGTTGAGAAAAAGGTTGATGATGTTAACTACATTGTACAAACTCCAGGGAGGCGCAAGAAAACTCAATTATGTCATGTTAATATGCTTTAGAAATATGTAGATAGAGAAGAGAGCAAGACCTCTCAACCTATTGCTACTCTGGCCTCTGTACCATCACAAAGTGAAAGTACAGCTGATATTTGTAAATTAGACTTAGATGGTGGTGTACAAGATGTAGGTTTAGACTGTGGTGTTAAGTTACGGAATTCAGATGTGCTCGCGAACTTGGACAAGAAACTGTGTCATCTATCAGAAAAGGAACGCAATGAACTGAAAGATTTGATACTTGAGTTTAAACATTTGTTTCCGGATACACCAGGCAAAACAGATGCTATCTATCATGACGTGGATGTAGGCGATGCGCCACCTGTCAAGCAACATCCTTACCGTGTCAATCCTTTGAAAGAAGAACACTTAAAGAAAGAAATTCAATACATGTTGGACAATGATATTATTGAACCAAGCAAAAGTGAATGGAGCTCTCCATGTGTTTCTGGTACCAAAGCCAGACAAGACATACCGGTTCTGTACTGACTTCAGAAAAGTAAACTCTGTCAGTAAAACAGACTCTTATCCAATTCCAAGGATTGACTCGTGTATTGACAAAGTTGGCAAAGCCAAGTACGTAAGCAAGTTTGACCTGTTGAAAGGGTATTGGCAGGTGCCATTAACAGAAAGAGCTAAAGAAGTGTCGGCATTTGTAACCTCACAAGGTTTGTACCAGTACAAAGTTATGCCGTTTGGTATGAAGAATGCCCCGGCAACATTTCAACGTCTTCTTAACAGCGTGATATCAGACCTGGAAGGCTGTGGTGGATACATCGATGACGTCATCAACTACCACGACACGTGGGAAGACCATCTACGCGGGATTCGTGAATTCTTCGAAAGACTCACTACCATGAAATTGACTGTAAACTTATTGAAATGTGAATTTTGTCATGCAACTGTTGAATTTTTAGGCCATGTTGTAGGACAGGGGCAGGTTAAACCTGTTCAGGCCAAAGTAGAATCAATTATAGATTTTCCATCTCCTGGAAGCAAGAGAGAGCTGATGAGATTTCTTGGTATGGCTGGATACTACAGAAAATTTTGTCAAAATTTCTCTGTTATAGCAGCTCCACTTACTGCTTTGTTAAAGAAAAATGTCAAATTTGTTTGGTCAGACGAATGTAAGTCTGCATTTGAGAAATTGAAAGCCATACTATCAAACTCACCAGTTCTGACTGCTCCAGATTTTAATAAACAGTTTAAACTGTTTGTTGACGCCAGTGATGTAGGTGTTGGTGCTGTTTTGATGCAAGAAGGTACTGAACAAATTGACCATCCAATTTGTTATTTCTCGAAAAAGTTAGACAAACACCAGAGAAATTATTCCACCATTGAGAAAGAATGTTTAGCGTTGATTTTGGCCTTGAACCAATTTGATGTGTATCTCTGCACTACAGTTGTGCCTGTGTTGGTCTTCAACGACCACAACCCTTTGACATTCATTGGGAAAATGAAAAACAAAAACCAAAGAATTCTCAGGTGGAGTTTGACTTTGCAAGAATACAATCTTGACATCAAACATATCAAAGGGAAAGACAATATTCTAGCTGATGCTTTATCAAGGATTTAAATATTACTTGATATGTCAAGAAAGTTTCCTTTTCAAGAAAACTTTCTTTTCTTTAAGGAGGGGTGTGTTATGTATGACACTAAATACATGTAGTTATGAGATAAGGGAGATAACTCCTATAGTTTTTTTTATCAATACATCCTATGAAGGTCATATCATTGATTTAGGTTATAGAACTTTCTAGAATATAATCATGTATAAACAAATATGTTTGTAAACATGTTGATTTTAAGTAGAGATCTAGAATGATCTATTTCCAGAAAGTTATGTGTGTTTACTTGTTTACTGTTTTTAGTTAGATATTTCTAGAAGTAGGAGGTTCTCCAATATTCTTGAATTACGGTTTAGCTATATATACTCCAGCTGCCCAAGGCTAATCAGAACTGTAATGAGACCTGTAATAAGACATATCAAGAATTGTACAGCGCCATATAAGATTCTATTGGGAGAGCTATTGTGACTTTATCTGTGGATTATTACAACACTTTGTGTGGATTTATTCATATTGCCTGGAACTTTACAAATCATCTGTGGACATTCAATTTCCTTGTGGATTTGTGATTATTGTTAATTTGAAACCTGGAAGGATCAAGGATTATACCAGGACATTCGCATACAGATAAGTAACACTTTAAATCATCGTACTAACTCTTGTACCACCACCAATTACTTTAGACATTGTAAACCATCTCTGTATAATATTGTACATATAATTAAACTGTGTTTTGAATTTAGCTGCTGGTTTCTCCTTTCTGTTATTCGTTAATGTAACAATACATAGTTTGCAATTAATCAACACAGTGTGTAAGTTCAACATCTCATGTTTTCAGAATACTTTCTATCCTTACTCCTTATCCCCCCCCCACCCCCCCCCCCCGTCTCCCCCCATTAGCCCCCCCCCCCCATGACCATCCCCACCCCCCACCCCCCAACACCAACGTGGCCAGAAGAGAGATAGAGAGACGACTATTACAGACTTGCGCCTGTTATGCACGCCCCACCCAACCCCTCACACCTCTCGTTCACTCATAGAGTGAGTATTGGAGCGCCTCTCTCCCCCAAATAAAATTTTAATTTTCTAGCTATATCGGGTCTCTGCGTCCCTATTGTGTATGTGTTGACTATCATGGCAAATATACTTCTGCATGATTAAAGTATATTCCGAGTTGCACAATATAAATATACAAAATAATAGGTGACCACTATTCTTAATAATAACCGTGCAATTCATTGATTGTCGATGGATGAGACAGGACGCATTATTAATGGACTGATTAAGCCATGGATGAACATACACAGGCCGACATATGTGCAAAATCCTGTAACTTGCATCATGTATAGTCAGCATTATAAGACTGGCTTGAGGACTCACGTAGGAATATAATAACATCAATTGACATTGAGTCATAACTACTCCTATGGTAGTATGAAAGATCGCGTAAACATTTAATAGACAAGCCATCTATTTTTTTTTCTTGGTCTGAATACTTATGTCGACTCAAGCGGGAATCTGCTATGAATGTTGACATTGGATCTATGTATACTCTTCGCTAATTTTTGTCATATTTGAGAAACACTGTTTGTCTCCGTCTGCTCTGGCGGTTTCCTCTGATTTTTTACCACGTTTTTATAATGTATGCATATCATAATTGAAGTTATCGTTTAATTATAAAGTTAAAATGTTAATGCTTTTAACGTGTGCACTTGAAAAATAGGCTCGAAAGATGCCGTATCATTCAGAACTCTTCCGAACATCGTCGCGACAATCTCGAAGTAACACGAGAGTGGTGATAACATGTCAAAACGAAAGAAAATGACAACAAGACTTTTCAATTATTAAACAAAATATGTGGTCGAAAATCATCTCTTGTGGACATATGCAATATGTACACAGCAATTGACTATAATTAGCCAGAAAATGGTAAAACGAGAACACTAATGTTTATGGCTTGCAATCGCCTACGGGTGTCCGTTAGATACTATTCGGAATGTCCGACAACACTCATGTGGTCCAGCCTATGAACCATGTACAGTGGTGATTGAGGCAGAGCTTTATTGCTTAGGTACTAATTCAGTGTCATTCACATAGTGGATTAGGAATTGAACCTAAAAGGTTACCTCTAATAGTCATTCAATTAAACCTGGGAATCTGTCCATTTCGACTATAGGAAATATTCAATTCAATTGTAGATTACAGGCTTATGGCTGTTGCAGGATATTACTAAGATTTCCATTATTGTGTATAGTGTCATTCAATTATTCTGATTAAGATTTGATATGTTCCAGTTGTCATTCAGTACTTGGGATGTACTATTTACTATGAAGTATCCAAATATTCCAATTACTTGGGATTAGGATAAGTATGTATCTTCAGTTTGTACAAAATTATACACCCTGGTCTTTGTTAGCATGACATTTGGTAAATGGTGTAAATACCAGTGTATTACTCGCATTTTACTTGCTGTGGATGTTTAATAAGGTTTCTGTTGTTTATCTCCTATTAACAGCATTTAGGTGCTGGGATTGGTTTGATAGTGTATGTATTATTTTACTTGGCGGTATTGGTTTTGCCTCTGTGTCCGTTTAGCTCCGTGTCTATTTTTTTTCTCATCTGTGACTACAGAGTTATATAAATACAACTTTGACTTGCGTGTCGGTTGGGGCTGCCCTAATCATTACGAATTTATATATTCATCATTTTGTGTTACTCTGTGCACACACACAGCTTTAACCATGTCATTAACACCAGGGAAATGGGGAAATGATACAAAAGGTTAAACTGGCCAACTGGTAAATTTAAGAATCACTCCGCTAACTAGAGGGGAAGGTGATTGATATAGGTATAGAGGTCATCCTGAAAATATGAACGGAGTTAGATTTACCCCAAGGATCAGAGCGATTTGTTCGGAGCATGGGTTAGAGGGAAACGATTGTCGCAAGTGCCTATCGTATAGGGGGTGTCCCTAAAAATTTCCACATTTGCATCTGCGAGATCAGTCAACCCCAAAAAAGAATGAAGTTACATACCGGGAATGGAGATATGAGGTTCAGTGTATTGCCCCGCCCGTAATTGGCTGATAGGATCCTGAAATATCTGAGAGTACGTTAGGTCAAGCTATACGTCGATTCCTTTAGAGGGGTGCAAGGTTAGCTCTGATGGGGGTTGATAACCAGCATAGTTTTAGAGAGATTCTGAGCAAAGTTTGATATCTTGTATGGGGTATGTACGTACTAAGAGATATGATAATGCAGGAGTTCTTTAATTCATATCAGAAGCCAGGAGAGAATGTTTTACTGAGTATTGGTCAAATTTGTCGTCGTTTGGATGGTATGTTACAGGTAGCTGTAGAACATGGGTTCCACTATGATATGAATTCGAAAAAATGATTTGCTTCGTAGGGAAATTCTGGTCTTCTCTTTCGTTGTGACAAATTAAAGAGTCAGACCAGACAGACATGTTTGACACTGTGATGGATTTATAACCAGTTGTTGTTTAAGGGAGATTAGGATTGTAGTAGAGCGAAGATAATATTAACAACAGTGGTAGAGCTAGCTCAGGTAAGTACCAGTAAGAAGGCACAGCAACATTCCGTTCAGGGTGGTGCAACAGGAGAGCAGGTCCTAGTTCTTTAGAGGCCAATTAGAGAAAAAAGTTTAACAAAAAGTTTGAAAAACTGGATGAGAAGGTAAATGATCAGTTTGCCAAGGTGTTAGACAAATTGAATAGTTTGGACATGAAACATCATAATAAGGGTAATTACCAAGGTAAGAAAGGTAACTATGGTCAAGGTAATTCAGGAAGAGGACAGTGTGGTCAAGGTCAGAAAGGTCAGAGTTACAAGGGTAAACAAGGTGGTCACAAGGACCCAAACGCCTAAAGGTTTCTGCAGCTGGCCCATGTGGAAACCCTTGTGAAGATAGAAATAAGGGCCATTCAGTGTTTGATAGGATGATCAGGGGGAAAAGAATGAGGAAAGGATTAATTCTACAGGTAGAAGACATCAAAAGCTTTGATTGATAGTGGATCAATGTAACTAACTTTATCCAACCAGAGATATCTTATTTACAATTACACTTATAGGGATATGGTCAAGAGTTCCATTAAGACTCGTAGAGCTGAGGAGAGGTCTGAGGTAACAGTAGCAGATTGGTACTAAAGCTTAAAAGCTGAGTTATTTAGGCTACATCTGAGAACATGGGTCCAGATTCATTTTTGAATAACTTTGTTTGGGATACCTGTACCAGTGTTGATATGGTACAGGAATAATGACGGAATACAATCGTGGAGTGTCCTGTTATTATATGGTACTAATATTAATTAGACCATGCAAGGAGGTCTTGGTTATTGGGGGGGGATTAGGACTTTCTGAACCTGTACCATATGGATGGCAGGTTTAGCGATTTAAACGCAATACAATGTGCATTTCAAATACCTCGTCAGGAAGATCTGAGTCATTGTCTATTAGTAAGAAAGTCATTTGGGTTTTATCATAGGGGCCTTATAGTTTCCTGTATGTTAGATGGTATAGTATGAGGTGTAGGTCATGGATATTAGAGACGTAGTTACAGTGGAACCTGGAGGGTCATAGTATCATACTGGATTTGCGATAAGTCCAAGGGTAGAAAGGTGCAAATCAGCATTTAATATTGTGAGGTTGCGAGTGCCAGGTTTGTAATATGACTGCCAAGTCCCTGTGTCAGTAGGGCCGAGGGCAGGAGTTCTTGTCAAAAGTGAGGAAGTTAAAAGTTGTGGATGACTTATCCTCGAGTGTTGTAAAATTACCCACAAAGTTTGATCCTGAGGAGTTAGGGGTGCACATAGATCCTAGTTGTTTATCTGAAGAACAGTTAGCAACAGTTAGAGATACCTTGGGTAAATGGAGTCATATTTTCTCCAAAGATGCTTCAGATTTGGGTAAAGCGGATATTGTGAGACATAAGATAGAGTTGTTAGATCCGAAACCTTTTAAGCAACCCTATAGACGTATTCCTCCCGGCATGTATGAGGAAGTTCGACAGCATGTGAAGGACATGATTGATATTGGAGTTATACGGGAAGGATGGTTTCCTAAGGTTCTGTATCGACTACAGAATGTTATACAACAGAACTCGGAAAGATGCGTATAGCCTTCCGAGATTCGATGACATAATTGATACTCTGAATGGTTCTAAGTTCTTCTCCAAGCTAGACCTACGGTCAGTTTACTGGCAGGTTGAAATGGAGGAACAGTCAAAGCTTTACACAGCTTTCACAGTAGGTAACCTAGGGTTCTATGAATGTAACCGAATGGGTTTTGGTTTAACTAATGTTCCTGCTACTTTCCAAAGACTTATTGAAAAGTACATGGGTGATTTACATTTGCGGGAGTGTTTGGTCTTCATAGATGATGTTCTTATATTTGCTAGAACATTTGAAGAACATGTGAAAAGGTTGCAGGCTGTGTTTGGTAAGATAGAGGACCATGGTCTCAAACTGAAACCATCCAAGTGTGAGTTATTTATGCCCTCTGTCTGCTATCTTGGACATGTGGTTTCAGAAGAAGGTATCAGTACTGATCCTGAAAAGACCAAAGCTGTTAGAGTCTGGCCTGAGCCCAAAAATTTAAAGGAACTCCGTCAGTTCCTGGGGTTCACTGGTTACTACCGACGTTTTATAAAAGTCTACTCAAAGATAATTGAACCCGTCAATGATCTGTTGAGGGGGCATGGAGTGCCCGATAAGGTAAAAGTTGGTAGCAAACGGAAGGTGGCGCCTTAAAACTGGAAATGGGGTGACAAGCAACAGAGTGCCTTTGACACTGTCAAAGAGAAACGTGTAAGTCCTCCAATTCTGGGGTATGCAGATTACTCCAAACCCTTTGGTGTGCACACCGATGCCAGTGGTGATGGTCTAGATAGTGTCCTTTATCAAGAACAAGAAGGTCACCCAAGAATCATAGCATACGCGAATAGGGGGCTCCGGTCCAGCGAAAGGAATTATCCAGCTCACAAGTTGGCATTTCTGGCATTAAAGTGGGCAGTCACTGATAAATTCCATGACTACCTATATGGTACCAAATTTCAGGTGATTACTGATAATAACCCACTAACTTATATCCTCACTAAGGCAAAGTTAGATGCCACGAGCCAGCGCTGGATAGCCGCCTTAGCTAGATTTCACTATTTCGTATAGACCTGGGAAGAACAACGCTGATACAGATGGCTTGTTTTGCTCCCCACAGGTTTTCGCAGACACCGTCAAGGCCATTTGCCAAGCTGCCACAGTGTCAGTGCCACTCGCCGACTCGGTAACTCTAGGTTCAGTCTCTCTTTCGGCCGAAGACGAGGCTGATAGGAGTCCGACCGAGATAGGTCGAGTGAACTGGGCGTTAGAACAGAGTAAGGATCCGATGATATGCAGGCTTGTTTACCTCTACAGTAGGGATAGCTTCCCAGAGGGGGAAGGGCTGAGGGATGAGTCTCCCGAAGTCCGGAGGTATATGAGGGAGAAAGGACGTATATCCTTTAAGCACGGTGTGTTACACAGAACTGCTACTGTAGATGGCGAACAAGTAAGCCAATTGATGTTGCCTGAAGCTTACAAAGCCCAAGCGCTGAGGGGGTCCACGATGAGTTTGGACACCAGGGTAAGGAAAAAACCCTATGGTTAGCTAGGCGTAGGTTTTACTGGCCAGGATTGGAAAAAGATGACCAGGACAAGGTAGAGCGGTGCGGTAGCTGTATTAGGAGGAAAACTCCCGTGTGGCCAGTGGCTAGTTTAATTCCTATCGAGACCACTTGAGTTGCTATGTGTGGATTTCCTGAGTTTAGAGAGGTCAAGAGGTGGTTTTGAAAACATCTTAGTAATCACCGACCATTTTACTCGGTATGCACAAGCAATTCCCTGTCGAAATCAGACGGACTCCACAACTGCAAAGGCCCTTTATGAACACTTCATTGTTCACTACAGTTTTCCTGAAAAGCAGCTGTCTGACCAGGGCAGAAACTTTTATAGCAGGATAATAAAGGAGCTGTGTAGGATCGCTGGGGTTAAAAAGGTCCGGACTACACCGCACCATCCCATGGGAAACGGGTCAGCCGAGCGATTCAATCAAACCCTACTCAAAATGCTAGCTACCTTGGAAAATGAAAAAAAGTCTGATTGGAAAAGCTATGTTCCACCATTAGTTCAGGCTTACAATGCCACAAAAAGTGATGCAACAGGGTACTCTCCCCACTATTTGATGTTCGGTTGGCATCCAAGGTTATCCGTTGACGCATTTCTGGCCATAGGTGAACCAGGAAACGGTCATGACCGTAGCCGAGAATCTTATGTCCAACGGCTTTGGCAAAGGCTCGATTATGCCTATAAGACAGCAGCTAAAGTTGCTGCTAAGCATGCTGAGCAGAACAAAGCTGCTTATGATGCCCGGGTACGAGAATCCAAGCTTTGTGTGGGCGATAGGTTCTTGTCCGAAAGGAAGGACTGTTTGGCAGACAGAAGCTTGCGGATAGGTGGGAGCAAGACCCTTATAGAGTTGCATCCGCGGGGTAGATGGGCTACCCGTATACAGGGTACAGAGGGAGGATGGCAGTGGTGCATGCGCACACTGCACAGAACATGTTGTTACCATTTACAACAATTCCTGCTGATCATGAGCATGAGGCTGGCACAAACCGCAAGGTATGTCCAAACAAGGCCAGAAGATTTAAAGTCCGCTCAAATGCAGAGATCAGCTCGGAGGAGAGCGAAGAATCAAGTTCAGACAGTGATCGGTATGTTATTCCTCAGAGGAGGAACCAAAAGGAACAGTTAATGTAAACCCTAATGGGGGTCCTAGACCGGTTAGGAGCCCGTAGGATTAATCGACATGTTTTCCAGAATCCTTTAGGGGTCTCCAGATTTAATCCTTCTCCTCACTCCAAATCGATCGAGTCGAAGCGAGTTGATCGTCCTCCCCTCTGTTTTCTCCGAAATGGTTAGGATCGGAGTCCCATATCCCCATGAGGGTTACCCAATATTAGCTGAAAATATCGACCCCTGCCAGGGCCGCTACCGACTGGATAAGTGCCCCCCGTGCTGACATGATATTTGCGAGGAAGAGTCCCGGATAACGAGTATTGTGGACTGGCTGGCTCTCATGACGGTAAAACTATTTTGTTTATTGAAGACATTTTCTATTAAAAATAAAAATTGGTGAGTTAACCCCCATTAATTAAGTAATGTTTTAATATTATTAATACACTAAATATTGGAAATTAATTTAAATTATTTGATATATATATAAATATATGTATTAATGAATTGCAGAATGAATTCATGTTATACTTTGAAAATAAGATCTGGAGAGACTTAAATAGGCCTAACCTGATGTCCGATCCTATAGATGTACATAATATCAATAAAATACTGTTGAAATTGAAATTGTGGACGCTGTCCCTGCTGGAACACGGCGTTCCGGCAGAAACACGGAATCCTCCAACCGATATGGTGTGTGGGTGAACCCTCAGTTGGTTCCTAAACCGTTTGATGAATATTTTTAGAGACATTGTTTCTTTAAATTGCATGAGAGGTATAATCAGATTTTAACTATATTATACTGTTGTTTGAGGAAAACCTTATAGCCATAAGTATAGTTATAATGGCCACAATGTCCTCCTTAAGGTAAAGTTTATGCCTTTGAACAGGATAGTTAACGTAGTTAATTACATACGGAGGATTATTATATGATAAAAACCTGTACCGGCGAGACACTAGTTGGGTATCTGTTCCGTCAGCATTCAATTGTGTTTATGATAATTTATGATCATTTTGCAGTAAGAGGACGACTTTTATAACCGAGCAGTTTAAATGTTTCCGTTAAATAAAGTACTTATTCATGAGTGTTATATAATTCTCTCACATACAATTAAACAATGTAAAAAATATATAGTGGGTGAGGTAGTACGACTGTCCTGTTAACGGGGGGTAGGTGATTTGAAGGAATCAGATGGTGCAGTGGGGCAACATAACGTGTACTCCATTGAATAACGCAATGTGTGTTGCTCTGTGAGTAGGTATTCGTGAGTCGTCCGAGCGCATGAGGTCACATCAGTCATGTACAGGTGATAAAAAGTTAGAAAGAACATGTAAGAGTTTATTGGTTGACAGTTGACGGACGGACTCAGTGACTTACCACGTGCATTGCCCATCACTCCCATGTTCAATTTCTCTTACTATAGTAAAAAGATTATTCCCGCGAATATTGATTCTCACATCCGGCCTGCCACAAGTGCGGTTGTGCTGTATACATCTCAAGCTTGTCCGACGTCCGCAAAGGACATTGTTACTGTATAACTATCTTTGGGACGCCTGAGTCTTTCGTTTTGTGAATAGTCCGTTTCATATTTGTCGTATGTGGAGTTATATGGTGTTTTTGTTTTTGTTGTAGGTTTTACGATAAAATAAAGCATAGACTGGAAATCTACGACGTTGTTATCATTAACATATACGCCCGTCTACATATAATTATAAGTACTGTTGCTAAACTCAGACGTATATGATCCAAATGGATGTATACAGATTCCCAGTAAACAATACATTCTGTATTGAATAAAAAAACTACGAGTTGGCATGGAAAAGGCTGGAAAAACACATCTATCGAGGGCCATAGGTCCTATATAGTTTGGCCCTTGATAGAGTGCTTTCTTTGGCCTGATCTACATAATCGAGTGGCTTATCCTACTTACTCCAACTGTTGGATAGGTCAATCGATATGAATTGGGTGCACAGGTAAAATCATGCCCTTGCAATGGTTTAATGAACACACAGGTACGGTTTACTTATATAATTGCTTTGCATTTGGCAGATTACAATTATTGTAGGAGTACAGTGTTAAAGATGTGTCCTTGGACACTGTCATAATAACACGATATTCTGGACTGGTTCTACATGAATAGTAAAACTATTATGAAATTGCTTTGGCAACACTCTTCTGTTTTGTGGGTTTTTTTCCAGATCTACATCAATATGACAATATTATTAATAAATACTGACAAAAACATAAATATCATTTTAAGGGACTATGGTTAAACCAGACATAAATGATCAAAATGGAAGCATTCATTTACCTTTTGATTGAAGGATATATAGATTCACAAATGGGAATTCGAACTTCATTAACTAGTAGTTTTTCGCTATCATGGACATTATCATGTGTTTATCTAACGTTATAAATAAAACTTGACATGTGAATGACTAAGCACATAATTAGTAAATGGCATTTATTGCTAAGATACTTAAACGTGACTTCTGGCAACCAATCGTCTCGATAGTTTCTTTTCCGTCAACCAATCGCAATACGAGTTTCGTTTTAAGCATACCATTTAAGCTGAAATCGTCGCAAAGGACTCCAATAACAAAAGTGAAGTCTTGTGTGAAATAAGGGAATTTTAATTGATTTCCAAGTCCAGTATTGCAGGTTTGTATATCATAATGTAATAACTATTATAAATGCTATTGGATTATATGATATTGAAAAGTATCAAAAACATGTCTTCAGAAACCTCATAATACAATATACAGGAGTTGAAGGGCATGGTATCTATCAGGATTGTTTTTTACACAATTGAAAAACTGGAAAAAAATCCAATTTCATTTTTATTTCAAATCATGTTTTCGCCTTAATCTATACCCAACCTGATTTAAGATATTTTGTTTAGTATAATTTCGACCAATAAAAAATTATATCGTAAGACCAAATCGATCAGCGAACCAATGAAACGGATAAATTACGAGTTGGAGTTGAATAGGCTAAAGAAAACACATCACAAGACAGTTCGGCCCTCGATAGGGTGATTTCTCTAGCCTGTTCTACACCAACTAGTGACCTATCCTACTTACAACGTTCACATCTCATTTCGGACAACTTCACGTATTGCATACTATTTAACTCTCCAAATGTTGGATAGATCAATCGATATGAATTGGATGTACAGGTAAAATCCTGCCCTTGTAATGGTCTAATGAACACACAGGTAAGGTTAACTTATATACATGCTTTGCATTTGTCAGATTACAAATATTGTAGGAGTACAGTGTTAAAAATGTGTCCTTGGACACTGTCACAATAACACGATATTCAGGTCTGGAGTAATATTCCGCACTGGATGAGCGATCGGGACTGAATGGTCAGTGTATCTATTATGATCTTTTTTTACACCAATGACGCAACTGAAAAACAATCATTTTTACTTTTACTTCAAAGCATACTATAAACATTTCCCTTAATTGGGGAAGATAACGCATCGCCCCTTTTCAACAGAATAATACACAAATGGGAGAAATTATATTACAATGTATATCATACTAAAGAGAAAAGGGTAGTTTTACAGGAATAGTAAAACTATTATGAAATTGCTTTGGCAACACTCTTCTGTTTTGTGGATTTTTCCCAGATCTGCATCAATATGGCAATACTATCAATAAATACTGACAAAAACATAAATATTATTTTAAGGGACTATGGTTAAACCAGACATAAATGATCAAAATGGAAGCATTCATTTACCTTTTGATTGAAGGATATATAGATTCACAAATGGAAATTCGAACTTCATTAACTAGTAGTTTTTCGCTATCATGGACATTATCATGTGTTTATCTAACGTTATAAATAAAACTTGACATGTGAATGACTAAGCACATAATTAGTAAATGGCATTTATTGCTAAGATACTTAAACGTGACTTCTGGCAACCAATCGTCTCGATAGTTTCTTTTCCGTCAACCAATCGCAATACGAGTTTCGTTTTAAGCATAACCATTTAAGCTAAAATCGTCGCAAAGGACGTTCAATAACAAAAGTGAAGTCTTGTGTGAAATAAGGGAATTTTAATTGATTTCCAAGTCAAGTATTGCAGGTTTGTATATCATAATGTAATAACTATCATAAATGCTATTGGATTATATGATATTGAAAAGTAATAAAAAACATGTCTTCAGAAACCTCATAATACAATATACAGGAGTTGAAGGGCATGGTATCTATCAGGATTGTTTTTTACACAATTGAAAAACTGAAAAAAAATCCAATTTCATTTTTATTTCAAATCATGTTTTCGCCTTAATCTATACCCAACCTGATTTAAGATATTTTGTTTAGTATAATTTCGACCAATAAAAAATTATATCGTAAGACCAAATCGATCAGCGAACCAATGAAACGGATAAATTACGAGTTGGAGTTGAATAGGCTAAAGAAAACACATCACAAGACAGTTCGGCCCTCGATAGGGTGATTTCTCTAGCCTGTTCTACACCAACTAGTGACCTATCCTACTTACAACGTTCACATCTAATTTCGGACAACTTCACGTATTTCATACTATTTAACCCTCCAAATGAATTGGGTGCACAGGTAAAATCCTGCCCTTGCAATGGTCTAATGAACACACAGGTAAGGTTAACTTATATACATGCTTTGCATTTGTCATATTACAATTATTGCAGGAGTACAGTGTTAAAGGGACTAAATCGTTACAAAAATAGTGTAATAAAAGATAAAAAGATTTATAGAACTGAAAATAATTGTAAAAGTTGTGTACTTTATGAAAATAACAAAATTCAAAAGTTTGTATAATCATTTTATTCAAAATGGAGAAACACTCTCTTGACCCCGCTCGCCCCTGTGATGAAGGCTCTGGGTTCTGTCCCCTGGCCGAGACACACCATAGTCTATAAAAGTGGTAGTTTCTGATCCTGCTTAGCGCTCAGCATAACGGGAGTGGGACGACTGGTTTGCCCGTTGTCAGTATAATGTGACCGAGTGGGGTGTGTTGCTTGGTGTCTTCGGCGGCATGCTTCAGTTTCACTATAAAAAGGGCAACAGTTCCCACTATACAAGAAGACACAACACGAATATACCGCAGTCTCCCCAAAACACAACACCTCACACAACCATACATGCAACACAAACCGCATACATGGGAGGCCGTCCTTACATGACCAGAGCTGTTAATAGGACGTTAATAAATCAAACAAATAAACAAATCTTAACTAGGCGGCGTAAGTATAATCCATTGTCTACACACACATAGCCTTGTTCAGTCACATCCCGTGCCGCTTTTGCCTTTTAACCATGATACTCCGGGTCCTTACGAATTCCTGTCTTTCGTACATGTACTTAGCCGACTAGATAAGAGATCAACCAGTCACACGCTCTTTATTGTTTGATAAATTTATGAAAATAAATTAATTTGTTTATATATACATTAAATTAGTAATTTACGAGCTTAAACTGGGAAACGTTGGTGCTAAAGAGGAGAGGGGAGGGAGAGTAGGGCACTAGATTGGGGCAGAGAAAGTGGGAAGCATCTTCTGGTAATGTCCCGCAGTCGCAATAGGAGTCGTTTCGAAGATGAGGTTTATAGAGGTCGTAATGTAGAGGGCTGCAGCGATTCGTAGTTGACAATGTTAAAATCTTGTTTTTCTAGGGCATATTCGAGAAAGCATTTAATGTGTGGAAGTATGGTGTTTTTGAGGTCGAAGAAGAGTTTTGATTGTTTGAGAATCAGATGACTTTGTTTCTGTTGGGTAGGTTGTTCCAGGAGTTTGAAGTGTTAGGTTATGAAGGATGATTTTGTGATTTGCAGTCTGTAGTAAGGGTTTTGAAAGCTATTATTGTTTTCTAAGATTGTAGTTGGAGAGTTAGACACAAGTGGTGGTGAGAAGAGGTTTAAGATATGAAGGAGCGTTATTATGATAAATATTGTAAAACATTGTTAATGTTATGTCCTTACGCCTATTTGCTAATGGTTTCCATCCAAGCTCTTTGTAAATAAATTAGTTTTTTCGAAAATATTGGTAAACCGGTTATGATTCGGCCAGCTTCGCGCTGCATGTTTTCTAATTTATTCGAGAGTGTTAAATTACAATTATCCCATACTTTCGCAGTCATGTTCAAAAATTGGTCTTTATAAAAGCAAGGAATATTATATCTATGTTTTTTTTTTATTTGGGATGTAGTTTAGTTTCCTTTGAGTTGCAATGTACTTGGTAGAATTTATTAGTATGTGTTCAATATGAGTGTTCCATGTACCGTTGTCGTTCATAATGACTCCTAGGTGTTTGTGATTTCTAACAATATGTTATAGGTGTGTTACTGAAAATAAATCGGGGGTTTGCAGGAATATGCTAGTTACAGACTAGGAGTATTTCTGTTTTGTTAGGATTAAAGTTCAATAGCCATTTCTGTGATCAGAGGTGTAGTTGTTCCTTGTCGTAGTTTATTACTTGTGTTATATCATGTACGTTTTTAGAGGAGTAGGCTAATGTGGTATCGTTTGCAAAAAATCTAGTAATTGATAATAATGTATTTGAAATATCGTTAATGTAAACAAGAAAAAGAAGTTGGCCTAAAACTGAGCCTTGGGGGACTCCTGCTTTGATAGATACTTCAGAGAATATAGCATTTTTTAGTACGACTGACTGGCATCTATTGCTTAAGGAATTTTTTATCCAATCTAGTAGTTTACCCTTTATCACGGTTGAAAGCTTGGGAAAAGTCACAGAAAACAAGAGCAGTATATGCATGATTCTCCATTGCTGTAAGTATGGTGTGATAGAGTTTATAAGTTGATGAGTTATAGTGATTAGGTAGGAAGCCAGACTGTAAATTATATAGAAGTTTGTTGTGGAAGAAAAAATTGTAAATGTGCTTATGGATTATTCGTTCGAAAAGTTCGCCTATGCAGTGAAGTAGGGAAATGGGTCTGTAGTTATTTGCCAATTCAGGTTCCCTTTTTGAAAATAGGTGTCACGTGGGCGAATTTCCATAAGTCGGAAATACAGAGGTGTTTAGGGATTCATTCAACAGGAGTGTTAGAGGTGCAGATAATTCATTGAATTACCTTTTAAAATTTTATGCCGTCAGAACCAGCAGCTTTGTTGACGTCTAAAATATTAATTATATCTAAAACATCTTGGTTAGTTATTACAATTTCAGAAAGGCACATGTCAGTTTGTTCGTCAAAATTAGGTGCAGAGTCGTCATGGTCGTCAAGGTCAGAAACAGATTTGAAGAAGCTGTTTAGAATGTCGGATTTTACATAGTCGTCTGAAGTTAAGCGGTTATTAGTAGGGTTTAAAAGGGGGTATGTCAGTTGAAGTGTTTCCTTTTAAAAAGCATGCACATTAGTTTCCAGTATACTTTGGGGTTTGCTGAGTTGTTATTGATGAATCCCTCTACATTTGCGTAAAATAGTGTTCGTGCGTGTTTTAGCATTTGTTTAATTTGTTTCGAGCGCGTTTAAAGTATGTTTCGGACATTGGGGTTTTAACTCTGATGAAGTGTTTCCTTAGTCTATCTCTACGTTTAATTTCTTTCCTTATATCTCCGTTCATCCATGGTCGTTTCTGTTATCAGTTACAATTTTTAGGGGTTATGTTGTTTCTGAAATAGACATAAGTTTATCTGAGAACAATTTACACTTGTCGCTTACGTTATCCGTTTGAGAAAATAAATCAGTCCAATTTACATGTCCTATCTCTGTTTTTAGGTTAAGGATATTTGATTTGTTATACAAACCATATTTTCCTCTTAAAAGACTTATGTATAGGTAGATAGGATGACAATGACACAATAATAGCTCTCTGATCACTAATAGTTTCTAAAAACGGTATAACCATGGATGATTCGGAGGAAACAGTATCACTGATGTAGAATGGGTCGATAAGAGATTGAGTTGTATGTTTATTCTAGTTGGACTGGTTACAAGGTTAGTCAAATTATATTGTTGTGGATTTTGAAAACACACCAACAAACTTTTTCCATGGTTTTAAGGAATATTCAACATGATAAATTAAGTTTGGGGAAGTATGTATCCTGGTGGCCTTGAGCAGGGATAGGAAGTGTATGAATACACAAATACATATATATATATAACGAATTCGATTATCACATGTCACTAGTTATATAACCTTTTTCCATCTGATTTACTTAAAGATGCTCCATCGCCGACAGAGCATAAATGATATACATCATTTGAACAATAATTGGTGTTTAATCGTGTACATATGTCTAATTAACACAAAAATAGTATAAAATAATTTCTTAATTACTTAATTTCATATAGGATATATATAGTGCCACGGATTTTTTTCGGGATACAGTTAATTATTTTTCAAATTTCAACTTGAAGTAAACTTAGAAGCTCAAACTTCTCAATGGTGGTGATAATGTAAAGTCAGTAACTTTTTGTTACTGAAGAAAAACACTACATCGTCTGCTCCTGTTTTTGATAGTATTTTTATGTATTCAAAGCCAAAAATACCTTACTGTATATGTTTGCTTGATAATGTACATGTCCACCTGTATACATGTATGATATATACATAATTAAGGGGTGAAAATACCTCTCATCTCATGTCATATTTCCATCATATACTCTAATGCTTCATAGAACATATGCTGTTACTACACTGAATCAGGCCAATATAACCGATAAAAATATAAGTGACCTATTATAGTGGTGTTATTATATCTATATCCATTGCTTATTTTTAATTCCAACTCCTACTCCACTTCAATGCTTTGATGGATACTTAAAAGATGAAAAACTGTTGCATCGATTTGTAATGCTTGATATGAGACAATTGAGAGGGATTAATTGTAAAAAGAGAGGTCTTTAAAATGCTATTTGTTATAAATTTCTTAAAGGATTTTTTTTTTAAATTGTAGGCTTACAGGAATAGCAAAACTATTTTGGAATCGCATTGGAAACAGTATCATTGGTATTGTGATTTTTTTTTCAAATGTACATCCATATTCTTACTTAATTATTAATAAATACGGAGAGAAATATAAAGATATAAACGGATGCATTCAATTATCCTTTGATAGAGGGGGTATATGATTTTGTATCAGTGATTTGTACCGTGTTTATGTATTTACCAGAAGCTGTTTGCTATGTCATGTATTTTTTATCAGATGCGTAAATGGCTACTGATCCATGTGTCTGGAATACCCAGAGGGCTAAACTATGAAGATACCTGTCCGCTGATACGTAACAGCATTACAACTGGTAGGTATCACTTTCGGTAATGATAATACATCTGGAGAAATTACTAGTTTTCTGCTACTCTGTCAAAAAGAAGGCTGGTTAAAAATTGTTAAATATTGAACTGATTTAATAAATTTGACAGACAAATTGAAATAACATGATGGAAACATATCGCTTATTTTCACTTCCTTCGAAAGCAATGTTCTAAGCAGATATTGCTAAGAGAAGTAAAGGATAGTGTCAAAAATTAAGCTTTATTATTGTTATGATTATATCATCAAATCAATATCAATCTTATTTGATTTCATTATTTCGTAGACCAATCGTGACGAACTTTGAGTATACTATACATTTTCTATCTTACAATGTTCTTGTTCGTAATCATTGTCTGTTGTAATTTTTATTATTAGTGAGAGCGTACTCGCAGTAGCGAGCGTACTCGCACTATTATTTTCCTTGTCGGTGTCTGTGTACATCCGCTATGCGTAGATTCCAACTGCCGCACGTGATACCGGAAGTCAGTGTCTCATACCGTTTAATAGATTTCGCCGTGATTTAGTGACACCAACCATTCAAAAACATATATTAAGATATACTTGTCAGCGATAATCTACAATAAATTAATAATAGTTGACATTACACAGTGATAAACGCATTCATTTGGTTTAAACTTCAAGCGGCGTATCTCTATGATTTCATACTGGAAATTAAGGTTAGGAAGTAGTTAGCAAGCACTTAATGTCTAAAAACATGTTTCTAGTTTTGTTAATACATTTGCACATGCATAGTAATGGTATTTGTTTGCAATAACACAACGTGATCATTTCCTACTACAGTATGAAGGATACTTTATATTACTAGATTGTAATAAATTAAATATTTTCATTGCAGTGGCTCAAGTGGATAAAGTATGGATAGATAGAGACAAGGTATGTAAACATTTAACTAATCGTCATCTTAAAGTTATGAAATGGAAATAGCCCTTGTTAGATCTAATAATATCTAATAACTAATCATAAATTTTCTTGTTGCGGGGTAATTTGTTAAGCAAGTTGTCATTTAAAAAAGTGTAGCAGGTTCGGATTTTATTTGTATAATTAACATATATTCCACCCATATTACACGGAATTTGATTGGTCGAGAAGGACACATGGCTTGTATTGGAAAGCTTACGATATAATATCAGTTTTGATGACGTCATGGTTGATTGTGACGTCAAGTGTTAGTACACGTGATCCCGTAAATAAATATGCCTAACAGGCAGTTTGTTTGCAAATCAAATATAATCAAGATAAGAGATAGAAATAATAATTATGTAAGTGGTTCTGTCATAATAGTATTTCATTAACACTTTTTCATATTCGACTTCAAATCACAGCTCTCAGACTCGTATATTGGCAAAGAATTGTAGAAAATGTAGAAAACCAGTGTAAAACTAATAGTTAAATAAGTAAATAGAAATGGGCATCCTTATGTAGTGTTTTACAGAGGTGACACGGAAATATAAAAAAAAATATTGGACAGGGCGAAAACAATTTTTGATAACGCAAATATATTTCCTTATCACTTCTGTAAAATACTATTAATATGGTATTATATTATATTACTAATGTATCTAAATATACCGTATTACTTGCTGGTGTATGTAACAAGTACTTCCAACAATTGTTAGACCGAATTCGACTTTATAAAGTATACACAAAAAGGTCAATTTGTCAAACCTGTAAATTCAATCTCCGTCACTTCCTTTATTTCGATAATACTCACGGAGACTAGTTATACCGAAAAGATACGACATAATTAAAAAGCGATTACAAGAAAGAAAACCTTTCCTCTACTCAGACATTCCATAAATGATCCTAGAGCTGTTCAAATTAACCTCGACCTTCAATGGAGATGTTTTCCAATTAGTCCGTATACTGAGACAGGAACAAGAAAACCACATAGCAATCTAGCTGTGAAGTTTTAGATTAATATTTGTATTCAAGAAATAACCACTAAACACATTGACCTGTATGGACTAAGTGTGACTAACTGTAATCCGTGAATGTTTCCCGTCATTACTTTCTTATCAATCATTAACCATGCATCACAAGTCATTAAGGGATAAAATGAAAGAAAAAGTCTAAGAGTATAATACGGATTTCTGCCAAAGCACAAAAAAACTGTTATTATTTCAGTAATACGTTATCATGATATTAGAATTGTATTCTATTATGCATATATTTCTTTATATCAAATTTGTATATACGAACAAAATTATACCATATAAACATCTTGTAAGCGTAATGTGACATCGTCCGAATGCGTCTGTCAATCTGAACAAATTATAGCAATGTATAAAATGGAAACCACTAACCACATGTGTAGACGGATTCACATCCTAAAAATAAGGAAATGTATTACGGAAATGAAAGAACGTATTTCAGTTTGAGCTGCCAAAGGAGGTATTATTGCATATTTGACCATATGACCTTTGACTTCTAACTTTGACCTCACCGCATGGTCAACAAAATTGACAACATCATTTTTCCGAAAGAGGATGACCTACTTAATATCTTGGTATATGGTGTCGAACTTCATCAAGAAGTGCCCACGGAACCACAAACCCGACATATGCAGCAAAACGAGACCCCTACGAAAATTTGTCATAATGACAAAACTTGTATCAATAACTCGATCAAAAGAGGTGTTAATCTCACATACAATTACATAACAGATCGACATTACCTGTTTGCTGCTGAGATCTCATTGTTGCTCCCAATCGGTTTTGCATCACATTAGTTGGTAACTGGTCATCATCATGGTCCCATATTTTATCTTTCAGGTCGATAATGAACCAGGAAGGATGAATGCTGGCTCCGACAGTCGGTTGTCTTGCATTGATGTCAACATCTTCATTCTTGAGGCGACGGCATAGTGTAGTTTTCCCTGCGCCGTCACGACCAGTAAGAACGACACGTATGTGTCGATAACGTTCTGTGTGTCCTTTAAACAGTCCCAAATATTGATCGAAGTTGCCTGCAAAAGGAATTCATGTTACGTAAGCGATAAATTAAACTGTAAGCAAATTAGTAACTTATTCCCTTATTTCAGACGACGGCAACCCAATGATATTCCATTATGTTTCCATGGTAACCGCTTTTGAAGCATATGATGTGTAAGATCGCAGTTATCCAACTGCTACGTCAAAGAACTAAGTTTGAAAATTAGTGATACAAAACTGTGTATGTATAGTGACCTGGTTACAATAAAATCAACATTTTAGCAATGCATGTACATCTGCACGGGGGTATCCCAATGTTGTTACCAAGTACAATTGAAATTGGTGTAGTAGTAGTTTTTCCAGAATATTCCCTTACTCCGCTAATGATAATAGACTATCTATAAGTTTCGTAGTCTTTCCTCGCCTAGCCTTGCCATACGACCACGTCATAAATTTCGTAAGACACACGTATAATAGCACTCATGCAATACGACAGGTAATAATGACGTCATTGACGAAAATGTCTTAAACGAGCCTAATTTCAACACCCTTGCATATAAATGAAATAGAACGTTTATATTTCTGTCTATATTTTCAGATGAATTACTAGATGAAGTTATGCGATACAATGAATTGCACCACGGCGGAAACGCACTGCCTTCCTTTCGATCATTCTGCTGATCGCCACGTTCCTTTAAAGTAACCGTGAAGAAAGTAAAAGTAACGGTTTATTTGTGGTTTTAGTTGAAATCACTCCCCGTGCATTTTGATTGGTCGTTTAACTGGAGTCGGTGAAGGTGTCCGACAGCAGCAGAGCCACGTATATATTCTTCAATGAAATAAATTGACACACAATCAGATATACTTGAATACTACATTGAATTATCTGCTCATAAGCATGTTTACTGTATTTTCTGCATTGAAAAAAGTTGTGTGTTGTTAAGTCAAATAACATCAATACGAACACTGACCACATGCTTACCAGACATTCCTGTACATTTACAGAAGCTACATGTGTACATGTATACCATAGACTCCGATCATCAATATAGCAGGAATGTATCCTTCAAAAACAGGGGAACAAAATGCTAGGCCATATCATATGTCCATTTTTTATTGAATTTGCTGGATACGAGCCTCACTATTTTTATATTTGCAAAAATGAGTTAATGCTAGCTTTGCGACAATCTTTCATATCGAAATATTACTGTATAAAGTCCATTTTTTATTTCACAAAAAAATATAGGGATGTACCTTCTATGTAATTTTCAATTATCTCTGTAAACAATTTTTGGTTGACTTATTAAAATTTATTAAAATTCTCAGTTAAATGTACATTGCACGTAACATGCATGCCATGTATGCACATACATGTGACTACATGTATGTACATGTGATTGCATTGATAAATGAATACCAGCATATTTATTCGGATAATGTGATCATGCAGCATCAGTCAAGATTTTATACATTTTTGTTTATTCTTTCTTCACTTTTTTTTGACCTTCTGTAACACATGGTAACAAACTTCGAAATTTTGAATCTTGGAGTATCGATGATGTAGGCGCCCATACTCCAATGCATTCTTATAATTTCCTTGATAATTTTAGAATTAATACTGATTATAGTGTATCAAATCGGAATTAAATTCCTACCCTGAATATGCCATCGATAATCACTAATTATGTGATTTCGCCAAAATATCTTTGTGAGTATTACTCAATGACACATATACGTCGAGCATTACGCCCCTGACAGTTTTCTAAAAATAGATCTTGTTGATACATATATAACCTATGGATATCCATAAATGAAGTTGAAATATACAAGTAATACATACATTTTAATTACTATTTCCGCGGTAAAATTTATTTGTTTGTTTTCCGAAACAAGGCTGGGTTTACTAAAATATGCAAATAACGGGATTTGTGTTGAAAATATCACGCAATTTTCATATATGGAAAATTGACTTGCATTCGCGGTTTTTTATTTCAAGATGGCGGAAATTCATAGTAGTAAACATTGCAATAACACGTCACGGTACATGTATGAGCCTCGGCAAGCCTCGGGTTTTACATTTTGTGACCCTCGGGTAGAATATCCATCTCCTTCATATACAGTTACATGTATACACATATGAAAGAGTTTTCAAATATGTGATATCAAGGACGTAGTCTCAATTATAAATCCTTGGTGAAATATATACCCATAATTCGATATTTGAATATGCATAGTCATATGTTAACTTTGCCGAGGTATTAAAATATCGAATTGTACTTGTACGGTACATGAATGTACATGCAAGCGATTTTGACTTTTAAAATGTTACAATATGCACGTGAGCCTGATGAAATCCAAAGTAAATCAAAAGGCACCATGATTGGCAATTATAAGTGGGAGTGGCTTTCAATTCTCGACAGAATGTCGGTGATGAGGTGAAAGTTACCTGTGATGGGGTTTATGACCACATCCAAGAAACTTTCGGAATGGTGTTACAATCTCCAACCGCGTCACTTCATTCGAAACGAACCCTTTCCGTTTCCGCCTTGGTGCAATCCATTATAAAGGCTCGTTGTATATCAAATTATTACACTCGTTTATTACAGTTCATTACTCAGCTATATAAGACCTACTATGCATTCATTAAAGTACTCCGAGTTATATATGGTTAAAAAATATGTTATGTTTCTTTCAGCTAGATCTTAGTGAAAGAAAAAAAATCTCCTTAATCATGTATTAGCAAATTCCTGCTTTTGATTAGAACACTGTATCCTTGTATACGACAATTTTTTTCGATTGTTTCTTTTACTTTAAATTCTTTAATCGTTTAACTCTTCGAGGAAAAAAATATCACATGGGCTTTGTTTGATAAATAATCATATCGAGTTAAACCCGTTCATGATACTGATAGAAACCCGTTGTAGAATTGGCGATTACTGAATGTAAGAAACAATTTTCAAATACCGAACCTATCACCATTATTCTCACATTCTTATATTGGCAATGTGTTTTGTACGTATGAAAGGATTCGAATGGAAAGGAACAAATACCTATACTGGTATAATCAAGGAGAAGAACATTATAAAATTAGTAGTTTTTAATGATGAGACATATATCTACATTTACTTACGGTCTGTTGACAGAGACAGTCACTGTTTCATATACATGTATCTATTTGTAATTGGTTAACAATATTTATTTCTTACTGATCAATACTGATCAGCCATCCCCTAGTCACGTATGTTAATAGTTGATATGATTATGTATACTTTATTTAAAAGTCGCGGATTTGAAACCAATGGTAAAAGTGACATCGTGGTAATTTTGCATTTTAAATGACATCGTAGTTTAAAAAAAAAAAAATAAATGTGACTGTTTCAATGTTCACACAATCTCAATTGAGCATTTTAGTCTAAAAATTCATGGAATGCTACGTTTGTTTCAGATATAATTTCTGATGAAGGTTGAAGTACTGGGTACTGTGACCTGTCAACATATGTCTACTGTGATTTATGTATACACTGCTAAGAATAGCTCATTAATATATTGGTGGTGTATCTATTTCCTGTAGACAGCACTCGAATCAAACTAAAACTACTTGAGTCACTCTTACAATAAAGGGCATATGTTTTCAGGTGAAATACAATTTCATAAACGTTATTATATCTATTAAAAGTGCTACTAGGTTGCGGTTTATGTATCATACGGAAATCCACCTCGGACATGGGTATATATCACATGTTGTGCTTTCTTGATCATATATCTTCACAGTTATGCATTTCAATGATGTCAACTGAAATCAAACGACACCGTGGATTTTGTCAATACTTAAAAAAATTCATTTTCCATAAGTATGGTAGAACAATAGTTTTATCTAACAGTTTACTTCATGCTTATGTAACCAAACTAACGTTCCTCAAACGCTAGGCTTTGCTTTTATCAGTAATAATCTGGTTCTAATGACAATTGGAGTAGTTGGTATCACTGTGGCCTACCTACATATGTCTACTGTGATTTATGTGTACACTGCCAAGAATAATGCATTCGCCATTTTAATGAATTGCTGATATATATTTCCTGCAGACCACTTTCAAATTGGCATCAGTTGACTAAGATAAAGCATCAATATAACTATTTGATTCAATCGTACAATGAAATATAAATCTTTTTATGTGAAATAAGTCATCTTAAAAGTAATGTTCTCTATTGCAAGTGCTACGAAATGCCTAGACGAAGGTTTATGTGTCATATACAACTCCAACTCCCTGTCAGACGTGCCAATAGAAATCGTCAACAGCAACGTGGAATTTGCCAATATTTCTATATCTTTTATACGGGATTTAGAACAATAGCTATATCTAACATTTTGCATCATGGTTATGCAGCAAAATCAGTTCATTATGTGATCTCTGTAGATATATTTCAGGTTTTTAAATATAAATAAATGAATACAGCGGCATTGATATTAACATAATGATTGTGGAGGAAGATTAAAATTACATTAATATGTATAACAGTGAAAGATACTAATATTTACTTACCGACTGAGATGGCCGCATCAGATGGATATGGAAAAAAAAAGCAAAATATACCATCGTCATCATTGAAATCATATTCAAATATTACCAAACCGATCGTCAAAATTATTGCAACGGAATTTCCTACCCATTTCTTCATTTACAACTAGCATAACAAAACTATTATTTACAATGAACTGATAACAAAAACATCTTTGGTTGTTTTCTGTTTGATGATTTTTAAATGAAAACAATTGATATACATCATCTTTTTCTATATCTTTTGGGAACATACATTAAGTATATGATTTATATATATTTAAACAACATGGTCATCTTAAGTTATCATAACAGTACTAATAAAACGTAAACCTTTGATTTACATGTATATTTATTTCTTACAGACCAATACATATCAGCTTTCCGCTTGTTGCGTTTGTTACATGCGATAAACAAATTATTCATATCATTATTTATATTTTATGCACAAACTCCGATATGAAACAAATGTTTAAATTGACTATATGATAGTTTTGCATTTTAAGATGACATTGTAGATTGAAATGCAAATATCATTGTGTCGGTTTCGAAGTTCACACATATTTCAAAGAGGCAATTTATTATAAATGTTCATGAAACACTACGGTTTACTTTTATATAAAAAAATCTGGTTCTGATGACGGTTGGAGTAGTTGGTATCACTGTGGCCTACCTACAGATGTCTACTCTGATTTATGTGTACACTGCAAAGAATATTGCATTCGCGATTTTAATGAATTGCTGATATATATCTCCTGCAGACCACTCTCAAATCGGCATCAGTTGATTAAAATAAAGCACCAATATAACTATTTGATTCACCCGTACAATGAAATATAAATCTTTTTATGTGAAATACGTCATCTTAAAAGTAATGTTCTCTATTAAAAGTGCTACGAAATGCCTACACGAAGGTTTATGTGTCATATACAACTCCAACTCCAAGTGAACGGTGCCAATGGAAATCGTCAACAGCAACGTGGAATTTGCCAATATTTCTATATCTTTTATACGGGATTTAGAACAATAGCTTTATCTAACATTTTGCATCATGGTTATGCAGCAAAATCAACTTCATTATGTGATCTCTGTAGATATATTTCAGGTTTTTAAATATAAATAAATGAATACAGCGGCATTGATATTAAATCTTTTTTTTTAGGAAAATATAAAATTAAATTAATATGGTATAACAGTGAAAGATACTAATATTTACTTACCGTCTGAGATGGCCGCATCAGATGGATATGGAAAAAAAGCAAAATATACCATTGTCATCATTGAAATCATATTCAAATATTACCAAACCGATCGTCAAAATCATTGCAACGGAATTCCCTATCAATTACTACATTTACAACTAGCATTGCAAAACTATTACCTACAATGAACTGATAACAAAAACATCTTTGGTTTTTTCCTGTTTGATGATTTTTAAATGAAAACAATTGATATACAACATCTTTTTCTATATCCTATGGGAACATACATTAAGTATATGATTTATATATATTTAAACAACATGGTCATCTTAAATTATCATAACGGTACTAATAAAACGTAAACCTTTGATTTACACGTATATTTATTTCTTTCAGATCAATACATATATGCTTTCCGCTTGTTACGTTTGTTACATGCGATAAACAAATTATTTATATCATTATTTATATGTATATCCAAATTGAGATACGAAACAAATGTTTAAATTGACTATACGGTAGTTTTGCATTTTAAGATGACATTGTAGATTGAAATGCAAATATCATGTGTCAGTTTCGAAGTTCACACATATTTCGAAGACGCAATTTATTATAAACGTTAATGAAACACTACGGTTTACTTTTATGTAAAAATAATCTGGTTCTGATGACGGTTGGAGTAGTTGGTATCACTGTGGCCTACCTACAGATGTCTACTGTGATTTATGTGTACACTGCCAAGAATAATGCATTCGCCATTTTAATGAATTGCTGATATATATTTCCTGCTGACCATTCTCAAATCAGCATCAGTTGATTAAAATAAAGCACCAATATAACTATTTGATTCCCTCGTACAATGAAACAAAAATCTTTTTATGTGAAATAAGTCATCTTAAAAGTAATATTCTCTATTGCAAGTGCTACGAAATGCCTAGACGAAGGTTTATGTGTCATATTCAACTCCAACTCCATGTCAGCCGTGTCAATAGAAATCGTCAACAGCAACGTGGAATTTGCCAATATTTGTATATCTTTTATATGGGATTTGGAACAATAGCTTTATCTAACAGTTTGCATCATGGTTTTGCAGCAAAATCAACTTCATTATGTGATCTCTGTAGATATATTTCAGGTTTTTAAATATAAATAAATGAATACCGCGGCATTGATATTAACATAATGATTGTAGAGGAAGATATAAAATTAAATTAGTATGGTATAACAGTGAAAGATACTAATATTTACTTACCGTCTGAGATGGCCGCATCAGATGGATATGGAAAAAAAGCAAAATATACCATCGTCATCATTGGAATAATATTCAAATATTTCAAAAAACCATTGTCAAAATTATTGCAACGGAATTTCCTATTCATTACTACATTTACAACTAGCATTGCAAAACTATTATTTACAATGAACTGATAACAAAAACATCTTTGGTTGTTTCCTGTTTGATGATTTTTAAATGAAAACAATTTATATACAACATCTCTTTCTATATCTTTTGGGAACATACATTAAGTATATGATTTATATATATTTAAACAACATGGTCATCTTAAATTATCATAACGGTACTAATAAAACGTAAACCTTTGATTTACATGTATATTTATTTCTTACAGATCAATACATATCAGCTTTCCGCTTGTCACGTTTGTAACATGCGATAAACTAATTATTTATATCATTATTTATGTTTTGTGGATGTCCAAACTCTGATATGAAACAAATGTTTAAATTGACTGTATGGTAGTTTTGCATTTTAAGATGACATTGTAGATTGAAATGCAAATATCATTGTGTCTGTTTCAAAGTTCACACATATTTCAAAGACGCAATTTATTATAAATGTTAATGAAACACTACGGTTTACTTTTATATAAAAATAACATGGTTCTGATGACGGTTGGAATAGTTGGTATCACTGTGGCCTACCTACAGATGTCTACTCTGATTTATGTGTACACAGCCAAGAACAATGCATTCGCCATTTTAATGAATTGCTGATGTATATTTCCTGCAGACCATTCTCAAATCGGCATCAGTTGATTAAAGATAAAGCACCAATAGAACTATTTGATTCACTCGTACAATGAAATATAAATCTTTTCATGTGAAATAGGTCATTTTAAAAGCAATTTTCTCTATTGAAAGTGCTACGAAATGCCTAGACGAAGGTTTATGTGTCATATACAACTTCAGCTCCATGTGAGCGGTGCCAATGGAAATCGTCAACAGCAACGTGGAATTTGCCAATATTTCTATATCTTTTATACGGGATTTAGAACAATAGTTTTATCTAATATTTTGCATCATGGTTATGTAGCAAAATCAACTTCATTATGTGATCTCTGTAGATATATTTCAGGTTTTTAAATATAAATAAATGAATACAGCGGCATTGAAATTAACATAATGATTGTGGAGGAAGATATAAAATTAAATTAATATGGTATAACAGTGAAAGATACTAATATTTACTTACCGTCTGAGATGGCCGCATCAGATGGATATGGAAAAAAAGCAAAATATACCATTGTCATCATTGAAATCATATTCAAATATTACCAAACCGATCGTCAAAATCATTGCAACGGAATTCCCTATCAATTACTACATTTACAACTAGTTTTGCAAAACTATTATTTACAATAACTTATAGCAAAAACATATTTGGTTGTTTCCTGCTTGATGATTTTTAAATGAAAACAATTTATATACAACATCTTTTTCTATATCTTTTGGGAATATACTTAAAGCATATGATTTATATATATCTAAACAACATGGACATCTTAAATTACCTTAGCGGTACTAATAAAACGTAAACCTTTGATTTACACGTATATTTATTTCTTTCAGATCAATACATATATGCTTTCCGCTTGTTACGTTTGTTACATGCGATAAACAAATTATTTATATCATTATTTATATGTATATCCAAATTGAGATACGAAACAAATGTTTAAATTGACTATACGGTAGTTTTGCATTTTAAGATGACATTGTAGATTGAAATGCAAATATCATTGTGTCTGTTTCAAAGTTCACACATATTTCGAAGACGCAATTTATTATAAACGTTAATGAAACACTACGGTTTACTTTTATATAAAAATAACATGGTTCTGATGACGGTTGGAGTAGTTGGTATCACTGTGGCCTACCTAGATATGTCTACTCTGATTTATGTGTACACTGCCAAGAATAATGCATTCGCCATTTTAATGAATTGCTGATATATATTTCCTGCAGACCACTCTCAAATCGGCATCAGTTGATTAAAATAAAGCACCAATATAACTATTTGATTCACCGTACAATGAAATATAAATCTTTTATGTGAAATACGTCATCTTAAAAGTAATGTTCTCTATTGAAAGTGCTACGAAATGCCTACACGAAGGTTTATGTGTCATATACAACTCCAACTCCATGTGAGCGGTGCCAATAGAAATCGTCAACAGCAACGTGGAATTTGCCAATATTTCTATATTTTTATACGGGATTTAGAGCAATAGTTTTATCTAACATTTTGCATCATGGTTATGCAGCAAAATCAACTTCAATATGTGAATCTCTGTAGATATATTTCAGGTTTTTAAATATAAATAAATGAATACAGCGGCATTGAAATTAACATAATGATTGTGGAGGAAGATATAAAATTAAATTAATATGGTATAACAGTGAAAGATACTAATATTTACTTACCGTCTGAGATGGCCGCATCAGATGGATATGGAAAAAAAAGCAAAATATACCATGTCATCATTGAAATCATATTCAAATATTACCAAACCGATCGTCAAAATTATTGCAACGGAATTTCCTATTCATTACTACATTTACAACTAGTTTGCAAAACTATTATTTACAATAACTGATAACAAAAACATCTTTGGTTGTTTCCTGTTTGATGATTTTTAAATGAAAACAATTTATATACAACATCTCTTTCTATATCTTTTGGGAACATATACATTAAGTATATGATTTATATATATTTAAACAACATGGTCATCTTCAATTATCTTAACGGTACTAATAAAACGTAAACCTTTGATTTACATGTATATTTATTTCTTACAGATCAATACATATCAGCTTTCCGCTTGTCACGTTTGTTACATGCGATAAACAAATTATTTATATCATTATTTATATTTTATGTCCAAACTGAGATATGAAACAAATGTTTAAATTGACTATATGGTAGTTTTGCATTTTAAGATGACATTGTAGATTGAAATGCAAATATTATTGTGTCTGTTTCAAAGTTCACACATATTTCAAATACGCAATTTATTATAAACGTTAATGAAACACTACGGTTTACTTTTATATAAAAATAACATGGTTCTGATGACGGTTGGAGTAGTTGGTATCACTGTGGCCTACCTACAGATGTCTACTGTGATTTATGTGTACACTGCCAAGAACAATGCATTCGCCATTTTAATGAATTGCTGATGTATATTTCCTGCAGACCACTCTCAAATCGGCATCAGTTGATTAAGATAAAGCACCAATAGAACTATTTGATTCACTCGTACAATGAAATATAAATCTTTTCATGTGAAATAGGTCATTTTAAAAGCAATTTTCTCTATTGAAAGTGCTACGAAATGCCTAGACGAAGGTTTATGTGTCATATACAACTTCAGCTCCATGTGAGCGGTGCCAATGGAAATCGTCAACAGCAACGTGGAATTTGCCAATATTTCTATATCTTTTATACGGGATTTAGAACAATAGTTTTATCTAACATTTTGCATCATGGTTATGTAGCAAAATCAACTTCATTATGTGATCTCTGTAGATATATTTCAGGTTTTTAAATATAAATAAATGAATACAGCGGCATTGAAATTAACATAATGATTGTGGAGGAAGATATAAAATTAAATTAATATGGTATAACAGTGAAAGATACTAATATTTACTTACCGTCTGAGATGGCCGCATCAGATGGATATGGAAAAAAGCAAAATATACCATTGTCATCATTGAAATCATATTCAAATATTACCAAACCGATCGTCAAAATTATTGCAACGGAATTTCCTATTCATTACTACATTTACAACTAGCATTGCAAAACTATTATTTACAATGAACTGATAACAAAAACATCTTTGGTTGTTTTCTGTTTGATGATTTTTAAATGAAAACAATTGATATACATCATCTTTTTCTATATCCTATGGGAACATACATTAAGTATATGATTTATATATATTTAAACAACATGGTCATCTTAAATTATCATAACGGTACTAATAAAACGTAAACCTTTGATTTACATGTATATTTATTTCTTACAGATCAATACATATCAGCTTTCCGCTTGTCACGTTTGTTACATGCGATAAACAAATTATTTATATCATTATTTATATTTTATGTCCAAACTGAGATATGAAACAAATGTTTAAATTGACTATATGGTAGTTTTGCATTTTAAGATAACATTGTAGATTGAAATGCAAATATCATTGTGTCTGTTTCGAAGTTCACACATATTTCAAAGAGGCAATTTATTATAAACGTTCATGAAATGCTACGGTTTACTTTTATATAAAACAAATCTGGTTCTGATGACGGTTGGAGTAGTTGGTATCACTGTGGCCTACCTACAGATGTCTACTCTGATTTATGTGTACACTGCAAAGAATATTGCATTCGCGATTTTAATGAATTGCTGATATATATCTCCTGCAGACCACTCTCAAATCGGCATCAGTTGATTAAGATAAAGCACCAATAGAACTATTTGATTCACTCGTACAATGAAATATAAATCTTTTCATGTGAAATAGGTCATCTTAAAAGTAATTTTCTCTATTGAAAGTGCTACGAAATGCCTACACGAAGGTTTATGTGTCATATACAACTCCAACTCCATGTGAGCGGTGCCAATAGAAATCGTCAACAGCAACGTGGAATTTGCCAATATTTCTATATCTTTTATACGGGATTTAGAACAATAGTTTTATCTAACATTTTGCATCATGGTTATGTAGCAAAATCAACTTCATTATGTGATCTCTGTAGATATATTTCAGGTTTTTAAATATAAATAAATGAATACAGCGGCATTGATATTAACATAATGATTGTGGAGGAAGATATAAAATTAAATTAATATGGTATAACAGTGAAAGATACTAATATTTACTTACCGTCTGAGATGGCCGCATCAGATGGATATGGAAAAAAAAGCAAAATATACCATCGTCATCATTGAAATCATATTCAAATATTTACCAAAACCGATCGTCAAAATTATTGCAACGGAATTTCCTATTCATTACTACATTTACAACTAGCATTGCAAAACTATTTTTACAATAACTGATAACAAAAAAACTTTTTGTTGTTTCCTGTTTGATGATTTTTAAATGAAAACAATTTATATACAACATCTTTTTTCTATATCCTTTGGGAACATACATTAAGTATATGATTTATATATATTTAAACAACATGGTCATCTTAAATTATCATAACGGTACTAATAAAACGTAAACCTTTGATTTACATGTATATTTATTTCTTACAGATCAATACATATCAGCTTTCCGCTTGTCACGTTTGTTACATGCGATAAACAAATTATTTATATCATTATTTATATTTTATGTCCAAACTCAGATATGAAACAAATGTTTAAATTGACTATATGGTAGTTTTGCATTTTAAGATGGCATTGTAGATTGAAATGCAAATATCATTGTGTCTGTTTCGAAGTTCACACATATTTCAAAGAGGCAATTTATTATAAACGTTCATGAAACGATACGGTTTACTTTTATATCAAAATAATCTGGTTCTGATGACGGTTGGAGTAGTTGGTATCACTGTGGCCTACCTACAGATGTCTACTGTGATTTATGTGTACACTGCCAAGAATAATGCATTCGCCATTTTAATGAATTGCTGATATATATTTCCTGCAGACCACTCTCAAATCGGCATCAGTTGATTAAAATAAAGCACCAATATAACTATTTGATTCACTCGTACAATGAAATATAAATCTTTTCATGTGAAATAGGTCATCTTAAAAGTAATGTTCTCTATTGAAAGTGCTACGAAATGCCTAGACGAAGGTTTATGTGTCATATACAACTCCAACTCCCTGTCAGCCGTGCCAATAGAAATCGTCAACAGCAACGTGGAATTTGCCAATATTTTTATATCTTTTATACGGGATTTAGAACAATAGCTTTATCTAACATTTTGCATCATGGTTATGCAGCAAAATCAACTTCATTATGTGATCTCTGTAGATATATTTCAGGTTTTTAAATATAAATAAATGAATACAGCGGCATTGATATTAACATAATGATTGTGGAGGAAGATATAAAATTACATTAATATGGTATAACAGTGAAAGATATTAATATTTACTTACAGTCTGAGATGGCCGCATCAGATGGATATGGAAAATAAAGCAAAATATACCATCGTCATCATTGAAATCATATTCAAATATTACTAAACCGATCGTCAAAATTATTGCAACGGAATTTCCTATTCATTATTCATTTACAATCAGCATTGCACTTGAAACTATTATTTACAATGAACTGATAACAAAAAACACTTTGGTTGTTTCCTGTTTGATGATTTTTAAATGAAAACAATTTATATACAACATCTCTTTCTATATCTTTTGGGAACATACATTAAGTATATGATTTATATATATTTAAACAACATAGTCATCTTAAATTATCATAACGGTACTAATAAAACGTAAACCTTTGATTTACATGTATATTTATTTCTTACAGATCAATACATATCAGCTTTCCGCTTGTACACGTTTGTTACATGCGATAAACAAATTATTTATATCATTATTTATGTATTCCAAACTCTGATATGAAACAAATGTTTAAATTGACTATATGGTAGTTTTGCATTTTAAGATGACATTGTAGATTGAAATGCAAATATCATTGTGTCTGTTTCAAAGTTCACACATATTTCAAAACGCAATTTATTATAAAAGTTAATGAAACACTACGGTTTACTTTTATCAGTGATAATCCGGTTCTGATAACAGTTTGAGTAGTTGGTATCACTGTGGCCTACCTACATATTTCTACTGTGTTTTGTGTGTACACTGTAAATAATATTGCATTCGCCATTATAATGATTTGGTGACATATATTTCATGCAAACCGCTCTCAAACCGGAACTAGTTGAGTAAAACAAAGTACCTACAAAAATTAACTGATTCACCCGTACAAAGGCTATATATCTTTTCAAGAAAAATACATCATCTTAAACGTAATGTTCTCCATTAAAAGTGCTTCAAAATGACCACATGATGGTTTATGTGCCATATATAAATCCAGCACTCGGACATGGTTATAGCGGCGCACATATTGTGTATTTTCGATCACCTATCTTTAATATTTTTATGTCTTCCATGCAGGATTTAGAACAATACCTTTATCTAACATTTTGCAACATGGTTATGGAGAAAAATCTATAAAAATAAAAAAAAACGTGCTCATCCTAAACAACGGTACTCGTAAAACGTCAACCTTTGATATATATGTATATGTATTTCTTACGAGACAAGGAAGTAATTCCAACCGTGTGGACAAAAAATTGTCAAATTTTCTAGACGATCTGCTCCTTTATCAAGCATACAAAACGAACACGATTACATAATAGGATACGAACAGTAATGCGGGACAAAGTAGACAAATATTTAACCATACAACACAATGGAGCGAAATTAAAACTTTCGGCAAATGACAGCCGAAAGCCGGATATAGCAAAATGTATCCATGCTATTCTGCAGAACGCTAAAATATGAGTGATGACTGGAAAGCGTGTCACGTGTGACGAAACAAAACGAATCAGCTATCCCCTAGTCACGTCAGTTACATGAGATAAACAAGTAATTTATATCATTATTTATACTTATTGTCCAAGGTTCAATTTGAATTAATTTGACTGCAATATAGTTTTACATATTTAGATGACACAGTAAGTTAGAATAAAAATATCATTAAGCAACACCAAATAAATTACTTGTTCGTCGGGAATCCCGCTCCTAAAATGTCTCAGTTGAGAAAAGATTTTAAAAAAATGCAGCGCACCTTAAAAAATCAGCAAATTCAGATTTTTTTTTCAGATGTTTCGAAACGGTTAAATCTGCCAATCCTAGTCATATCGTCATAAGTTAAGACCAGTAAGTTCCAATTTGCGAATCAAAGTTTTGACCTAAAGGTAGTCTGGGCTTTTTTCATTTTGATTGAAATTTGATATGAACAAGGGCTCAGTTTAATCAATTAACTTATTTTTTTTCTTTTTTTTTTTCAAATGATATTATTTTTTAATTATTTTTGTCAGTGAAAGGCTGAAATTTAATATAATTATGTAATTAATTCAATTTAAATATTTTGAAAATAAAAAAGAGAAAAAAATGCCAAAAAATCAGCGCTCACATGACAATTGGATCCCTTTGCCTCTGAAAATCACAAAATGGATATTTCATTAAAAATAGAAAAAATTTCGCTCGCTCGCTCCCGATTATTTTTCCTCATTTCTCAAAGAACAACTGATTAATTTGGTGTAGCCGTATGTCTGTTTCGATATGCACCCGTTTTCAAATCTAAGTCGGATACGGGTATAGCGCACGTATTGTCCATTTTTGATCAAATATTTACGAGTATGCATGTCAGCGATGCCAATTTAAATCGTCAACAACACCGTGGATTTTGTCAATATATTTCCATATCTCTATTTTTAAAAGAGGCAATAAAGTCTAAACGTTCATCGAACTCTTCATTTGTATGAGTAATAATACGGTTCAGATGACAGTTGAAACTAGGTTGGATTTACAAAATTATTGGGACAGTATTTCCCATCTATTTCTACATATAAAACAAGCATTGCAAAACTGGTATTTACTATATTGAACTGAAAGCAAAACCATCTTTTGTTCTTTCCTGTTTGATGAATTTTGAATGAAAACCATCTATATACAACATCTTTATCAACATCGTTTGGGAACATACATTAAGTATATGATTTATAGATATTTAAACAATGTGGTCAACTTAAATAACGGTACTAATAAAACGTCTACCTTTGATATACATGTTTATTTATTTCTTACAGATCAATACAGATCAGCTGTCCTCTAGTCACGTCTGTTACATGATATAAACAAATAATTGACATCATCATTTGTACTAAATCCCAAGGCTCAGATATGAAACATATGCTTAAACTAACTACATTGTAGTTTTGATATCATTATTTATACTTTATGTCCAAAGTTAAATATGAATCAATTGACTGCAATATAGTTTTGCTTTTTAAGATAACACAGTGGGTTGAAATAAACCTATCATTACGCCACATCAAATAAAATAGTTGTTCGTCGGGTATCCCGCTCTCTGAAAATGTCTAAGTTGAGAAAAAAGTAAAAAACAAAATTCAGCGCAACTTAAAAAAAATCTGCAAATTCAGATTTTTTCCCAGACGTTTCCATACGGGTTAAATCTGCAAATCTTAGTCATATCGTCATAATTTAAGACCAGAAAGTTTTTTTATACCCATAGTCAAAATTGACAAAACTAAAGTTATTTGGAATGGGATAAAAAAGCAGTGCTAAAGTATACCACCATCGATGGAAATTTCTATAGGGTGAAACAAAATGCAATTTGTTTGATATTGATAACTTAGTTAACATAGATAAGGTGACCAGTTTATATTACACAAAAGTACAAATATCGTAGGTCGTTAGTTAAGGAGAATGCTTACTCCTATTGAAAGAATAGTTGTTTTGAAACTAATTATTTTACCTAAAGGTGGGGTTGCAAAATCCGCCAACGTGCCGAATTTTTTCAAAATTTGCAGTGTTAAAGGTCTAGGTACATAAATACTTTTTATGTGCTGTTTATTTATTTTGTGTGTTTTTAAAAAGGCATAAAGGGCCTGAAATGATGTTTTTCTAAAATTACTTTGGGTATATTGCCATATACCCAAGGGGACCCCTTGTGTCCATCTTTTGGACATAATTTTCGTTTTTTTAATTATTTTTGTTAATAAAAGATACTTTCATTCTTTATTTCATATCCATTTATGATGATATTTACGAATTATTTTTACTACAAATTGATTTTGAAGCAAAAAAAAAAAACAAAAAATTTTGTCAGGATAAAAATTGAGGATATTGGGTTTGCTCGAAATATTTGGCATGTTATCGATTTTGTCCACACTTTTAAACCATTTTAAAAACACGCTATAGGTATAATCGTATAAAAGATATTTTCCAAAAAAATGAAATCCGGGAAAACATGGTAAAAAACGTCAACCTTTGATATATATGTATATGTATTTCTTACGAGACAAGGAAGTAATTCCAACCGTGTGGACAAAAAATTGTCAAATTTTCTAGACGATCTGCTCCTTTTATCAAGCATACAAAACGAACACGATTACATAATAGGATACGAACAGTAATGCGGGACAAAGTAGACAAATATTTAACCATACAACACAATGGAGCGAAATTAAACTTTCGGCAAATGACAGCCGAATAGCAAAGCCGGATATAGCAATATGTATCCATGCTATTCTGCAGAACGCTAAAATATGAGTGATGACTGGAAAGCGTGTCACGTGTGACGAAACAAAACGAATCAGCTATCCCCTAGTCACGTCAGTTACATGAGATAAACAAGTAATTTATATCATTATTTATACTTATTGTCCAAGGTTCAATTTGAATTAATTTGACTGCAATATAGTTTTACATATTTGGATGACACAGTAAGTTAGAATAAAAATATCATTAAGCAACACCAAATAAATTACTTGTTCGTCGGGAATCCCGCTCCTAAAATGTCTCAGTTGAGAAAAGATTTAAAAAAATGCAGCGCACCTTAAAAAATCAGCAAATTCAGATTTTTTTTCAGATGTTTCGAAACGGTTAAATCTGCCAATCCTAGTCATATCGTCATAATTTAAGACCAGTAAGTTCCAATTTGCGAATCAAAGTTTTGACCTAAAGGTAGTCTGGGCTTTTTTCATTTTGATTGAAATTTGATATGAACAAGGGCTCAGTTGAATCAATTAACTTATTTTTTTTTCTTTTTTTTTTCAAATGATATTATTTTTTAATTATTTTTTGTCAGTGAAAGGCTGAAATTTAATATAATTATGCAATGAATTCAATGTAAATATTTTGAAAATAAAAAAGAGAAAAAAAATGCCAAATAATCAGCGCTCACATGACAATTGGATCCCTTTGCCTCTGAAAATCACAAAATGGATATTTCATTAAAAATAGAAAAAATTCGCTCGCTCGCTCCCGATTATTTTTCCTCATTTCTCAAAGAACAACTGATTAATTTGGTGTTAGCCGTATGTCTGTTTCGATATGCACCCGTTTTCAAATCTAAGTCGGATACGGGTTTATAGCGCACGTATTGTCCATTTTTGATCAAATATTTACGAGTATGCATGTCAGCGATGCCAATTTAAGTCGTCAACAACACCGTGGATTTTGTCAATAAATTTCCATATCTCTATTTTTAAAAGAGGCAATAAAGTCTAAACGTTCATCGAACTCTTCATTTGTATGAGTAATAATACGGTTCAGATGACAGTTGAAACTAGGTTGGATTTACAAAATTATTGGGACAGTATTTCCCATCTATTTCTACATATAAAACAAGCATTGCAAAACTGGTATTTACTATATTGAACTGAAAGCAAAACCATCTTTTGTTCTTTCCTGTTTGATGAATTTTGAATGAAAACCATCTATATACAACATCTTTATCAACATCGTTTGGGAACATACATTAAGTATATGATTTATAGATATTTTTAAACAATGTGGTCAACTTAAATAACGGTACTAATAAAACGTCAACCTTTGATATATATGTATATTTATTTCTTACAGATCAATACAGATCAGCTATCCTCTAGTCACGTCTGTTACATGATATAAACAAATAATTGACATCATCATTTGTACTAAATCCCAAGGCTCAGATATGAAACATATGCTTAAACTAACTACATTGTAGTTTTGATATCATTATTTATACTTTATGTCCAAAGTTAAATATGAATCAATTGACTGCAATATAGTTTTGCTTTTTAAGATAACACAGTGGGTTGAAATAAACCTATCATTACGCCACATCAAATAAAATAGTTGTTCGTCGGGTATCCCGCTCTGAAAATGTCTAAGTTGAGAAAAAAGTAAAAAACAAAATTCAGCGCAACTTAAAAAAAATCTGCAAATTCAGATTTTTTCCCAGACGTTTCCATACGGTTAAATCTGCAAATCTTAGTCATATCGTCATAAATTTAAGACCAGAAAGTTTTTTTATACCCATAGTCAAAATTGACAAAACTAAAGTTATTTGGAATGGGATAAAAAAGCAGTGCTAAAGTATACCACCATCGATGGAAATTTCTATAGGGTGAAACAAAATGCAATTTGTTTGATATTGATAACTTAGTTAACATAGATAAGGTGACCAGTTTATATTACACAAAAGTACAAATATCGTAGGTCGTTAGTTAAGGAGAATGCTTACTCCTATTGAAAGAATAGTTGTTTTGAAACTAATTATTTTACCTAAAGGTGGGGTTGCAAAATCCGCCAACGTGCCGAATTTTTTCAAAATTTGCAGTGTTAAAGGTCTAGGTACATAAATACTTTTTATGTGCTGTTTATTTATTTTGTGTGTTTTAAAAAGGCATAAAGGGCCTGAAATGATGTTTTCTAAAATTACTTTGGGTATATTGCCATATACCCAAGGGGACCCCTTGTGTCCATCTTTTGGACATAATTTTCGTTTTTTAATTATTTTTGTTAATAAAAGATACTTCATTCTTTATTTCATATCCATTTTATGAAGATATTTACGAATTATTTTTACTACAAATTGATTTTGAAGCAAAAAAAAAACAAAAAATTTTGTCAGGATAAAAATTGAGGATATTGGGTTTGCTCGAAATATTTGGCATGTTATCGATTTTGTCCACACTTTTAAACCATTTTTAAAAACACGCTATAGGTATAATCGTATAAAAGATATTTTCCAAAAAAATGAAATCCGGGAAAATAGCATTTTATAGGCTGAAATGTAGCATGGGGAATTTTCTAAAAAATCAATATTTACCCTAGTTGACCATACATTTTTAAATTGATCATAGACACCATAATAAAACAACAGTTAGTGATAGAATTTTTTGTTAACTAACATATGTACTCTAACATTATTGCATTTCTATTCATGCATCTTCCCTAACAGTACAAAAAAGCCTAACAACTAGATATGCTCTTGAGTAAAACAAATAGTTTCTCTTTTTATATCAAAAATCAAATAGTTTATTGGAAAGAAATATATTTTCGTCAGCAGCTTAGACGCAAAAGATACAAATTAAGATTATCCATCTCTCTTATGTAGATAAAAAAACTATTTTAAAATTGAATTAAAAATGATTAAAGAGGGAAACAGAGTTACATTTGATTTTCAAATAAAGTATGTATAATTTAAAAATAATACCAGCAACACAAAGGCTACAATCCTAATTTTGAGCAATCAGACGGCTTTTATTTCGAAACAAGGGCAACAGTGTATTTAAAACTGTTACTATCTCAATCGGCATACCCCATAACCTCTACATTTGTATATACCAATTTTCACTTCATTCTGACATCATTTAAACTTCAGCCAATCAGAGGCCTCCGTTTTGTTACCATGGCAACCAATATTTTAAAAGGTGTTACCATTATATTTAGCATCAAAAAATATTACTGTACACTGATTTTCACTTACATTGGACTCTGGAATCATAAACTGGAAATGTATAACTAGGTATACTAACAAAGAAGTGGTCCGGTTGCTACATGAATTCTCTATTTTGAAGTCACTCAAAAACAGTTTTCTCGGATTTTTAATTTTGAACCTAATTTACACATTGACAGAAAAATGTCAAGGGAGTATTTTTAAATGGGGGTAAAATTGTGTGACAAAACCAGTAACAGTGTAAATTGAGATGACAAAGAGCAATGTTTCGTTTTTGTTTTTTTTTCCAAAAAGTGTTACTTTTTCGTAAGAACTATTATTTCAAACAAAATTTTCCGTTAAAATCTAAAAGAAGTGACCTAAATATAAAGTATAACGATCTACTCAAATGATTTATGAATAAAAAATGTAGAATATTTAACAAAGGCTAACCTCTTTTGGCATGTTTTGTGCAGGTTTTATTGAAAATGACTACAAAGAATTCAGGCCCTTTGGGCCTTTTAAAATCACAAAAGGAAAAAGAAGTGTAAATTTTAGAACAATTAGTAGTACCCTTAACTCCCAACTACGCATTTCTACGCATTTTCGTGTCGGTGTTACTTTAAAAAATCGCAATATCTCCCTTATTTGTTGAGCTATCGGGATACTGTTTACATCCTGTAAAACTACAGATAATAGCCGACAACTTTTGTTCTGAGAAAAAATTCATATGGCATCGTCTTTTTTCTCTTTCAATGAGTTAAAAATTCATGCCAACTTAATTCCGAGCATTTTTAAATTGTTGACGTCGTGTGTCAGACGGCGTAATCGCCGGAGCGAAGATTCGACATTGTATCTCGAATTATGCAACAAGTAGCAAGAAATAATACTTGTATTTCACGGATTTTGTAGTTGATAATGTCAATTTTATGTGTGACTAATTATATTGAAAGAAATTCGTTCTAACATTATTTTTTCTCGTAGCATTAGTACATGTAATAAGTACCATGTGTACTACACAGTAAACTTCGACGAAATCCTAATACAAAATAAGCAAAATATCTATTTACCATACATACCAAGAAAGCCGAGAAACCACTGGTCAAAATACACAAATTTGTAATTCATTACATGCCGAAATAAGTTTTCTATTGCCTCTACAAATCTGCTAGTAGTTTCGACGGAAATCGCGGTCCGGTACAATTTCTAATATGTTGACGTCATCGGTACAAAACAAGCACCTGTGCGAGGAAGATGGGCATCGATTCTGAGTTGATTTTCTCAAACGATATAAATATAAGATAAAATTTACAAAAGAAATATATATTAAATTTATCATTAGAATAATGAATTTTAAAACATTGTTTGACGAAGAACAAGAATTATATGATGATATGGTATACGACAGCGATATCTATTTATAGTAGTAGGGTATTTCCTGACCGGGACAGCCACTTTCGATTTACAACACGGGCCATGTGCAGATGTATGTGGACATTTTACCTAAATCGTTACCAAAACAACATGACCAACCTTCTGATTAGGATATTCAACAAACAAACTTTGAAGTAATATCGACGTTATTGATGATACAAGCCTACATAACAGTTGTTATGAACTTACATTGACAGCTGAATTATACTGTAACTGCACCAAGGATTCCAAGGCACATTTATGTTGAGTAAGTATATTTGAATTTCTCTTTACAAAAATATACAAAATGCATTATCAGGTTGTAATTCTAGAGCAAAATTCATAAGCATGAACTGCACTGTGATATCATTCATTGTATATAAAGTATAGCATGTTTCATATTATAAATATAGGTACACCCCCCCCCCCCAACACACACACACTATTTGTCTGTGGGCCTATTGGAATAACATAACAGCTGTTTGTATGGGTTTGTGTGAGTAATTATTACATGAATGAAAAGGCTCTGTCATTTTACAAATAAATTCTACAGATTTAGAACATTATTTGAACAATATACAGTGTACATATGTTGTGGTCACAATCTATTTCCACCCCTACATGTAGATGTACAATGTATAGTGTTACTGCACATTCAAGTTGCTAAAATGGTGTTAACATGCATATGTTTGATATGTCTTTGTCCAAATTCAAGCAATACATGAACATTTATTGTCATGTCAGATTTTGTACTAAAATGGAATGTACAACAAATATAAATAATTAAGTAGCAGATATACAGTGCATATACACAATTGTATATGGTTTCAGTTATATTTTATGTATAACTGGTAAGATGTATAAGTACTGTGTACATGGACCATGTATACATTTGTAGGCGGTATTCAAACTTGAAGTTGATCAATCCCTCAGTTTCAAGGTTTACATACAGAGGATTTATGTACAAAGAAAAACATATTATATTACATTAGTTAAATTGTGAAGAAAAAGATAAAATAAAAATACATGTAATCTGCACCTGATGCTCAGAGTAACCAGAGTTTCTTCTAACTCTAACACCACATAATAGACATTCTATAGTATGATATGTCACTTCACTTAGTCTGGCAATAGATCTAGAGTCATTGGAACCAGAATAATCTTGCTATGCAGATGGAAACTGGAATGGTGATTTTATTTTTAATTTTAAACATTTTAAGAGATTCTGTACCTGAACTTTTTATATATGGATGGAATACCTGACCAGATTAAAAAACACCAATGCATCTGCAATAGCTGAATATGATTATTCATACTGTATTATGTTTTTCAGTCTCTAATATGTCTGAAATGAGAGTAATGTAAAAAAAATCAAATCTGACATGAATATTTCATCTTCTTTTCAGGATATTTTTCTTACCTGTAATGATCAATTATTGAATTATACTGCCAACCAGAAGTTTTAATGGAAGACTAGTAAAACTTTGAGAAATCTGCTAGATTGTATTACTGCAAAGGTAAGAGCAAACATATTTCTTAAGTTCAATTAATCAGTAATGGATCACAGGGACCTGGCACAAAATTTTTAACCAACAGTATACATATATAAGTTATAGTATCATAAATAGGTATACTCTGTCTGTTGGGTAAAAAACAATCCGTGCCAGGTCCCTGTGTCAAGAGGTTTTTTTTTTGGTTTTTTTTTGGGGGGGGGGGGGGGGGGGGGGGGGGGTTTGGAAACTTATTTTGGATAATTTTTTATATATATATAAAAAGGTGTTTTCACCATTTCTTATATTCATTATCACACCTTGGAATTTATACCAAAAGTTTTTATCTTTATCAGTCTAAGATCTATTTTTAAGTGTAACTTTCTAAGCTGTAGTGTATTCAATATGAGCAAGATTTTTTTTAAAAAAGGTATTTAATTACATACATATAACATGTGTACACATGTATTTATACTTAGTTACTTATAGTGTACCATACATTTCATTTGATGTTTGTACAACCAGGGACTGCCATTAAAATGATTTTATGATTCTGGATGTTTTTTACAATGTTTGTTTTATTGAAAACTTACAGGTACATCAGTTTGGACTACATGTATATGGACATCAGTGGGTGACAACCTTAGGAAGATAACCAAACTCCTGTTATGAAACTGAAACTCAGCCAGTTCATCACCATTTTCCAATCTGCATTATTAAAAATACCATACCTGTATCTGACTTTTGAGTTCTTTCTGATTTAATTCATACAGTTGTGAACTTTTACAAGTTACTGTGTTAAAAAAATTAAACATGACAGACACAATATATAGATACATGCACATGGATATTCTATACATACATAATGCAACCAAAGGCCAAAGATACAAGATATATGTATGTGTCTACAATTCTGACAAGTCATAACACACATGTGCATGTATAGATATACGGACACCTCATAATGTGTAATACAGTATTGCCCGTAAAAAGAGGTGTCTAAGGCCTGTGGTAGACGCCATATATAAATATATATATATATCTGCAATATGATCAAGACAACATACATGTACATGTATATGTTTTTGTAAATACAGCAGTGTATCTATGAAATGGACAAGACATATATATATGGTGCAGTGTCTACAAACTAAACAAGACATATCACAGTACATTTATGTACATTTGTATACATGTATATGGGGATATTTAGTGGATGGGGGCTCCTGTCCTATAAATTACAATGGACATGTATATGTAGTAATGTTGATACTGCAATATGGTCAAGACATAAAATATACATGTATAGACACTGCAGTGTACACATATCTACAATATTGTCAAGACATAACACATAGATGTAAAGACACTGCAGTGTATCTACAATATTGACAGTACATAAAACATACATGTTAAGTGTATCTTCAATCTAAATAAGACATAAAACATACAATATGCATTTACATGTAGATACTGCTGTATGGTCAATACATATACATTTATGTAGACACTGCAGTGTATATACAATAAGGTCAATGCATAAAACATATATACATGTATAGACACTGCAGTGTATATACAATAAGGTAGAGACATAACACATACATGTTTGTAGACACTGCATGCAATGTATCTATAATATGGTACATATAAAGACATAAAACAGAAGTATGTGTATTACATGGTGTCTACAATAATGGCAAAGTATATCGCACATTATACACACGAATATGCACCTGCATTTTGTTTGTAAATGCATCCATGTATATTTGGGGGAAAGTAGGGGTTCCTACCATATAAACTTGTCTTTTTGGTTATGAAGCAATAAAGGACCGGACATAGAACACACAGATAATAAATGATGAATAGAGATGGTTTTTTTTTCTATCAATATAAGATATTTACATGCAAATTATCATGAGTGCATGTAAAAGTAAAATACACAATTTTTGTCCATGAAAGCACACTTGTCTACTTGTCTTTTACTCTGAATTGATTTATTTTGTTGATGGATATTGATACTTTTGTATGGATAAATTAAAGAAACTGACACTATATAAATGGATAAATAGTTTGCCTTGTTAACTTAAAATTACTGCAGTATACGTGTGTCTTGCATTGCATTTTTTCGCTGAGTACATATATATTTAGACATCTTATCTAAACATCTTGATTTGGGAGAACACACGCATACCTATTTGTAAGTCGTCTTGCTACGATGACAAAGGAAATGATTAATATGAAATAATGTTATACTGGTGATTGTTGGCGTTCAAAAAAAAAAAAAATGAATTGATCTGAGTATGAATATAAATATTTAATGTTGTAAACAGTAACATGTCAAACAAACAATTTTACAACACAATACATTTTTTTTCTATGTGTTATTCGACTGAAACCCCATGGAAATGGTTCTATCAGCGCAAAACTGCATTTTTCGTAGTTTATATTTTTGGTTGCCATGGTAACATTTTTTACGCAAAAAAATAATGATTTAATACTCATTCTGGCCACGTCCTCTTTTGAAATTAATATGAAAGTTAAAAGATTACTAAGCCTGATATATAAATTAAACTTTCTGTAGTTGAAGCAAAGACAGGTAAAACACTAATTTTAACATTTTCAAAAATCTTCGGTTTTAAATGTTGTTGGTTTCCATGGTAACATTTAAAATTAAATTGAAAAATTATGGCATTCAATAAAATTTTCAACCCTTCTGCAATAATATACTTGATGATCAGGTTGATAAATGGACATTTAAATAAGTTTCGTTATCTTAAGAGTGATAAATGTAGGAAACTTTAACTTTTTTGTCATATTCAAAAAGTTTCGGTTGCCATGGTAACATAATTAATGTGAAAACATTATTTTTTCTTACAAAAATTTGAAAAGGTTGTGATCTAAAGTTTCTAAATATATATGGGTGATTACCAAAATTGTTGATTGAAAAATCACAGAAAATGTCGGTTCGGGAACTCTGCTAAAAAATTCTTGGGAGTTAAGGGGTTAAAGTGTTTTACAGACATAGGTTAGAGTGTCTAAAGAAGTACATGTGAGAACTTTTTCTGAATTAAAATCAACTTCATTATGTTGTCCCTGTAGATACGTTTGTGTATTTCAGGTATTGGTTATTATGAATAAATTAGCATGATATTAGCATAATCAATGTAGAGGAAGATACATAATCATAACAATATTGTATAACATTATTACATGTTGGTATTTACTTACCTACTGTTGACAGAGATGACCGCATCAGGTGGATATGGAAAAAAGTAAATTCACCATCGTCATGATTGAAATCATATGCAAATATAACCAAACCGATCGTCAAAGTTATTGCCACGGTATTTCCTATCCATTACTACATTTACAACCATCATAGCAAAACTAGTATTTACTATATTAAAATGATAACAAAACATTATTTGTTCTTTCCTGTTTGATGATTTTTGAATGAAAACAATCTATATACAGCATCTATATCTACATCGTTTTGGGACATAAAGTATATGATTAATAGATATTTAAACAACGTGGTCATCTTAAATAACGGTAGTAATAAAACGTCAACCTTTGATATACATGTGTATTTATTTCTTACAGATCAATACAAATCAGCTATCCTCTAGTCACGTCTGTTACACGATATATACGGTTTTTTTTTATAAGTTTTTGATATCATTATTTATACTTTATTCCAAAGGTTCAGATATGAAACAAATGTTAAAATTGACTACATTGTAGTTTTGCATTTTGCATTGTGTCTGTTTCGATGTTTCCCCCTTATTCAAAGAAGCAATTGATATAAAAGTTGATCAAAAACTAAGCTTTGCTTTTATCAGAATTAATCCGGTTCTGATAACAATTTGAGTACTTTGTATCACTGTGGCCTACATAAAGATTTCTAATGTGAATTGTTTGTACACTACCAAGAATAATGCGTTCGCCATGATAATGAATTGGTGATATAGATGTCATGTAGACCACACAGAAAGCGGAAATCGTTGATTAAAACTAAGTACCTATAGAACTAATTGAATCACTCGTACAATGAAATATAAATATTTTCATGTGAAATACGCCATCTTAAAAGTAATGTTCTCTATTAAAAGTGTTACGAAATGATTAGAGGACGGGTTATGTGTCATATACAAATCCAGCTCTCGGACATGAGTATAGCGCACACATTGTGTGATTTTGATCATATATCTTTAGGAGTATGTATTTTATTAAAAATAGAAAAAAAATCGCTCGCTCGATTACAATTATTTTTCCTCATTTCTCAAAGAACACCTGATTTATTTGGTGTGACATTATGTCTGTTTCGATATACACCCATTTTTCAAATCTAAGTCGGACACGGGTATAGCGCACATTTTGTCCATTTTTGATAACATATTTACGAGTATGCATGTCAGCAATGCCACTTTAAATCGTCAACAACACCGTGGATTTTGTAAATATATTTTCATATCTCTATTTTTAAAAGAGAAAAAAAGTCTAAACGTTCATCGAACTCTTCATTTGTATCAGTAATAATACGGTTCAAAAGACAGTTGAAACTAGGTTGGATTTACTTTTAAAAGATACACACATTAAGATACGTTGTAAACGACATGAGTGTATTACCCTAGACCAGCCAGTATTACACTCCTAGGTATGAAGGAAATAAAATTACATAATATGGTTTAACATTGGTACATGTTTAAATATTTACTTACGAGCTGTTGACAGAGATGACCGCAAGAAGTGGATATGGAAAATAAAAAAAAAACATCATCGTTATATACACAAACAGGACAAAATACGATCATTGAAAATATATTCAAAGATGTACAAAGAGATCTTCCTAATATTTGCGACGATATTTCCCACCCATTACTACAATTACGACCAACATTGGAACAAAATGTTATCCATTGTATTTAACTGATAACCACATAAAAATTGGCATGCAGTTTTAGTTTCGAATTTATTTAAAAATGGCGGATAATCATAGTAGTAAAATTGCAATAAAACGTCGCGGTATGAGAGAAAAAAAACTCTGTAAGTCTCGAAATTTGCATAATTTTGTGACCCTCGGGTTGAATATCAATATCCTTCATATTTATACATGGAAAATTCTTATACCTTCACCTTCATATTAGAATAAGAAAAAGCTAGACATTGTTTTGTTACAGCGTCCTTACAACAAGTGTTCCTGTATATATTCATTCACTCGATAGGTACGTTGGCTGGTAGCTGATGTATAAGTAGTAGGCTGCAGGTAACTGATGCAGTATATTAGTTTTTAATTGGCACGTAACGAAGACGGTGATTGGCTGAAGCATCGACAGCCCGACTGATTGGCCCCCGACTGAGAAGACCGCCGACAACATCGAAAAGTAGGTGGAGCCAGCGGATCTTTGATGTTCAAATCCGTTGTATGATGTGTTTGATTACATTGTGTACTATTTTATTATGTTTACAATGTATACAATCAATCGCTGTATTAAAAATACGTTATCGTTTTGTTTCTGTTTCGATGTTTCGACCTTATTCAAAGAAGCAATTGATATAAACGTTCATAAAAAAAACTAAGCTTTGCTTTTATCAGAATAAATCCGGTTCTGATAACAATTTGAGTACTATGTATCACTGTGGCCTACATAAAGATTTCTAATGAGATATGTTTGTACACTACCAAGAATAATGCGTTCGCTAATGATAATGAATTGGTGATATAGATGTCTTGTAGACCACGCAGAAAGCGGAAATAATTGATTGAAACTAAGTTCCCATATAACTAATTGATTTACTCGTACACTGAAATATAAATATTTTCATGTGAAAAATGCCGTCTTAAAAGTAATGTTCTCTATTAAAAGTGTTACGAAATGACTAGATGACGGTTTATGTGTCATATACAAATCCAGCTCTCGGACATTAGTATAGCGCACCCATTGTGCGATTTTGATCACATATCTTTAGGATTATGTATGTCAGTGATGCCAATATAAATCGTCAACAACACCGAGGATTTTGCCAATATTGTTATACTTTGTATACGGAATTTAGAATAATTGCTTTATCGAACAGTTTGCATCATGCCGAAAAATCAACTTCATTATGTTGTCTCTCTAGATATATTTCAGGTATTGATATAAATAAATGAATACGGTAGCATTAATATTAACATAATCATTGACGAGGGAGATTTAAACTTATCCTATTATTGTATAATATTGATTCATATTAATATTTACTTACCATCTGTTCACAGAGATGGCCACCATCAGGTAAATATGGAAAATAAAGCAAAATACATCATCATCATAGTTGAAATCATATTCAAATATAACCTAATTTGTCATCAAAATTATTGGGACAGTATTTCCCATCCATTTCTACATTTAAAACAAGCATTGCAAAACTGGTATTTACCATATTGAACTGAATGCAAAACCATCTTTTGTTCTTTCCTGTTTGATGATTTTTGAATGAAAACAATCTATATACAACATCTTTATCTACATTTTTTGGTAACATACATTAAGTATATGATTTATTGATATTTGAACAACGTGGTCAATTTAAATAACGGTACTAATAAAACGTCAATCTTTGATATACATGTTTATTTATTTCTTACAGATCAATACCGATCAATTGTCCCATTGTCACGCCTGTTTTATGATATAAACAAATAATTGACATCATCATTTGTACTTAATTCCAAGGCTCAGATATGAAACAAATGCTTCAATTAACTACATTGTAGTTTTACATTTTAATATGACACTATAGATTAAAATGAAAATATCATTGTGTCTATTTCGATGTTCAGAGATTTTGCAAAGAGGCAATTTAGTCTAAAAGTTCATCAAACGCTACGCTTTGCTTTTATCAGTAATAATCCGATTCTGATGACAGTTGAAGTAGTCGATATCACTTGGGTCTACCTACATATGTCTAATTTAAGTTGTTTGTACACTGCCAAGAGTAATACAGTTGCCATTATAATGGATTGGTATTATATATTTCCTGTAGACCGCCCTCAAACCGATATCATTTGAGTAAAACAAAGTACCTATAAAACTAATTGATTCATTCGTACAATGAAATATAAATATATTTTCATGTTAAATACGTCATCTTAAAAGTAATGTTCTCCATTAAATGTGCTACGAAATGCCTAAATGACTGCTTATATGTCATATACAAATCCAACGATCGGACATGGGTACAGCGCACATATTGTACATTTTTTATCACATATCTTTACGATTATATATGCCAACGATATCGATAGAAATCGTTAATATAATACTGTGGATTTAGCCAATATTTTTTTTATATATTCTATACTCGATATAGAACAACAGATTTATCTAATATTTTGGATCATGGTTATGGGGCAAAATCAACATGTCATGTAGTCTCGGTAGAAATATTTAAGGTATTGATATATATATATAACAACTAATACAACAGCAATGGCATTAGCATAATCAATGTGGAGAAAGATATAGAACTACATTAATATGGTATAACATTGATACATGTTGATATTTACTTACTTTCTGTTGACAGAGATGGCCGCATCAGGTTGATATGGAAAATAAAGCAAACACATAATCGTCATGATTGAAATCACATTCAAATATAACCAAACCGATCGTCAAAATTATTGCCACGGTATTTTCTATCCATTAACACATTTATAACCAGCATTGCAAAACTATTATTTACCATATTAAAATAATAACAAAAACATCTTTTGTGGTTTTTTCCTCTTGATAATTTTTGAATGAAAACAATTTATATACAACATCTATGTGTACATCGTTTGGGAATATATATTAAGTATATGATTTATAAATATTTAAACAACGTGGTCAACTTTAATAATGGTGCTGATAAAACGTCAACCTTTCATATGCATGTATATAGTTGTGTTTAATATATTTACTTCTTATACAAATCTGCTATCCCTTAGTCACGTCTGTTACATGAGATAAGAAAATAATTGATATCATTATCCATACTTGATGTCCTAGGCTCATATATGAAACAAATGTCTAAGTTGACGACATTGTGGTTTTCTATTTTAGGATGACACTGTAGGTTGAAATAAAATATCATTGTGTCGGTTTCGATATTGATACATTTTTCAAATAGGCAATATAGTCTAAAAGTTCATTAAACGCTACGGTTTGCTTTTATCAGTAATAATCCGGTTCTGATGACAGTTGGAGTAGTTGGTATCACTGTGGGCTACCTACAGATGTCAAATGTGATTTGTGTTTACAATACCAAGAATGATGCATTCGCCTTTACAATGAATTTGTGATATATATTTCCCGCAGACCACACTCAAACCGCCACCAGTTGAGTAAAATAAAGTACGTTTTTGTGTCATATACAAATCCAGCACTCGGACATGGGTACAGCACACATATTGTGCATTTTTGATCACATACCTTTACGATTATGTATGTCAACGATGCCAATATAAATCATCAACATCACCGCGGAATTTGTGAATATCTTTCGATATCTTCTATACAGGATAGAGAACAATAGCTTTATCTAACATTTTGCATCATGGTTATGAAGCCAAATTAACTGATCACGTTGTCTGTGTAGATATATTTCAGGTATTCATATATATAAATGAATACAGCAGCATTGATATTTACATAATCAATGTGGAGGAAGATATAAGATTACATTGATATGGTATAACATTGATACATATTAATATTTACTTACGTCCTGTTGACAGAGATGGCCGCATCAGGTTGATATGGAAAATAAAGCAAACACATCATCGTCATGATTGAAATCACATTCAAATATAACCAAACCGATCGTCAAAATTATTGCCACGGTATTTTCTATCCATTACTACATTTATAACCAGCATTGCAAAACTATTATTTACCATATTAAAATAATAACAAAAACATCTTTTGGTTTTTTCCTCTTGATAATATTTTGAATGAAAACGATTTATATACAATATCTATGTGTACATCGTTTGGGAATATATATTAAGTATATGATTTATAAATATTTAAACAACGTGGTCAACTTTAATAATGGTGCTGATAAAACGTCAACCTTTCATATGCATGTATATAGTTGTGTTTAATACATTTACTTCTTATACAAATCTGCTATTCCCCTAGTCACGTCTGTTAAACGAGATAAGAAAATAATTGATATCATTATTCATACTTGATGTCCTAGGCTCAGATATGAAACAAATGTCTAAGTTGACGACATTGTGGTTTTCTATTTTAGGATGACACTGTAGGTTGAAATAAAATATCATTGTGTCGGTTTCGATATTGATACATTTTTCAAATAGGCAATATAGTCTAAAAGTTCATTAAACGCTACGGTTTGCTTTTATCAGTAATAATCCGGTTCTGATGACAGTTGGAGTAGTTGGTATCACTGTGGGCTACCTACAGATGTCAAATGTGATTTGTGTTTACAATACCAAGAATAATGCATTTGCCTTTACAATGAATTTGTGATCTATATTTCCCGCAGACCACACTCAAACCGCCACCAGTTGAGTAAAATAAAGTACGTTTTTGTGTCATATACAAATCCAGCACTCGGACATGGGTACATCACACATATTGTGCATTTTCGCTCACATACCTTTACGATTATGTATGTCAACGATGCCAATATAAATCATCAACATCACCGCGGAATTTGTGAATATCTTTCGATATCTTCTATGTATCGGGATAGAGAACAATAGCTTTATCTAACATTTTGCATCATGGTTATGAAGCAAAATTAACTGATCACGTTGTCTGTGTAGATATATTTCAGGTATTCATATATATAAATGAATACAGCAGCATTGATATTTACATAATCAATGTGGAGGAAGATATAAAATTACATTGATATGGTATAACATTGATACATATTAATATTTACTTACGTCCTGTTGACAGAGATGGCCGCATCAGGTTGATATGGGGAATAAAGCAAACACATCATCGTCATGATTGAAGTCATATTCAAATATAACCAAACTGATCTTCAAAATTATTGTCACGGTATTTTCTATTCATTACTATATTTATAACCAGCATTGCAAAACTATTATTGACCATATTAAAATAATAACAAAAACTTTTTTTTTTCTTTTTTTCCTCTTGATGATTTTTGAATGAAAACTATTTATATACAACATCTATGTGTACATCGTTTGGGAATATATATTAAGTATATGATTTATAAATATTTAAACAACGTGGTCAACTTCAATAATGGTGCTGATAAAACGTCAACCTTTCATATGCATGTATATAGTTGTGTTTAATACATTTACTTCTTATACAAATCTGCTATCCCTTAGTCACGTCTGTTACATGAGATAAGAAAATAATTGATATCATTATCCATACTTGATGTCCTAGGCTCAGATATGAAACAAATGTCCAAATTGAAGACATTGTGGTTTTCTATTTTAAGATGACACTGTAGGTTGAAATAAAATATCATTGTGTCGGTTTCGATATTGACACATTTTTCAAATAGGCAATATAGTCTAAAAGTTCATTAAACGCTACGGTTTGCTTTTATTAGTAATAATCCGGTTCTGATTACAGTTGGAGTAGTTGGTATCACTGTGGGCTACTTACAGATGTCAAATGTAATTTGTGTTTACAATGCCAAGAATAATGCATTCGCCTTTACAATGAATTTGTGATATATATTTCCCGCAGACCACACTCAAACCGCCACCAGTTGAGTAAAATAAAGTACCTTTACAACTAATTGATTCACTCGTATAATGAAATATAAATATTTTCATGTAAAATACGCCATCTTAAAAGTCATATTCTCCATTTAAAGTGCTACGGAATGAGTAGAATACGGTTTTTGTGTCATATACAAATCCAGCACTCGGACATGGGTACAGCACACATATTGTTCATTTTTGATCACATACCTTTACGATTATGTATGCCAACCATGCCAATAGAAAATCATCAACATCAACGCGGAATTTGTGAATAGTTTTTGATTTCTTCTATACGGGATAGAGAACAATAGCTTTATCTAACATTTTGCATCATGGTTATGCAGCAAAATTAACTGATCACGTTGTCTGTGTAAATATATTTCCGGTATTCATATATATAAATGAATACAGCAGCATTGATATTTACATAATCAATGTGGAGGAAGATATAAAATTACATTGATATGGTATAACATTGATACATATTAATATTTACTTACGTCCTGTTGACAGAGATGGCCGCATCATGTTGATATTGAAAATAAAGCAAACACATCATCGTCATGATTGAAATCATATTCAAATATAACCAAACTGATCGTCAAAATTATTGCCACGGTATTTTCTATTCATTACTATATTTATAACCAGCATTGCAAAACTATTATTTACCATATTAAAATAATAACAAAAACATCTTTTCTTTTTTTCCTCTTGATGATTTTTGAATGAAAACTATTTATATACAACATCTATGTGTACATCGTTTGGGAATATATATTAAGTATATGATTTATAAATATTTAAACAACGTGGTCAACTTCAATAATGGTGCTGATAAAACGTCAACCTTTCATATGCATGTATATAGTTGTGTTTAATATATTTACTTCTTATACAAATCTGCTATCCCCTAGTCACGTCTGTTACATGAGATAAGCAAATAATTGATATCATTATTCATACTTGATGTCCTAGGCTCATATATGAAACAAATGTCTAAGTTGACGACATTGTGGTTTTCTATTTTAGGATGACACTGTAGGTTGAAATAAAATATCATTGTGTCGGTTTCGATATTGATACATTTTTCAAATAGGCAATATAGTCTAAAAGTTCATTAAACGCTACGGTTTGCTTTTATCAGTAATAATCCGGTTCTGATGACAGTTGGAGTAGTTGGTATCACTGTGGGCTACCTACAGATGTCTACTGTGATTTGTGTTTACAATGCCAAGAATAATGCATTCGCCTTTACAATGAATTTGTGATATATATTTCCCGCAGACCACACTCAAACCGCCACCAGTTGAGTAAAATAAAGTACCTTTACAACTAATTGATTCACTCGTATAATGAAATATAAATATTTTCATGTAAAATACGCCATCTTAAAAGTCATATTCTTTTCCGATAGCCTCCGGCTTTCGGGGGTTGAGATAGCATTTCCGCTCCTGCGCACTAACCTTGCCTCGTTTTAAAAAGAAACTATTTATATGTAAATGAGCCAGTCTACCTGCATGCGGATCTCCTGAAAACCCCATCTTTTCGCTTTGAGCTGCACGACAGACCACACGTGTTCCCAGTTCGGATTATTGGTAAGTGTTTGTGGTTTTGTATGCCTCGCGAGCCAGTTTTTATTCGTTCTTATTTGATACTGTAGTAGCATGCTATTATTTTGCGTGGTGTTTACGTTGTGTTTGTTTGTTTCTAGTGTCTGTCGTCCTTTTTGCTTGTGGTCTTTTAGTCATGGACTCCGACCACGACGACTCATTGTCAATTTCTGACAATAATATCAATGTCCTCGATGAGGATATTTCACCACAGGGCTCCGCTGGTGCCCATGTCTTTGCTAACGTCAATGTGGTGGACGATACCGAGCCGCCGGCTCAAAATACTCGAAATAAGACTGCAGGTGGGAAGACTCAAAAACGGAAGGGCTCTGCCGGGAGACTTTCATCCGTTTACAAAATCCCTAAGCTCGTTGAGCGTACAACGGGTTCAAAAAGACTGAAAATGTGGGGAACAGCGATATGTCAGCTGTATTAACTGCTATTAATAGTCTTACGGCTGCGATTGGTCAGCGGGACTTTGCGCAGGCGCAGTCGTCCGGAGAATCAGATTCGTTCGTTTCAGCGAACTTTTCGTTTTTTTGATTTTTGTGTGTGGGTCATCGCTGAGGCAGCGGACTGTCCTGAGGAGAATTTTACCTTCCAATTGGCGGACATTTTTGATAAGAAAAACCTCGGGCCTGCTGTCTGTCAGTCAAAGCCAAAAATTGCTGAGGACATTACTACGGCAGTTCGTACGAATGCCGATGTTTCAGAGCTGAAACAGCTGTACAAGATTCCTAAGAATCTCGAGTGCTTGCTTCCGCCAAGAACTAATAGTGAAGTTTGGGGTATGATCTCACCACAGTTCCACGGACGAGACAGATTGATGCAGGATCTGCAGGAATTACTGACCCACTCTTTAACGCCAATTATGTTCATGATTGAGAAGTTAAGACTCAAGGATCTGGATATGAAGGAAATACAGGTTCTGCTGAACAATGCGGTGAGTCTCCTCTGCAATTAACATTATGAAATGTCAGTCAAGAGACGGTTCATGTTGCGTAGTGGCATTAAACACTCTCATTTACAGAGTGTGTGTAACTCTGAAACGCCGATAGGGGCAGAACTATTTGGTGACAATGTAGCCAAACGTATTAAAGACCTGGATGAGGTACACAAGGCCACCTACAGACGCAATTCGGCATCAAAAAACGGACAGTGGTCCGGTCGGGGTCAACAGTGGTCCGGCCGGGGATATTACAACAGAAGGGGCCAGAGAGGGCAATACAGGAGAGGTCGCCGACAATCATTCCCCAACCAGAGTCAGGACAAGGCCAAGGCTTCCACCCAGTAGAAGTGAGTAAAAATCTTCCTTCCGGCAAAATATCTCATTGTCTGCCAGTTTGGCAGAAGTTAACATCTGACCAGTGGGTCCTTGATACAGTTCAGGGTTATCATATTGAATTTACAGAGATTCCAATTCAGTCTACTGTTCCTAAACCCATAGAGCTCTCTGATGAGGAGAAGCTTATCATTGACAATGAGATGACTGCCATGCTTAGCAAAGGTGCTATTGAGCTTTGTGAACACGAGTGGGGCGAATTCATTTCAAATATTTTCATTGTGCAAAAGAAAAATGGTAAATATCGCCCCGTCATTAACTTGCGTTATCTCAATGAATCAGTCTTTTATCAACACTTTAAAGTTGTATTGCTACTAATTTCACTGCAACGATATGTCACTTAAACATTTGACATTTGAACATTGACATATAACTTGATGATTTAGCTCCCCAAAAGCATATGTTGGCCTATAAGAGAGCCAAATTAATGGATCATATATTCCTGGTTTTGAATAAAGCGCCTTCAATTACCGCCATGTAAGCGCACATGTGTTTGTTTACGTTTTCCTTCTGGCTAACATGAGCAAATCATGCTGGTAAATGTCCATAGAATGAGTATTTGAAACATCAACATTACACATTGCCGTAAAATATTGTGTGTTTCAAATATAGTAATGTGAAGCACTATTTTCTGTGTAGATCCAGTCTGCTGAGGTCGACCATATATTTTGTTTATAAAAAAATGTTGACATTTTCTCTTGGTTTCACAACTCTCGTGTTACTTCGAGATTGTCGTGAGGATGTTCGGAAGAGTTCGGTATAATTCGGCATCTTTCGAGCCTATTTTTCACGTGTACACGTTAAAAAGATTTTTACTTTTATAATTAAGAATACCTCTAGTGCTGCAACTTTATAAAAAGTGGTAAAATTAGAAAGTTTAAAACTCAAACAGACGGAGAAAAATATGTGTAACACTTAACCAGTTTTCACTAGGACAAAAAAAGCGAAAGTGATAGATCATACAACTTTAAACAGGAAACACTGGAGACTATTTTAGAAGCTATCCAGCAGGGCGACTTTTTTACCTCAGTTGATCTAAAAGATGCTTATTTCAGTCTTGCTATTTCTCCTGGAGATAGAATTTTTTTAAATTTCTTTGGAGGGGCCAACTTTATCGTTTTTGTTCCCTGCCATTTGGACTCGCCAGTGCCCCTCGAGTGTTCACAAAGGTTCTGAAGCCTGTATACAGCTCTTTGCGAAGCAAGGGAGTTAACACCTTTTATTATATAGATGACTCTCTTACTAGAGCACAAGAAAAAGAAAAAAGCTCTCGTGATACTCTAAGCTTAACATCTACGTTAGAGTCTGTAGGTTTTCAGGTGAATACTGAAAAATCTGTTCTGAATCCAGTCCAGGTGATCTGTCATTTGGGCTACATTTTAGACTCTGTACAATTTAAGGTCTTTCTGTCTGAAGATAAGGTGGTGAAAATTTTGAATAAATGCCAAAATATTGTATCTGCGGATAGCCCACTGGTTAGGCAATTGGCTTCACTTATTGGCAGTTTGACTTCAGCATTCAGGGCAGTTTTATTGGGCCCATTGTACTACAGATCTCTTGAATCTGATAAGGTTTCAGCCCTCAATGATTCGGGGGATAATTATGATTCTCCTGTCACACTCTCAAAGGAGAGTATCTTAGAAGTTAGGTGGTGGCAGCAGAATGTGAGAACTATGAATGGGAAGCCCATACGCCCAGCTAAGCCTACTGTGTTCTTGACTACAGATGCATCTCTTGATGGTTGGGGTGCGGTTTGTGAATGTACCAATCAGCATGGTACGAAAACAATTTCAGGCGGCTGGAAGGCTGCCGAGGCCCGTAGACATATTAAGGCCATTCAATTAGCTCTTCAAACCTTCTGTCGAGATTTAAGACAGGTACATGTCGCTATTAAGAGTGACAACACATCTGCTATATCCTACATCAATAACTTGGGGGGCAGACAGAGTGCATTGTTTTACCTTTCTAGAGAGATATGGTTGTGGTGCTGGAACAGAGACATTTATTTATCTGCAGCACATATCCCTGGGGTGGCTAACGTTCAGGCTGATTACTTATCTCGAGAATCTCGAAGCCAAACAAAATGGAGTCTGAGTTCAGCCATTTTTGATAGGGTCTGCCAACAATATGTTGTACCCAACATTGATCTTTTTGCATCACGGGTCAATTGTAAGTTTGGTCGTTATGTATCCTGGACTGTTGACCCAGGGTCAGAATATGTAAATGCTTTTTCAATATCATGGACTTCATTTAGGCCCTACATTTTCCCTCCATTCTGTTTGATTGGGAGAATTCTTCAGAAATTATGGTCCGACAGGGTTGAACAGGCTATAATTATTGTCCCACATTGGACTGCTCAAACATGGTTCCCTAATCTGCTTGATATGTTAATTAGGTCGCCGGTCCGGCTACCGGTGCAGTCTGAGGTGGTTACATGTCCTCATGATGGTCGTCCTCATCCACTTTACAGAAAGCTTCATCTGACCGCCTGTCTCGTATCAGCCAATCCCTCAAGCATAACGGCCTATCAGGGCAGCTCAGGACCTGGTCGCAGGGTCGTGGAGGTCAGGAACTAACAAGGCTTACAGCTTGGCGTGGAGGAAGTGGACACTTTGGTGTAATCGACGACAAGTTAATTGTGAGCTGCCGACTGAGAAGGACATAGCTGATTATCTCATCAGCTTACACACAGAAGGGAAGTCTTATAGTGTTTTGAACACACATCGTTCAGTGCTGTTTCAGACATTACAATTGATTTCTGGACGTGTTTTTGATAGTATTATTATTACCAGGATTATGAAGGGCTTATATAACATCAATCCTCCGAAGCCTAAGTATCAGGTTACCTGGGATGTAAGTGTTGTTTTAGCATATATTAGAACTCTTTACCCTTTTAGAAGCACTTTCTCTGAAGGACTTAACCTTTCGGTTGGTTATGCTTCTGGCACTTACTACAGCCCAACGTGCTCAGACATTGGTTTCATTAAGTCTGGATCATATGCAAGACATTACGGATGGTTGTATTTTTCATATTGTGACTCTATTAAAAACATCGGGTCCAGGAAGGACTCAGCCCAGTGTTTGTGTTAAGAGATTTGTTGACGCAGAACTTTGTGTGTACCGTACGTTGGTGCATTATATATCTGTTAATAGTGGTCTCAGGAAGACGCGACAACTTTTGATGTCATATGTTACCTATAGGGCGGTTAGTACCGCTACTCTAGCGCGGTGGATTCGTACAGTGTTATCCAGTGCAGGGGTTAGCTCCGCTTTCCGAGCTCACTCCACTAGGAGTGCATCTACTTCGGCCGCTTTCCATGCTGGTGTGCCACTTCATGACATTTTTCAGGCAGCCAATTGGACCAATTCACGTACTTTTGCCACCTTCTATCGAAGGGACGTGGTGGTTACCGACAGTCAGTTTGCGGACGCAGTGCTCTCGCGCGGACAGGTTACTTGAGAAGTTCTTGCACTGACGGTATTATGTTGACCTAGTTATTGACCGTATCTTGGGAGTTTTCCCATTACCATTGTTGGTTGAAATATACATTATTATGGTTGACAGTATGGTGTTTGGTTTTTCTTTTAGAAATATTCACACTCTTTCAACTTGCTATCTCTACCCCCAAAAGCCGCAGGCTATCGGAAAAGAATCCCCCTCCGTCATCCTAGCTTTAGTGACGGATGAGGAGGATTCTTTGAGATCAGCCGGAGGCTGAGGGGGTTGAGTTTGGTCCCTCCCTGTTACCCCACCCAATAGCGTTCATAGTCTAGCTTTCAAGTATGGGGTTTTCAGGAGATCCGCATGCAGGTTGACTGGCTCATTTACATATAAATAGTTTCTCTTTAAAACGAGGCAAGGTTAGTGCGCAGGAGCGGAAATGCTATCTCAACCCCCTCAGCCTCCGGCTGATCTCAAAGAATCCTCCTCATCCGTCACTAAAGCTAGAATGAGGGGGGATTCTCCATTTAAAGTGCTACGGTTTTTGCGTCATATACAAATCCAGCACTCGGACATGGGTACAGTGCACATATTGTGCATTTTTGACCACATACCTTTACGATTTTGTATGTCAACGATGCCAATAGAAATCATCAACATCACCGCGGAATTTGTGAATATTTTTTCGATGTCTTCTATACGGGATAGAGAACAATAGCTTTATCTAACATTTTGCATCATGGTTATGCAGCAAAATTAACTGATCAAGTTGTCTGTGTATATATATTTCAGGTATTCATATATGTAAATGAATACAGCAGCATTGATATTTACATAATAAATGTGGAGGAAGATATAAAATTACATTGATATGGTATAACATTGATACATATTGATATTTACTTACGTTCTGTTGACAGAGATGGCCGCATCAGGTTGATATGGAAAATAAAGCAAACACATCATCGTCATGATTGAAATCACATTCAAATATAACCAAACCGATCGTCAAAATTATTGCCACGGTATTTTCTATCCATTACTACATTTATAACCAGCATTGCAAAACTATTATTTACCATATTAAAATAATAACAAAAACATCTTTTGTTTTTTTCCTCTTGATAATTTTTGAATGAAAACAATTTATATACAACATCTATGTGTACATCGTTTGGGAATATATATTAAGTATATGATTTATAAATATTTAAACAACGTGGTCAACTTCAATAATGGTGCTGATAAAACGTCAACCTTTCATATGCATGTATATAGTTGTGTTTAATATATTTACTTCTTATACAAATCTGCTATCCCCTAGTCACGTCTGTTACATGAGATAAGCAAATAATTGATATCATTATTCATACTTGATGTCCAAGGCTCAGATATGAAACAAATGTTTAAATTGACGACATTGTGGTTTTCTTTTTTAAGATGACACTGTAGATTGAAATAAAATATCATTGTGTCGGTTTCGATATTGATACATTTTTCAAATAGGCAATATAATAAAAGTTCATTAAACGCTACGGTTTGCTTTTATCAGTAATAATCCGGTTCTGATGACAGTTGGAGTAGTTGATATCGCTGTGGTCTACCTGCAGATGTCTACTGTGATTTGTGTTTACAATGCCAAGAATAATGCATTCGCCTTTACAATGAATTCGTGATATATATTTCCTGCAGACCACACTCAAACCGCCACCAGTTGAGTAAAATAAAGTACCTTTACAACTAATTGATTCACTCGTATAATGAAATATAAATATTTTCATGTAAAATACGCCATCTTAAAAGTCATATTCTCCATTTAAAGTGCTACGGAATGAGTAGATGACGGTTTTTGTGTCATATACAAATCCAGCACTCGGACATGGGTACAGCACACATATTGTTCATTTTTGATCACATACCTTTACGATTATGTATGCAAACGATGCCAAATGAAATCATCAACATCACCGCGGAAATTGTGAATATTTTTTGATATCTTCTATACCGCATTTAGAACAATAGCTTTATCTAACATTTTGTATCATGGTTATGCAGCAAAATCAACATATCATGTTGTCTCGGTAGATATATTTAAGGTATTGATATACATAAATGAATACGGCAGCACTAATATTAACATAATCAACGAGGAGGAAGATGTAAACTTATACTAATAGGATATAATATTGATACATATTAATATTTACTTACCCCCTGTTCACAGAGATGGCCGCATCAGGTGGATATGGAAAATAAAGCAAAATACATCATCATCATAGTTGAAATCATATTCAAATATAACCTAATCTGTCATCAAAATTATTGCGACACTATTTCCCATCCATTTCTACATTTAAAACAAGCATTGCAAAACTGGTATTTACTATATTGAACTGAAAGCAAAACCATCTTTTGTTCTTTCCTGTTTGATGAATTTTGAATGAAAACAATCTATATACAACATTTTTATCTACATTTTTTGGTAACATACATTAAGTAGATGATTTATTGATATTTAAACAACGTGGTCAACTTAAATAACGGTACTAATAAAACGTCAACCTTTGATATACATGTTTATTTATTTCTTACAAATCAATACCGATCAACTGTCCCCTAGTCACGTCTGTTACATGATATAAACAAGTAATTGACATCATCATTTTTACTTATTTGTACCAAGGCTCAGGTATGAAACAAATGTTTAAATCAACTACATTGTAGTTTTACATTTTAATATGACACTGTAGATTAAAATAACAATATCATTGTGTCTTTTTCGATGTTCAGAGATTTTGCAAAGAGGCAATTTAGTTTTAAAGTTCATTAAACGCTACGCTTTGCTTTTATCAGTAATATCCGATTCTGATGACAGTTGGAGTAGTTGATATCACTTTGGTCTACCTACATATGTCTACTTTAAGTTGTATGTACACTGCCAAGAATTATACATTTGCCATTATAATGTATTGGTAATATATACTTTCTGCAGACCATGCTCAAACCGATACCAGTTCAGTAAAACAAAGTACCTATATAACTAATTGATTCATTCGTACAATGAAATATAAATATTTTCATGTGAAATACGTCATCTTAAAAGTAATGTTCTCCATTAAATGTGCTACGAAATGACTAGATGACTACTTATGTGTCATAGACAAATCCAACTCTCGGACATGAGTATAGCGCACACATTGTGCGATTTTGATCACATATCTTTAGGATTATGTATGTCAATGATGCCAATATAAATCGTCAACAACACCATGGAATTTGCCAATATTGTTATATTTTCTATTCTGGACTTAAAACAATGGCTTTATTGAACAGTTTGCATCATGCCGAAAAATCAACTTCATCACATGTTGTCTCTCTAGATATATTTCAGGTATTGATATACATAAATGAATACGGCAGCACTAATATTAACATAATCAATGAGGAGGAAGATGTAAACTTATACTAATATGGTATTTATATTGATACATATTAATATTTACTTACGCACTGTTCAAATAGATGGCCGCATCAGGTGGATATGAAAAATAAAGCAAAAATACATCATCGTCATAGTTAAAATCATATTCAAATATAACCTAATCTGTCATCAGAATTATTGCGCCACTATTTATCATCCATTTCTACATTTAATACAAGCATTGCAAAACTGTTATTTACTATATTGGACTGAAAGCAAAAACATCTTTTGTTCTTTCCTGTTTGATGATTTTTGAATGAAAACAATCTATATACAACATCTATATCTACATTTTTTGGGAACATACATTAAGTTGTCTCGGTAGATATATTTAAGGTATTGATATATATTAACTAATACAGCAGCAATGATATTAACACAATTAATGTGGAGAAAGATATAGAACTACATTAACATGGTATAACAATGATACATGTTGATATTTACTTACAGTCTGTTGACAGAGATGGCCGCATCAGGTGAATATGGAAAATAAAGCAAAATAAATTATCGTTATAATTGAAATCGCATTCAAATATAACCAAACCGATCGTCAAAATTATTGCCATTATTTTTTCTTTCTTCTTTAATTAGTTTTGAATTGAAATAATGTATATACGACATCTATATCTAAATCTTTTGGGAACATAAATAATTTATATGATTTATAAATATTCAAACAACGTGCTCATCCTAAACAACGGTACTTGTAAAACGTCAACCTTTGCTAAATGTGTATATTTATTTCTTACGGGACAAGGAAGTAATTCCAACCGTGTGGACAAAAAAAATTATCAAATTTTCGAAGCGATCTGCCCCTTTATCAAGACATACAAAACGAACACGATTACATAATAGGATATGAACAGTAATGCGGGACAAAGCAGACAGATATTAAACTATAGAGCACAATGGAGCGCAATTAACCCTTCGGCAAGTGGCAGCCGAAGGCAGGATATAGCAAAATGTATCCATGCTATTATCATCCTGTTTTTCCATATCCTAATTTACTACTTCCTAGGTTTTTGTTTCATAAAACAAATATCAAGGTCGTTAAATTTTATCAATAAGATCATACACTTTCATAATTTGCAGATTGCATATCAATTATTTTAAATGGATCACTGAAGTTATTCAATGAAACTTTAATTATGTTAAATACATGTATTCTTTATAAGATTTTTGATTTTGTTATACCCATAGTCAAAATTGACAAAGCTATAGTTATTTGGAATGGGATGAAAATGCAGTGTTAAAGTATACCACCATAGGTGGAAATTTCTATAGGGTGAAACAAAATGCAATTTGTTTGGTATTGATTATTTAGTTTACGCAAAAGTACAAATATCGTAGGTCATTGGTAAGGAGAATTCTTACTCCTATTGGAAGAATAGGTGTTTTGAAATTAATTATTTTACCTAAATTTAATAATTTGTTTACAACCATTCTTACTCCCGAAACTCCTTCAACAGTTGAACACTGAACACCAGTTGATAAAATGACAAGAAACATGCACTTTAATTACAAACTATGAAAATGGTGACCTTGAAGTGTTTTACAGACATAGGTTAGAGTGTCTGAAGTCGTACAGGTGATAACTTTTTCTGAATTAAAATCAACTTCATTATGTTGTCCCTGTAGATACATTTGTGTATTTCAGGTATTAGTTATTATGAATAAATATAGCAGCATTGATATTACCATGATCAATGTAGAGGAAGAAATATAATCATAACAATATTGTATAACATTGATACATGCTGATATTTACTTACCAGCTGTAGACAGAGATGGCCGCATCAGGTGTATATGGAAAAAAGCAAATTCACCATCGTCATGATTGAAATCATACTCAAATATAACCAAACCGATCGTCAAAATTATTGCCACGGTATTTTCTATTCATTACTACATTTACAACCAGCAATGCAAAACTATTATTTACTATATTGAAATGATAACAAAACATTATTTGTTCTTTCCTGTTTGATGACTTTTGAATGAAAACAATTGATACACAGTATTTATATCTACGTCTTTTGGGAAAATAATGTATATGATTGATAAATATTTAAACAACGTGGTCATCTTAAATAACGGTACTTATAAAACGTCAACCTTTGATATACATGTGTATTTATTTCTTCCAGACCGATATAGATCAGTTATCCCCCAGTCGCGTCTGTTACACGACATATACAAAGATTTCGATATCATTATTCATAAAGTTTTTTAATGTGATTTGTTTGTACATTACCAAGAATAATGCGTTCGCCTTGATAATGAATTGGTGATATAGATGTCTTGTAGACCACACAGAAAGCGGATATAGTGGATTAAAACAAAGTACCTATATAACTAATTGATTCATTCGTACAATGAAATATAAATATTTCCATGTGAAATACGTCATCTTAAAAGTAATGTTCTCCATTAAATGTGCTACGAAATGTCTAGATGACTGCTTATGTGTCATAGACAAATCCAGCACTCGGACATGGGTACAGCGCACATATTGTACATTTTTTATCACATATCTTTACGATTATGTATGCCAACGATGCCAATATAAATCGTCAATAATACTGTGGATTTAGCCAATATTTGTTTATATCTTCTATACTCAATAGAGAACAATAGCTTTATCTAATATTTTGCATCATGGTTATGCAGCAAAATCAACATATCATGTTGTCTCGGTAGATATATTTAAGGTATTGATATATATAAACTAATACAGCAGCAATGATATTAACACAATTAATGTGGAGAAAGATATAGAACTACATTAACATGGTATAACAATGATACATGTTGATATTTACTTACAGTCTGTTGACAGAGATGGCCGCATCAGGTTAATATGGAAAATAAAGCAAAATAAATTATCGTTATAATTGAAATCGCATTCAAATATAACCAAACCGATCGTCAAAATTATTGCCATTATTTTTTCTTTCTTCTTTAATTAGTTTTGAATTGAAATAATGTATATACGACATCAATATCTAAATCTTTTGGGAACATAAATAAATTATATGATTTATAAATATTCAAACAACGTGCTCATCCTAAACAAGGGTACTCGTAAAACGTCAACCTTTGATATATATATATATTTATTTCTTACGGGACAAGGAAGGAATTCCAACCGTGTGGACAAAAAAATTGTTAAATTTTCGAGGCGATCTGCCTCTTTCTCAAGACATACAAAACGAACACGATTACATAATAGGATACGAACAGTAATGCGGGACAAAGCAGACAGATATTAAACTATACAGCACAATGGAGCGCAATTAACCCTTCGGCAAGTGGCAGCCGAAGGCAGGATATAGCAAAATGTATCCATGCTATTATCATCCTGTCTTTCCATATCCTAATTTACTACTTCTTAGGTTTTTTTCATAAAACAAATATCAAGGTCGTTAAATTTTATCAATAAGATCATACACTTTCATAATTTGCAGATTGCATATCAATTATTTTAAATGGATCACTGAAGTTATTCAATGAAACTTTAATTATGTTAAATACATGTATTCTTTATAAGATTTTTGATTTTTTTATACCCATAGTCAAAATTGACAAAGCTATAGTTATTTGGAATGGGATGAAAAAGCAGTGTTAAAGTATACCACCATAGGTGGAAATTTCTATAGGGTGAAACAAAATGCAATTTGTTTGGTATTGATTATTTAGTTTACGCAAAAGTACAAATATCGTAGGTCATTGGTAAGGAGAATTCTTACTCCTATTGGAAGAATAGGTGTTTTGAAATTAATTATTTTACCTAAATTTAATAATTTGTTTACAACCATTCTTACTCCCGAAACTCCTTCAACAGTTGAACACTGAACACCAGTTGATAAAATGAAAAGAAACATGCACTTTAATTACAAACTATGAAAATGGTGACCTTGAAGTGTTTTACAGACATAGGTTAGAGTGTCTGAAGTAGTACATGTGAGAACTTTTTCTGAATTAAAATCAACTTCATTATGTTGTCCCTGTAGATACATTTGTGTATTTCAGGTATTAGTTATTATGAATAAATATAGCAGCATTGATATTACCATGATCAATGTAGAGGAAGAAATATAATCATAACAATGTTGTATAACATTGCTACATGCTGATATTTACTTACCAGCTGTAGACAGAGATGGCCGCATCAGGTGTATATGGAAAAAAGCAAATTCACCATCGTTATGATTGAAATCATACTCAAATATAACCAAACCGATCGTCAAAATTATTGCCACGGTATTTCCTGCCCATTACTACATTTACAACCAGCAATGCAACACTATTATTTACTATATTGAAATGATAACAAAACATTATTTGTTCTTTCCTGTTTGATGACTTTTGAATGAAAACAGATGATACACAGTATTTATATCTACGTCTTTTGGGAAAATAATGTATATGATTGATAAATATTTAAACAATGTGGTCATCTTAAATAACGGTACTTATAAAACGTCAACCTTTGATATACATGTGTATTTATTTCTTCCAGACCAATACAGATCAGTTATCCCCCAGTCGCGTCTGTTACACGACATATACAAAGATTTTGATATCATTATTCATAAAGATTTCTAATGTGATTTGTTTGTACATTACCAAGAATAATGCGTTCGCCTTGATAATGAATTGGTGATATAGATGTCTTGTAGACCACACAGAAAGCGGATATAGTGGATTAAAACAAAGTACCTATATAACTAATTGATTCATTCGTACAATGAAATATAAATATTTCCATGTGAAATACGTCATCTTAAAAGTAATGTTCTCTATTAAATGTGCTACGAAATGACTAGATGACTGCTTATGTGTCATAGACAAATCCAGCTCTCGGACATGAGTATAGCGCACACATTGTGCGATTTTGATCACATATCTTTAGGATTATGTATGTCAATGATGCCAATATAAATCGTCAACAACACCATGGATTTTGCCAATATTGTTATATTTTCTATTCTGGACTAAGAATAATGGCTTTATTGAACAGTTTGCATCATGCCGAAAAATCAACTTCATTATGTTGTCTCTCTAGATATATTTCAGGCATTGATATACATAAATGAATACGGCAGCACTAATATTAACATAATCAATGAGGAGGAAGATGTAAACTTATACTAATATCGTATTATATTGATACATATTAATATTTACTTACACCCTGTTCACGGAGATGACCGCATCAGGTTGATATGAAAAATAAAGCAAAATACATCATCGTCATAGTTAAAATCATATTCAAATATAACCTAATCTGTCATCAGAATTATTGCGACACTATTTCCCATCCATTTCTACATTTAAAACAAGCATTGCAAAACTGTTATTTACTATATTGGACTGAAAGCAAAAACATCTTTTGTTCTTTCCTGTTTGATGATTTTTGAATGAAAACAATCTATATACAACATTTATGTCTACATTTTTTGGGAACATACATTAAGTATATGATTTTATAGATATTTTAACAACGTGGTCAACTTAAATAACGGTACTAATAAAACGTCAACCTTTGATATACATGTTTATTTATTTCTTACAAATCAATACCGATCAACTGTCCCCTAGTCACGTCTGTTACATGATATAAACAAGTAATTGACATCATCATTTGTACTTAATTCCAAGGCTTAGGTATGAAACAAATTTTTAATTTAACTACATTGTAGTAGTTTTACATTTTAATATGACACTGTAGATTAAAATAAAAAAAATATCATTGTGTCTATTTCGATGTTTACAGATTTTGCAAAGAGGCAATTTAGTTTAAAAGTTCATCAAACGCTACGCTTTGCTTTTATCAGTAATAATCCGATTCTGATGACAGTTGGTTGGAGTAGTTGATATCACTTTGGTCTACCTACAGATGTCTACTTTAAGTTGTATGTACACTGCCAAGAATTATACATTTGCCATTATAATGTATTGTTAATATATATTTTCTGCAGACCATGCTCAAACCAATATCAGTTCAGTAAAACAAAGTATCTATATAACTAATTGAGTCATTGGTACAATGAAATATAAATATTTTCATGTGAAATACGTCATCTTTAAAGTAATATTCTCCATTAAATGTACTACGAAATGACTAGATGACTGCTTATGTGTCATAGACAAATCCAGCACACGGACATGGGTACAGCGCACATATAGTACAATTTTTATCACATATCTTTACGATTATGTATGCCAACGATGCCAGTATAAATCGTCAATAACACTGTGGATTTAGCCAATATTTTTTTATATCTTCTATTCTCAATATAGAACAATAGCTTTATCTAATATTTTGCATCATGGTTATGCAGCAAAATCAACATATCATGTTGTCTCGGTAGATATATTTAAGTTATTGATATATATAAACTAATACAGCAGCAATGATATTAACACAATTAATGTGGAGAAAGATATAGAACTACATTAACATGGTATAACAATGATACATGTTGATATTTACTTACAGTCTGTTGACAGAGATGGCCGCATCAGGTGGATATGGAAAATAAAGTAAAATAAATTATAGTTATAAATGAAATCGCAAAATATAACCAAACCGATCGTCAAAAGTATTGCCGTTATATGTTCTTTCTTCTTTAATTATTTTTTAATGAAAATAATTTATATACGACATCAATATGTACATCTTTTGGGAACATATATTATTTATATGATTTATAAATGTTTAAACAAAATTCTATTCTAAACAACGGTACTCGTAAAACGTCAACCTGTAATATGTATGTATATTTATTTCTTACGGATCAATACGAATCAACTATCCCCTAGTCACGTCAGTTACATGAGATAAGCAAATAATTAACATCATTATTTATACTTTATGTCCAAGTTTCAATAGGAATCAAATTGACTGCAATATAGTTTTATATTTTAAGATGACACAGTGGGTTGGAATAAAAATATCATCATGCCACACCAAATAAATTAGTTGTTCGTCGGGAACCCCGCTCCTAAAATGTTGAGAAAAAAAGTAAAAAAAAAAAAAAAAAAAAATGCAGCGCACCTTCAAAAACTCTGCAAATTCAGATGTTTTTCCAGACGTTTCCAAACGGTTAAATCTACCAATCCTAGTCATATCGTCATAATTTAAGACCAGTAAGTTCCGATTTGCGAATCAAAGGTTTGACCTAGAGGTAGTCTGTTTTCCATTTTGATTGAAATTTGATAGGAACAGGGGCTCAGTTGAATGAATAAACTTTTTTTTCATTTTTTTTTCAAATAATATTGCTTTTTAATTATTTATCAGTGAATGGCTGAAAATTCATATAACTATAGTTAATTCAATGTTAATATTCTGAAATGTAAAAAACAAAGAAGAAGAAATGCCAAAAAATTAGCGCTTCCATGACAATTGGTTCCCTTTGCCTCTGAAAATCTTAAAATGGATATTTTATTGAAAATAGAAAAAAAATCACTCGCTAGCTCCCAATTATTTTCCCTCAACATTCAAAGAACAATTGTTTTACGTTCATCGAACTCTTCATTGGTATCAGTAATAATACGGTCCAGATGAAAGTTGAAACTAAACAAAATACAGTCATTGAAATTATATCCAAAGATGTACAAAGAGATCTTCCTAATCTTTGCGACGATATTTGCCACCCATTACTACAATTATGACCAACATTGGAAAACATGTTATTCATTGTATTTAACTGATAACCAAATAAAAATTGGCATGCAGTTTTAGTTTCGAATTATTTTTAAAATGGCGGATAATCATAGTAGTAAAATTCCAATAAAACGTCGCGGTATGAGAGAAAAAAAGTCTCGAAATTTGCAGCATTTTGTGACCCTCGGGTTGAATATCCATATCCTTCATATCTATACATGGAAAAGTCTTATACTTTCACCTTCATATTAGAATAAGAAAAAGCTAGACATTGTTTTGTTACAGCGTCGTTACAACAAGTGTTCCTGTTTATATTCATTCACTCGATAGGCACGTTTGCTGATAGCTGATGTATAAGTAGGAGGCTGCGGGTAACTGATGCAGTATATTCGTTTTTAATTGGCATGTAACGAAGACGCTGAATGGCTGAAGCATCGACAGCCCGACTGATTGGCCCCCGACTGACAATACCGCCGACAACATCGAAAAGTAGGTGGAGCTAGCGGATCTTTGATGTTCAAACCCGTTGTACGATGTGTTTGATTACGTTGTGTACTAGTTTATTATGTTTACAATGTATATAATCAATCGCTCTATTAAAAATACGTTATCGTTTTGTTTCTGTTATTAAACGAATGGAATATATTTTGACAAGACACGATAATCAGTCGTAAATTGTACCTGATTTGGTTTCCCACACCTTACGGTAAAGTTGGTCAGAAGCAGGTGACATCTTTTCCGCACAACTTCTGACTGACTTTTCCGTTACATCAGTAGCTATCTCCATACCTACTTCAGTGGCGCTGATTCAGAGTCTATACATGAGTTAATTAAAATGTATTTGTGTAATCTTTTTACATTATGAAGCTTACGATGTCGATCATTTTATGTATACGTTCTGATCTTGGTAATCGCCGACAGACGTTTCCTTCTGGCTATTTAGCTCCGTACCTACATTGAAGCGACAGCCAATGGGAGCCGCGCTTACAGAGCTTATTGAGTGTCGTTGGCAAACTGACTAGCTACTAATCAACGGAACCACCCACTAGACTGTCCGCCACATGAATGCTTATTGTAACGGCGCTGTAAATCTGTGTATAAATTAGCTTCATCTTGCATTGCAAATGGGTAATATAAGAGTCTTATACACGACATTATGAAATATTCGGAATTAAATGATATACCTGGAATTTAAACTCTTATTGGTTTTTAAAAGGCTGTTGATTCGGTCTTATGAGATTTTTCTGAATTAAGAGTAAACACCAAAAGATGGACAAAATATTATATAATAATATCTATCTCTTAGAATTTTTAACATATAGAGAGGTTGCAAGGACCAAGGGGATCCTGTCTCCACATACCTTATTTTGATACTTGCTAAGTATTCTCATAAACAAATATCAAGGTCGTTAACTTTATCTACGACCTTAATTTTTTGCAGATGACACATCAATAATTTTAGATGAATCACAAAAATCATTCAATGAAACTTTAACTGTGGTAAATCTTTTTGATAAGGTTTCTGATTTTTATACCCATAGTTAATAATCACATAACTAATAAAACATTATTCGGATTGGAAAGAAGTGTACCATCATAGATGGAAATTTAAATAGAAATCATTAAATGTGATTGACGTCATGTATGCACTAAAAATGCAAAAAGTATGTGCTAAAAGGAAATGAAAAATCTAATGTTCCGCAATCATTAGACAACACGTTTGTTCACATGAATTTCGATAGCGACTCCGATATTTTTTAACACTAATCAAACAAAGTTTAAGTCAAATTTGTTTAGTATCGGTTTCTATGTTAACACAGATAAGATGACCAGTTCAAATTACCAAGTACAATCTAACATAAAAAACATATCCTAGGTCATAGGTTAAGGAGAATTCTTACTCCTATTGGAAGAATAGTGGTTTTATAATTAATCATTTTACTCCTTTTGATTTTTTAAGACTTCATTTATGGTACAACCATATATTTTGAGCTGAGAATATTTTTTAACAAAAATAAATAGATATTGACCTTCATCATCCAAAATTGAATTTGATGCCATGTCTAACGGTTTATCGATGACCTTCATCATCCAAAATTGAATTTGATGCCATGTCTAACGGTTTATCGATGACCTCTTTCCGCGTTTCTGTACAAGTCACTTCTTCCGTAACAACGCTGACATCACTTTACCAGACGACGTTTTCCTTGGATACTTCTATCACTGTGAAATACAAAGACAAAATGATTACTATCCGTATATTTGTATACTGTACGTGTACTGTATGTGTAGCGATATTCAATTGCAAGCGTCACATTGCGATAAATAAAAATACATCAAAATGTATCCGATCTATCATTCTAGCTATGTATACTAAATATTTCCACACTGAACTTTGACACGTCTTATAAGAAAAAGACGACAGTTATCAGAGTAATGTTTCACATGTTTGTGATCTTGATGAAGCTCAGCAGCGAATCAGCGGCGAATCAATAAGTCATATTTCGATTCTGGCTAGAGACACAACCAAAAACACGTGTCTCGCTATATGTTTAGTATGGATCAAAGAAGTAATATGAACAGGATCTTCCAGATGACACGGGATCCAATCAAACGTAAGTCTGTTGGATACGAATTACTTCAAATGGTAAATATGGGACAAGGAAGTAATTCCAACCGTGTGGACAAAACAAAATTGTCAAATTTTCGAGGCGATCTGCCCCTTTATCAAGACATACAAAACGAACACGATTCATAATAGGATACGAACAGTAATGCGGAACAAAGCAGACAGATATTAAACTATATAGCACAATGGAGCGCAATTAACCCTTCGACAAGTGGCAGCCGAAGTCCGGATCTACACAAATGTATCCATGTAGTTCGGCAGAACGCTAAAATATGAGCGATGACTGGAAAGCGTGCCACGTGTGACGTCAAATGTGTGGCGAAATGTATTTATGGTGCTCATTGTTATAGGATGCAAATTTAGTCGCCTATATCCTCGGTGTGTGCAAAGAAGCAAAGTCCCAGATTTAGTCGCCTTTTGCTGGGCAGCATGTAAAGGATCAAAAACGCGTAGAACAGAACGGGAAAATGCTGGAAGCAGGGATAATTAATTGAAGTGATCAATTGATGTCAGTTTGTATATTTAACATTCATTAATGCCTTTGGGATAGCGGGTCTGTAGATAGGTAATCCAGAATCTCTCTCTCGATCGACGCTTGGTTTGTGTCATGTAGGAACAGTGCTCAATTGCAATCACCTGCATGTCTTTCCAACTATGGATGGGCAAGTTGAAATGTCTGGCAACCGGATAGTCAGGTTTGTTCTGTTTGATAGACCAGCGGTGATTGCTGATTCTGACGTTGATTTCAATTTACGCCCCGTTGTTGAAAATCTACCATCTTATCTAAAAGATACTACTGATTACTTGAATAAAATTCCTAGCCATGACCTACCAGACGGCACTCTGTTAGTCACGATGGATGTTGTCTCTCTCTACACCAACATCCCGCACGCGGACGGCATTGCTGCCTGTCGTGCGACATGTGACAGACGTGTGTCTAACCATCCGTCGACCCAGAGTTTAGTAGATCTCCTTAAACTTGTCCTCACCCTTAACAACTTCAAGTTTAATGACGACAACTATTTGCAAATCAGTGGTACAGCTATGGGCACCGAGATGGTTCCTTCGTATGCCAATATATTAATGGGACACCTTGAATCTGCTATCTTAACATCAACACCCATCCAACCTTTCAGCTGGATCAGATTCATTGACGATATTGAAATCAAATGGACCTCTAACCGACAGTCTCGCGATGAATCTATTGAACATGCCAACACATTCCGCAATACCATCAAATTCACTGCCGATATATCATCAGATACCAATATATTTCTAGACACTAGATCCACCTTAGTTGAAGGGACCATTAGTATTGACTTGTATTCCACACCTACTGATTCTCATCTATACCTCCGTCCTACTAGTTGTCTTCCCTCGCATACCACCAGAAGCAATCCCTATTCACAAGCTTTAGGAATCCGTCGTATTGTGTCCGACAATACCATCTTAGAACGACGGTGCGAAAAGATGAAACCCTCTCCCTAGAGGATACAAATCGCATCTGATCGACCAAGAAATCGACAAGGTCCGCGCCCTAAATAGAGCCAATCTCCTCATATACCAAACCAGAACTGCCACTCAACGTGTTCCCTGTGTGGTAACATTCCATCCTAACTTACCACATCTCCCTTCTATCCTTAGGAACCACTGGAAAATCATTGAGTCATCAACCAAACTTAGGCGTATTTTCCCAGAGCCACCGCTACTAGCCTACCGCAGACCAAAAAATGTTCCGCGCCCTAAATAGAGCCAATCTCCTCATATACCAAACCAGAACTGCCACTCAACGTGTTCCCTGTGTGGTAACATTCCATCCTAACTTACCACATCTCCCTTCTATCCTTAGGAACCACTGGAAAATCATTGAGTCATCAACCAAACTTAGGCGTATTTTCCCAGAGCCACCGCTACTAGCCTACCGCAGACCAAAAAATGTAAAAGACCTTGTAGTGAGCAGCAAACTTCCTCCTCTTGCTCTTCCTGCACAAACGTGTTCATTCCAGACATGCTCCAATAAACGGTTCATGATGTGTCCATACACAGCATTCACAGACATATTTGAATGTGCAATCAACAACAAAGCATACAACATCCGACAGAACCTGGCGTGCAAATCCAGCAATGTCATCTACCTCCTCTCGTGTAGGAAATGCACAATGCAATACCTTGGGGAAACCGGTGCTCCACTCAACAATCACCGCTGGTATATCAAACAGAACAAACCTGACTATCCGGTTGCCAGACATTTCAACTTGCCCATCCATAGTTGGAAAGACATGCAGGTGATTGCAATTGAGCACTGTTCCTACTGGAAACAAATCAAGCGTCGATCGAGAGAGAGATTCTGGATTACCTATCTCCAGACCCGCTATCCCAAAGGCATTGATGAACGTTAAATATACAAATTAACATCAATTGATCCCTTGCTCTTCAATTAAGTATCCCTACTTCCAGCATTTTCCCGTTCTGTTCTACCCGAATGTGATCCTTTAGATATGCTGCCCAGCAAAAGGCGACTAAATCTGGGACTTTGTTTCTTTGCAAACACACCGAGAAAATAGGCGACTAAATTTGTATCCTATACCAATGAGCTCCATAAATAAATTTAGCCACACATTTGACGTCACACGTGGCACGATTTCCAGTCATCGCTCATATTTTAGCGTTCTGCCGAACAGCATGGATACATTTGTGTAGATCCGGCCTTCGGCTGCCACTTGCCGAAGGTTTAATTGCGCTCCAATGTGCTCCATAGTTTAATATCTGTCTGCTTTGTCCCGCATTACTGTTCGTATCCTATTATGTAATCATGTTCGTTTTGTATGTCTTGATAAAGGGGCAGATCGCCTCAAAATTTGACAATTTTGTTTCGTCCACACGGTTGGAGTCACTTCCTTGTCCCATATATGGTTAGTATATAATATATAAATTTTTTATCTTTGAGTAAATAGTTTTTCAAGGCAACATGTGGGAATAAAATACGAATGTGACACAACTAATGATTAGCAGTTGAGGTAATACACGTAATATTGCCCATTATTTCAATATCTGTATACATGCAAGTGTGAATGTCAGATTGTGGGTGCATTTTCAGAGCACTAATTTGGAATTTAAAGACCGAAAACTGAAAGAGGATAGTTGGAGGTTGTGATATTGATCAAAGTATGCTAGGTTTTCAGCCTATTCTATGTAGAGGGCAGCAACACTTACTTGCAGGAACGTGTTTGAATACTGTATGCGTACTGTATGTGTAGCGGTATATTGCGCCGTCCGCATTTATGTCATCGTGCTCATTAACGTTCAGCGCTTCAATACATTCGATCTGTCGTTATATATGCGCTAAATATTTCAACACTGAAAGGACCTCTTCCACGAACAATGGAAATTTGCCCACGGACCAATTTTATTAAAACTAAATGTTATGTGTAGCAACATTAATGCAAACCCTTGAAATGCGTTTAAAATTCAAAATGTTCCAGGGCCTGTGCTATGGCCAAATTAAAGTTAAATGACAGGGTTCCTTTTTATCCAAAACGGTATCAAAATCGTGCTTTATGATGTTAAACTGTATTATTTTCTCAAGAGTATAAATAATTACAAATTATGTTAACAAATATGCAGACAAAATATAACAAATATAATTTTTGCTACATTTTAAAATAGAAAATGTTGAAATTTTCGGTATTATTTTCGAAAATATCAATTATTAACAAAGGTGATTCACCCAATTCCAGTTTGAATGCACCAAAAATATTTTCTGAAAAGTTGACTCATTTCCTGGAGTAAATATTTCGGAAATTTCAGAAAAGATCGTGGACCGTTATTTGTCGTTTAAAGGTTATAATATGATAAGGTGTATTTTTAGTAACGTTACATAATGATATACTATGCTTATTTTAGATAATTGATCGCGAATCTAACGGTGTCAATATTACTATCTAATGATTTGTGAAGCTTGATATAATTTCAAATTTATCTATTCAATGAAGTTTTGTTGAAAAATATGTTTTAGACAATCAAAAATAAAAAAAACAAAACATTTGAGTATTTTAAGATCATTATAAACTGTTTTGTATTTGAAGTACCTACACTAGCATGTCTTGTCCTAATAATTTACTTTGAAATTATAGAGCGCATTTACAGTGAGAAGAGTGATTATAATTGAATTTTGTAATTGTATGGTTTGAGAGCGAAGAGTTACCAGGTTACAAGGATCATTTGTTACAAACCTAGTTTAATTATTCGCATGCCTATACTATTTGATGTAACACTTCACACTCCCGATAAATAAATATTCATGTTGATTCATGCACACAATTGCAAAACTCACCACTTTTACATAATATTGTTTGATAATATAAGTTTAATTTTGCCGGACAACTCATTTATGTATTATTTTAGACCTACTAAAGTCAAACATTTCTTAAAATAAATAAATGGCAAAACTTGATCTTTTCTATATTCTCAGTAATCATATTTGAATTCCATGTCAGCAATATTTGATAATTAGAAAATGAAATAGGTTTACTTAATATAAGACACAAAAGGAAGGACCCTGTAAAAAGTTTGGGTCGCGGTACATTATGTATATTCTAGTGGTAAAGTGTGTGGTAATGCGACCTTTTTATTCCATAGTATATAAAATGATTTTGGCCTTAGAATTATATTAATTTTAATAGTAATTTTTAAAATAATCCCTATGGACATACATGTAAACATTTATATAAAAGTCAATTTGGGTGATACGGTATTAATCGTACAGAGATAATCAAGAAACATTCAAACAGAAAGTGAAAGTGTCTGATCAAACTGGAACTCATTTAGATGCAGTGTAACACATATACTGTATGCCACCCTAGCTCTGTGTCATGTATAAATGAATGCATGTTTCTCCCTCTGACACATTTCGAAGTTAACCTTTATGGAATTTATGAAGAATTCTGAAGAAAATTCAATTACGCAACATAAATATTCAGTTGAATGAATACAAGATGTTCTGAACAATCTAAATCTCAAACTGAAAAGGAATTGTTATATGAGATATTATGATACATGTAGTACAATTATTATAATTTTGAACAAACGAGTCATATATCAAATATGATAATTATATACTTTTTTACCATAGTTGAATTATGTGATTTTATTATATGTCATTGACAACACTTTGAAAACGCAGTATGTCGAAAAACAACGATATTATACATGTATGTGCTAGCATACACTGGATATGTGGAAATTGGTAAAAACTTTATCCTTATACATTAATCTTCTCCATCCTTTTTTTAATTTTGTCATTATCTTACTTAATATGGATTTTGGCTGCAACAAAATGAATATTTCTAAAAATGCAGTTGCAATCCTCATCTAGCTTGAAAAGTGAACGATAATGTCCTAAAATTCTGAAATACTTCGTAATTGTGATTCGATATTTTGATTATTTTACAATATATCTGAAGCAAAACAAGGTAGGACTTTACATTTAATGTATCATATGAGTAATAGATAAGATACGGAAGTCAATTTTTTTTTTAATTATTTTTTTATTTTTGAAAAGGGCTATGGTGTAATATTGCTAAAAATAAACCTTGCTTCACTAGGACTTTTGAACGATAAATTTATCGGTCCACGATTTTACTGGGATTTTCGAAATATTTACTGATTAAATGATCTATTTTTTAAAGAAAACATTTTGATGCACTCAAACTTGAAGTGGTTGAATCACCTTTGTTGATAATTGAAATGGCCAAAAAGCATGGAGAATTTCAACATTTTCTGTCTGAAAATTGTAGCAAGAATTGTATTTGTTATATTTTGCCTAATTATTTCTGACCATAAGTTGTAGTTATTTATAATCTTGAGAATATAAACAGTTTGACAACCTAAACATGATTTCAATACCGTTTTTGATGAACAATTTAACCCGGTTATACACTTCTACTGGTCAACTTTAATTTGGGCATAGCAGTAGTATTTCAAGGGTTTGCATTAATGCTGCTTCATATAACATTTAGTTTTAATAAAATTGGTTCGTGGGCAAATTTCTACTGTTCGTGAGAGAGGTCAGTTGACATGGATTCCTAAAGTAAGACTAAGTTATCACATCGATTTTAGACGTTTCCGAACAGGCGACGCACTGTCTAGTCGTTTGTATCCTAGTCATATGCGACCAATCTTCGTGGTGAATTCCATGTCCGATTGAAGAAATGATAAAAAAAACATGCGAATAAAATTGCATCCGCTGCATTGCGCAACACAACGGGACTTGATACGACTTCCCAAGCAATGCGACATGAGAAGGATACTGGGACAATTGTTTTAGGTGGTGGCTGATTGCGACATATTTTCGGATTCCTGGATCAATTGTTCAAAACTCGTAAAATAGGTTGTTTATTTTCATATAGTGTGTATATTGATTTAAAATAATGACAAATACATCCATTGATAATCAAAAATGATATTGTACTTAACAAATACATGTAGATGGCTTTCAGCTAAATTTTGTGAATTTTATTTGCAATTCTTTATTTGTGATTCTCATGGATCACATTAGATGCATTATAAAAACCTGTTGTACTTGCATGTATGATACAAAATTGAAACGGAAAAACTTTTTATCAATCGTAACAGATTTTAATGAATGTGTACTAAGTTTAAGTGTAGTTAGTAATTCATTATTTTGATAATAAACGTTGACAACAGACAATGGATGTTTTCCAGAATCTATCAAATATTTCAAAGAGAAATGGAGGAAGAATCAACTCGCATTAAACAGGCCACCAAATCGTTGTGTTAGTTACCATTCCCGAAGGACGTATGATACAAAACTAGAATGAAATTGCCGCCGCTGTGTTGCGCAACTTGACACGATTTCCCAAGCAATGCAACACGGAAAGAAAATTGGAAATTCGTGTAAAGTCTTGGTTACGATAGATTGTGGACATCTCATTTGTACAATGCATGTGTTAAGATTTGGAAAAAACGACAATAATTTCCTGAATCTATCAAATACCAAAACTTTTCATGACGGATACATTTTGAGTTTGCTATATTCGCGTTTTGACTGAAATCCGCGAATTCGAAATAACCATCGCAAATATACCCCTATAAAAACACGAATCCCACTAATTTAAAACATTATATAGTATCTAGATGAAAGCATGGTTTCAGGTTTTGTTTGACTGTTTGAAAATTGAGTCGTAGTAAGGCTCTTCTAACCTGTTAAATCCATATTGAAGTATAATCGATATTGTTTTATACTAGTCTGGTTGGCGATAAATCGCTACCAGTTCTTGAATCAATTGCTTACAAGTACAAAATATACATCCTATGGCAATAAAATATGTTCAAGCCCCGATTGTTCGAAACAAACTTAAGTCAAAAACTGACTTAAGTCATAAATTACATAAGGAGAAAAACTTAAGTTTTGACTAAAGTCTGCAATTTTGTTTCGAGAAATAGGGGCCCGGTCTAAAGTTTAGTCTAAACATATCTTAGTTAGCAAATGAATGGAAGTCTCCATTCGAGTTTTATTTATATTTCGCATTATATTTCGCAATACGTAGACTAAATTGTGAAATTGTATCAAATCCATGACTCACAACACAATTACTTGAGTGGTGGTTCTTCCATTGCTTAGGTTTATATATAGATTGAAGTATAGTCTCGGGTTTCTCCAACATACCACCGTATGATTCCATTTAGGCCTTCTAAAGTATTTTTCCATCGTCGTAAATTCAAAGCAAATTTAAAGTAAAATCACATATAGTTAAACCTGGCTATTTACTACCCCAGTATAAAGACCATCTGTTTGATATGACCACTTGTTTAGGGTACCAAATAACAGAAAGTGTAACTGGTGTTTAAAGACCGTGAAACTATATATACAATTTTTCATTTGCCCCTTTGGTGGTATTTATAGACAGGTGTGACTATATGTGATAAGGCAATGATAATAAACCAATACCCTACATATACAACTTCATGGTATAAAAATCATATTAACCAATACCTGTTTAACAGTTGGTGATAGTCAGGCAATAAAAACGAAGAACAACAAAAAAGAAAGTTGAGCATGAAAACTTATTATTCAAATATAGCGATACCGCCCGAATATTTATTGATAAACATTTATTTTAATAAACAGGTATCTTTTGAAAAATGAATAGGTCTAAAAGACTTGATGCTAGATATAAAAATAAAATGATACAATGATAAAAACTTACCAGTATCACCGTGGCATCATGCTATCATCGAGAAATACAAATTGTCCTTTGTACCCAGGTATGATATATTGGCTTACTAGTCCGGTATTCTTCAAAGCTGAAATCGGAAATACAAAAACATGTGGCACGTCAAATAAAAAAACAAAAATCAAACAATAGCGTTATTTAAAAAAACTTTAATGGTAACTACACGACCTTAAATAATCAAATCAAATGTTTTTCTTATGGGATAAAAAGTACAAATTTAGTCTATGTTTTCATGTTAAACGCTTTCTATTATGCAATCATTAACGATCTCTGAATGAAACAAGGATGCATTTATAAGTCTAAACTCACCACCCACCCTTGTGTTATTTAATCCTGTCTTCGTATCCTGTTGGTGATTTTCAATTGGTAATTACACTATCTCTCTTAATACAGTATTATGTAATTTAAAACACCCATTATCAATTTCAATTTCAACAAAATTGTATTTCAATTAAATTGAAATGGGATCAAACAACAGACAGTGCCTATGTAAGGTCTCTCCCTAGTAACAGAATGTATATATACAAACGACATGAAAGAGCATTTGAAAGCATTTGAAAGTATATGTTTCAGAAGTCATGACAGTATATGAGATATTATTAATGAGATAATAGATGGTAATTTTGTTTTTTTCAAAAAGTATGATTATAAAGAAATGCGAATGCAGCAGCCATGACGAAATTACCTTCACCCACCAGATACAGACCAGAAAGTCCATGTGGCTAATAAGCCGATAGTCATCCACTAATGGGATTCATAAATTCTACCATGGCTGCTAAATTCATGTATATAATTTAAACGATAAAATGTTCAGAGTATTGAGATAAAGTTTGGTCTAAATTTATACTTGTCATGACACGTGCATTAATTTTAACAATTACCTAAACATATAACTTAACACAGATAATACTAATATTTATCGAATGTTTACATAAAACTTAACACAGATAATAATAATACTTATCGAATGTTTATATGTAGCTTTACACAGATACTACTAATACTTTTGGAATGTTTATATATAACTTAACACAGATAATACTAATAGTTATCGAATGTTTTTATATAACTTAACACAGATAATACTAATACTTATCGAATGTTTATATGAAGCTTTACACAGATAATACTAATAGGTATCGAATGTTTATATGTACTTAACACAGATAATACTAATAGTTGTCGAATGTTTTATATATAACGTTACATGTTTATATGTACTTAACACAGATAATACTAATAGTTATCGAATGTTTATATGTAGCCTAACACAGATAATACTAATAGGTGTCGAATGTTCATATGTAGCTTAACACAGATAATACTAATACTTATGGATTGTTTATATATAACTTAACACAGATAATACTAATAGTTATCGAATTTTTATACATAACTTAAAACCGATAATACTAATACTTATGAAATGTTTTATATATAACATAACATTGATAACACTAATAGTTATCGAATGTTTATATGTAGCTTAACACAGATGATAATATTCTTATATTATCTGTATTAGTATAATATCATAATAGTATTAAGTATATTATAACATATATATAGTATTACAATCATAAAAATTCGATAACTATTAGTATTATCTGTGTTAAGTACTATCATATAAACATTCGATAACTATTAGTATTATCTGTGTTAAGCTACATATAAACATTCGATAACTATTAGTATTATCTGTGTTAAGTTACATATAAACATTCGATAACTATTTAGTATTATCTGTGTTAAGCTACATATACACATTCGATAACTATTTAGTATTATCTGTGTTAAGTAATATAAACATTCGATACTATTAGTATTATCTGTGTTAAGTATAATATAAACATTCGATAACTATTAGTATTATCTGTGTTAAGTTATATATAAACATTCGATAAGTATTAGTATTATCTGTGTTAAGCTACATATAAACATTCGATAACTATTAGTATTATCTGTGTTAAGTACATATAAACATTCGATAACTATTAGTATTATCTGTGTTAAGCTACATATAAACATTCGATAACTATTAGTATTATCTGTGTTAAGTACATATAAACATTCGATAACTATTAGTATTATCTGTGTTAAGTTATATATAAACATTTCATAAGTATTAGTATTATCTGTGTTAAGTACATATAAACATTCGATAACTATTAGTATTATCTGTGTTAAGTACATATAAACATTCGATAAGTATTAGTATATCTTGTTAGTAATATAAACATTCGATAATATTAGTATTATCTGTGTTAAGTTACATATAAACATTCGATAACTATTAGTATTATCTGTGTTAAGTACATATAAACATTCGATAACTATTAGTATTATCTGTGTTAAGCTACATATAAACATTCGATATATTAGTATTATCTGTGTTAAGTTATATATAAACATTCGATAATAATATTAGTATTATCTGTGTTAAGTACATATAAACATTCGATACTATTAGTATTATCTGTGTTAAGCTACATATAAACATTCGATAAGTATTAGTATTATCTTGTTAAGTATTATATATAAACATTCGATAATATTAGTATTATCTGTGTTAAGTACATATAAACATTCGATAACTATTAGTATTATCTGTGTTAAGTTACATATAAACATTCGATAACTATTAGTATTATCTATGTTAAGTTATATATAAACATTTCATAAGTATTAGTATTATCTGTGTTAAGTATATATATAAACATTCGATAACTATTAGTATTATCTGTGTTAAGTACATATAAACATTCGATACCTATTAGTATTATCTGTGTTAAGCTACATATAAACATTCGATACCTATTAGTATTATCTGTGTTTAGTACATATAAACATTCGATACCTATAAGTATTATCTGTGTTAAGTACATATAAACATTCGATAACTATTAGTATTATCTGTGTTAAGTACATATAAACATTCGATAAATATTAGTATTATCTGTGTTAAGTATATATAAACATTCGATAACTATTAGTATTATCTGTGTTAAGTACATATAAACATTCGATAACTATTAGTATTATCTGTGTTAAGTTATATGTAAACATTCGATGAATATTAGTATTATCTGTGTTAAGTTATATATAAACATTCGATAACTATTAGTATTATCTGTGTTAAGCTTACATATAAACATTCGATAACTATTAGTATTATCTGTGTTAAGTTACATATAAACATTCGATAACTATTAGTATTATCTGTGTTAAGTTATATATAAACATTCGATAACTATTAGTATTATCTGTGTTAAGTTATATATAAACATTCGATAACTATTAGTATTATCTGTGTTAAGCTACATATAAACATTCGATAATATTAGTATTATCTGTGTTAAGTACATATAAACATTCGATAACTATTAGTATTATCTGTGTTAAGTACATATATAAACATTCGATAACTTATTAGTATTATCTGTGTTAAGCTACATATAAACATTCGATAATATTGGTATTATCTGTGTTAAGTACATATAAACATTCGATAACTATTAGTATTATCTGTGTTAAGTTATATATAAACATTCGATAATATTAGTATTATCTGTGTTAAGTACATATAAACATTCGATAACTATTAGTATTATCTGTGTTAAGTACATATAAACATTCGATAACTATTAGTATTATCTGTGTTAAGTATATAAAATAAATATATATAAACATTCGATAACTATTAGTATTATCTGTGTTAAGTACATATAAACATTCGATACTATTAGTATTATCTGTGTTAAGCTACATATAAACATTCGATAACTATTAGTATTATCTGTGTTAAGTATATATATAAACATTCGATAACTATTAGTATTATCTGTGTTAAGCTACATATATAAACATTCGATAACTATTAGTATTATCTGTGTTAAGTACATATAAACATTCGATAACTATTAGTATTATATTGTGTTAAGTATATATAACATTCGATAACTATTAGTATTATCTGTGTTAATACATATAAACATTCGATAACTATTAGTATTATCTGTGTTAAGCTACATATAAACATTCGATAACTATTAGTATTTATCTGTGTTAAGTACATATAAACATTCGATAACTATTAGTATTATCTGTGTTAAGTAATATAAACATTCGATAACTATTAGTATTATCTGTGTTAAGTTTATATATAAACATTCGATACTATTAGTATTATCTGTGTTAAGTACATATAAACATTCGATAACTATTAGTATTATCTGTGTTAAGTTATATATAAACATTCGATAACTATTAGTATTATCTGTGTTAAGTACATATAAACATTCGATAACTATTAGTATTATCTGTGTTAAGTTACATATAAACATTCGATAACTATTAGTATTATCTGTGTTAAGTAATATATAAACATTCGATAACTATTAGTATTATCTGTGTTAAGTACATATAAACATTCGATAACTATTAGTATTATCTGTGTTAAGCTACATATAAACATTCGATAACTATTAGTATTATCTGTGTTAAGTTATATATAAACATTCCATAAGTATTAGTATTATCTGTGTTAAGCTACATATAAACATTCGATAACTATTAGTATTATCTGTGTTAAGCTACATATAAACATTCGATAACTATTAGTATTATCTGTGTTAAGTACATATAAACATTCGATAACTATTAGTATTATCTGTGTTAAGTACATATAAACATTCGATACCTATTAGTATTATCTGTGTTAAGTAATATAAACATTCGATAACTATTAGTATTATCTGTGTTAAGTATATATAAACATTCGATAAGTATTAGTATTATCTGTGTTAAGCTACATATAAACATTCGATAACTATTAGTATTATCTGTGTTAAGTACATATAAACATTCGATAACTATTAGTATTATCTGTGTTAAAGTACATATAAACATTCGATAATCTATATTAGTATTATCTGTGTTAAGTTATATATAAACATTCGATAACTATTAGTATTATCTGTGTTAAGTACATATAAACATTCGATAACTATTAGTATTATCTGTGTTAAGCTACATATAAACATTCGATAACTATTAGTATTATCTGTGTTAAGTTATATATAAACATTCGATAACTTATTAGTATTATCTGTGTTAAGTTATATATAAACATTCGATAACTATTAGTATTATCTGTGTTAAGCTACATATAAACATTCGATAACTATTAGTATTATCTGTGTTAAGTACATATAAACATTCGATAATATTAGTATTATCTGTGTTAAGTACATATAAACATTCGATAACTATTAGTATTATCTGTGTTAAGTATATAAAATTATAACTATTAGTATTATCTGTGTTAATAATTGATTATAGTATTATCTGTGTGTTAAGTAATATAAACATTCGATAATATTAGTATTATCTGTGTTAAGCTACATATAAACATTCGATAACTATTAGTATTATCTGTGTTAAGTACATATAAACATTCGATAACTATTAGTATTATCTGTGTTAAGCTACATATAAACATTCGATACCTATTAGTATTATCTGTGTTAAGCTACATATAAACATTCGATAACTATTAGTATTATCTGTGTTAAGTTATATATAAACATTCGATAACTATTAGTATTATCTGTGTTAAGTTACATATAAACATTCGATAACTATTAGTATTATCTGTGTTAAGTACATATAAACATTCGATAAGTATTAGTATTATCTGTGTTAAGTACATATAAACATTCGATAAGTATTAGTATTATCTGTGTTAAGTTATATATAAACATTCGATAATATTAGTATTATCTGTGTTAAGTACATATAAACATTCGATAACTATTAGTATTATCTGTGTTTAATAAATTAGTATTATTGTTAATACATATAAACATTCGATAACTATTAGTATTATCTGTGTTAAGTACATATAAACATTCCATAACTAATAGAATGTAAGTGAAAACAACAGGTTTTATTATACCTCATCCATGTATCAGTGCTTCTGGTTAGTCAATACAGTATCACGTGATTAAAAACAATCGTCATGTCATCTGAAATCACACTGCATTGATTCAAATTACCTTATGTCACCCCCGAATCGTTATGTAGCCCTCGTTATGTCACCCACGCGTGAGTTTCATCCGATGTTAACCTGGTATGGGAAATATGAAACAGAATATTTTAATATTTTCAATAAGTTCGTTTTGGATAGAACTGAAATATTAGTATAATAAAACATACGAATATTTGTATAATAAAACATACCAATGTATATCGTCATGTCACCCTCGGGCTACGCCCTCGGGTGACATATATAACAACTCTCGGGTGGCCAAATCGTCATGTCGCTCCATCATGGGGGCATCAGTTTTATATTAGATCATATATAATATCACGATATTAAGACATAGCACATAATCATTAATAATACTAAAACTAAGTAAACCTTCGACAGCAACTCTATAAATATAGCGCAAACGCTTTCCCGGCAAAGTTGACTTTCTGACTTATGTTTTTTGTTTGATATCTGGATAAATAAGAAATGTTCCTTCCGTGAGGGTAGGAAAGATAAATATCTACCCTTGGAGGAGGATTATAAAAGACTAAGACTCGGGTTAGACAGTCATGAGTTTTCTCCGAGGATAGAACAGAGTATTTTTCTGATCTACTCTCATGGTAGGGAAATATCCTCTTCATCTCGAAATATATATATGGTAGATTTACTCCCTTGGTAGGAAAATAACTTTGTTCTGCACTTGTCGTTTCCAAATAATAATAATAAATACAAAAATGTCAGGTAAACATCTAATAAGACGACAAGTTGACATCAGAATGTGATAATCATAAGGTCATAATTCAGCACGCGCTGACAAGTTCAATATCAAATGGATATTGACTTTCCCATTCTGAGTCATCACGCGAGAGTATGTTCCGCACGTGCAGGTTGTCGTGCCCTTTGTAAGACTGAGAAATATTACCCTCACCGGAAGTGCTGATATATATGTGCAAGGGGGTAGAAACCTTAATACTAATAAAAACAACGATAACAAATGTTAAAAATTTACCGTGGACGTTTTGTTTTCCAATCAAGTTAATTTTCCATATTTTGTTGAAATATTATTATTTCATTTCTAGACACTCCAGTGTCATAGTTGATATCACGTTTATCGGAGTTATACACAGTCATACGTTGTCTCTTCATGTGATACATGTATGTGGGAGGTTCTACTTACTATGACGATTTGAGATCTGACCAAAATATATATTATTCATTGTTTCTGATAAAGTTTCTTAACAAATCAAATGATATATAAAGAAAAGAATTGCACGTTCCTTTTGTTTCATTTTAAAAACCTTCTCTCATAATTATTAATAGCATCAGACCCAATCAACGGATGAAACAAATACTGTGTGGAGGGATTAAAGTTTATAACTTGATGCCGTGTTACTCGAGTTTAGTTATATAAGTGAAAATCATGAGGAATATAATATACAGGACATTACCTTAGTGATTATACAGGCAGGCTTGCTCTCCGTCAATGATGAGTCGCCATTCGGCTGTACTCCCTCTCCCAAATCACTCCCTGGGACTGCATGCGTAACAAATGATAAATAGGTGTATTAAATTCCTTCACTTACTGATTAGAAAATAACTCGTTTACGATATTAATCATAATAAACCTCGCTGACAGTTGCATAATTGTACATAATTGTATATAATTGTACATATTAACGTTTATATCAACGTAAGATGTGATGGACACGCATAAATATAATAACAAATCTATTCTTTGGAGGATAATATTGCCCCCATGACCATAGGTCCTACAATGTACGCATTGGGAATATTATACCAAAATAAAACTTTTTTTTTCTTTGACAACGTTAAGGTTACTTCAAATCATTATATGGTTTTAATAATTTTACTATTATACCAGTACCATCCATGGTAGTGCTAACAATACAAATCCTACCAACGTACCCGTATGTGAATGTTTCAATTCTATTCCTGATCCATATAGTACGGAGAAACGTGATGAAAAATTAGAAGATGATAGCGGCGTGGTATCTATGTGCGAAAAATACACATTGTCTTGTTAGCATATAATCAAGCTCTCTTAAAATATTGTTAATTCATCAAAAAATATGTCATATTACTGTTTATCAGCTACCACAGAGTTGTGTTATACTACTACGTTTTATCTTTGTTATGAGCGGGTGACATCACAGTGAACGGTACATCGGCCATTGTTTTATCAGTGATCTCCTGTTATCAATCAACGGTCCGTCTACTATTTATTCACGGGGTATCTATAGGCACACTTTTTGACCTTTCCTATTGTGGTTTCATATAAATATAGGATCTTTAAATGAGTGCTCATTTCATGTGAGATTTTATGAAACGAGTCTAAGATTTTTTTTTTTTATTTTTGCGAGCCTTGGCGAGCAAAAATTTAAACTTCGAGACGAGTTTTATAACATCTTATACAAAATGAACACAAACTTAAGATACCTTTTATCACATATCTACAAATACCTACACAACAAAGACTTTCACGTCGAAATGTATTCCGAAAATCCAGCACAGACCGCCATTTTGTTCCGCCGTCAACGTTATACTGACGTCACGTCATTTTTTCTGAAGTCATTTCATTGTTTCTGTCTGACGTCACAATGAGTTTCCAGCAAATGGAAATCGGCCCAGGTCATATTACACTAATGACATATGCAAAAATACCACACGGGCGAAATCAGTGGATAACAGGCGGATTATGTGATAAATTTAGATATTATGCTGTTCATGGAAAAACGAAACTGTGCTTAATTGAAGATATCTAGATGTAAATTAATTAGCAATGATGACAAGGTTTATTACAAAAGAGGTATCAACATGACCACAAAAGAACAGCAAATACATATCAGGATCAAATAATCAAATATATATAGTGGTTTCTACGCAGGAAATGAAAAGATCTTATTTTAAGCTCAAAAATGGTATTTTTTTACCAATCTTTTCATATTTCGCTTTATGCAGCAAAAATGTTTCCTAACAGCAGATTTTTACTTCAGTTGTTTTACCTTTTATCAGTCAGTAAAAAACAACAACAACAGAAAACAACCAATGTCAACATTGTCTAATTTCCGTTTATGACGTCATCAAAATGGCCGTCATCTACAATTTTACTGAAAAGTGAAAAATAGTCATAACATTGGCATTTTTCAATCGATGTAGACAAATGAAGTATCAAAATGAGCACAATAGAAAAACAAACACATATCAGGACCAAATAGTGCTGTTCTAGCCTGTCATCTTTCACGACCCATCCACGGCCATATCATAAACAACAGGTTCGGGGATGTGGGAGCTCCTTCAGGTTCTACCATATCTTATATGCTGTTTCAGACGTGTCCGGCATAATGGAAATTACATCAGATCTACATTCGTCGAATGGTAGAATTTGTCCTCCTTAGCACATAGCTCCATAATTCGTATGAAGCAGCATTCATCAACCTTGTGGACCCTTATGCGGCCATATATGGCACAGATGATATCCTCGAGGTAATTGATGAGGTCATAAATGTTAATTTTTTTTCATTTGCCTTACTTTTCTTCCTCCCTTGAAGGTGCTGGTTTTGTCACAGCTGGTGTATGCGTGAAGAGACCGTTGAAGACTCTCTAGAAAAAAAAGTTCTCTACAGTGCTTTCCAGACTTGGCAAAGAGTGGAACTTCACTGCAGACCTCATTTATGATCTCAAAGTATTCACCTGTGCCACCTATGGTCACTGAGGGTTCACGAGAATGAGGAATCGTGCTTCATACAAATCAAGGACTACCAACTCAGCCCTTCGCAGAATATGGATCTGGTATCTTTTCCATCATGCCGGGGAAGTCTTTAACATCATATACGATATGGGAATCACTAGGTTGGAAACAGGAAGAACTTTCACATCCCTGAACCCGATGTTCCTGATGTTAACACTGGCCATGGACGGTTCACAAGTTAGAACCACGATGGTAAACCGGTAATGTAATGTCACATTAGCTCATCGACATCGAAGACGACACTCTGGCAAGAAAGCACGCACAATGATAATGATTAAGAACTAATGAAAGAAATATATGACCCAGTAGTAACCATATGACATTTCCTCACGTTAATCACAGAGAATAAACAATGTATATGCTCATTCTTAAAGACACAAAACGTTTCGGAAAGTGTCATGGTATTAACGGAAATACAGGCTTAATTTGATACCCTATTAGTTGACGTTGTGCTGGAATAATTCATTTTGATACGCTGTTAGTCTACAAAATTTCGAACATCGAAATGGAATATGTTAGGAAATTTTTAAGTCCCATTTTTCAACCAACTTTAAATTCAAATTTGTTAAGATATAAATCGTTAATAGCCAATGATATATTAAGGAAGTTCTACGACACCAGGACATTGTAGTGTCAGCGGTTGGAAAACATAACAATCATCCCTGTATACGCACCCGGTGATGTTTGTAAACCAAATGAGGGTGGAACAATAATTCTCTTTTGCATTTCTATATGTTTTTTGCTCTTGTTGTTGTTTTTACTGATTGTTAAGTGTTTAGAGGTCAAATAACTGATTACGAATACTAGTTTGTTGTTAGAAAACATTTTGCTTCGTCGAGGAAAATATGATTTTTTTTCAAAAATTACCATTTTTGAGCTTCAAATCTTATTTCTTTCATTTCTGCGTACAAATCACTACATATATCGATAAATATGGTTCTGATATGTATTTGTTGCCCTATTGTGGTCATTTTGTTACTTTATTTGTCTATATCGGTTAAAAATGTCAATGTTATGATTATTTTTCATTTTTTAGTGAAATTCGAGATGGCGGCCATTTTGATGACGTCATAACCGGAACAATGTTAACATTGGTTTTGTTTTTTTTGTTTTTTTGTTGTTATTGATTTTACTGATTAATAAGGTCAAATAACTGATTAGAAATAATAGTTTGCTATTTGTAAACATTTTTGCTGCGTAAAGCCAAATATGAAAAATTTGCTAAAAATTACCATTTTTAAGCTTTTGAATTTTTTTTCATTTCCTGCCTAGAAATCAATGCATACATTGGATTATTTGGTCCTGATATGTATTTGCTGTTCTAATGTGGTCATTTTGATACCTCATTTGTCTACCTCAGTTGAAAAATGTCAATGTTATGATTATTTTTCAATTTTTAGTGAAATTCGAGATGTCGGCCATCTTGATGACGTCATAACTGGAAGTTCATCCCACCTTATGCAATCTTAACATTTTGATTTGTGATCAGTTGGCCATAATGGTTCAGAAAAAATTATTGGTTCGGAGGTTTGGGAGGGGGGGGGGTGCATGTGGGATCCTCCTAGCCCATGACCTAATATACTCTAATATAATTGTACGACAATTGATTGATCGCCTAACATAGTTAGTTGATGGGCGAATGTACTCGTATCTACGGAAATCGTTTGAATACCGCTATCCACAAAATTGGATGTGAGCATCCAAGTAACCTTGTTCAGCTGCTAGGTGCAGCACATATACGGACACTGCGTCCTTTGTATAGTGTACTATCATGGCCAAATAATCGAGCGCATAATTGAAGTAATTCCTAGCAACAAAATGATAACAAAATGATATTGACCATTCCTTATAAAACCGAGCAATTCTTGATCGTTAGGGTGAACATGGGCATTTTGTTGGACTGAATACACATGGAAACAACGCGACCACATATAGTGATTACATAGTAAATCCGTTTATTGCACACTATAATGTAGCATTGAGAACTGTAGAGTACTCACGAGAAATAACAGCATTAACTGAAATAGAGTCAATTCTACAGAACGAAAGAAGGCGAATTAATAGAAAGTCATCTGATCTCTACTTTGGTACTTACCCAACGGGAGTCTACTTTAGGTTGGGAAAAGGCTTGTTATTTGTTTTATGTCCTGGTCATAAACATTGAATACTTTATGTAATGATTGAAACAACTGATTCATTTGTTTTGGTATTTATGCAATGTTACACACGGTGTCTCAGAAGTCAAGGGGTCTTGTATTGCTGCCAATCTAATTAACTACAATACTCTACGTAATGATCAAATACTAGATTTAACAACTCCCCGTTCGGGGTCACCCCTATGGTTAGCCAATCAGCATTTCGCCTATGAAATCTTCGATTATCTCGGAAGTATTAACAGCTACTAGCCATGTATATATATTATTAGATCTTGAAGCGAGTATTATAGTGGAGTGGGATTCAAGTTTTATTTTAATTAGATTGACGCATTATGGAGATTGTCTGATGGATCCTTGTTTTCTGATTATGGATATAGAGTATAACATGATTTAAGATAGGGTTCCAAATATTGATATTAAACAATTACTATACAACATGTGTAAAACAGGACAGACATGGTTTGCAGAATTTAAATATGTAAACAGAACAGGTCTGGCTTCAAGCTATTCACACTATTTTAATCCGACAGAAAAACCGATTGATTACTGATATGACTTCAATGTTAATAATTAGTCATGTGTTGGAAAGGTTTGGAAACAAATTAATATAACTATGTATGATAACTTACCAATAGTGTGCATACATTTTGTACGCAATACGAAGACATCACACATCATGTGTGAAACAGATCACACATAAGAATCATACAGATCACACATAAGAATCACATAGATCACACATTTGTTAAATTGGATCCATATTCCAAGAACAAATGTACCTGTACATATGTGCATGTGTAGTGGAATGTTGTGTGGTTTTTCTCCGGGTAGTCCGAGTTCTCTTGAACATCTAATCATATATAAACCTGGCGCGTCAAAATGTGTAAAATGTAAGATGTGCAGTAACTTGACAGATAAAAGTTGCAAACACTGAATAAAATCCCAACAAAGACATAAAGACTTTTAAATTCTACATGCAATGTCGAGTGTAAAGATATAAGGCATATGTACAATGCAGTGCACATAAGATGTTTTTTGTTTATACTTGGCATACAGTTTATGAACGTTTCAAAACTAAAAGTGAATTACATTTAACATGATTTTTTTTTAAAAATCTCTTTCATTAAGAAAAATGTACACTAGGTAATTTGAAAAACAAAATCTTCATCAATATTTAACCTATAGTGTAGTTTATAGATAAAGTAATTGAAAAGTATCAAAAATGTAATAATTTTCTGATTTTAGAACCTGGACTACCGTTTCATACAATGATTGCACAAACTCACAAAGTAAGCCATGTAGCATAAGATCAAATTTTGAAACATATACAATGTATTTAAATTTATATCTATATAAAGCTACAAGTAGATCACTGCTATACAAACATACATTGTAGTTGCACATCAGTTTTGATTAACGTAAATTTTGACCTCATATGTCTCATTTAGCTATATTCTGAAAACAAATATCATCATTATTTGAAGTTTAAGTTCTGGCTGGTGCTCAAAATCTCCTGTAATTATGGATGTATCTCCCCTACTGCCAAATTGTATATATGAACATGTTTGTAAATGCATTCACTTACCAGATTATTGATTTTACAAGAATTCTATGTAATTTGTTACATATATAAGATATAATACATGTACATGAAACCCTTTGAAATCTATAAGTTTGATAATGACATGATTTCATCATAAAGCAATTTAATGTTTTACTGAAGTTTAACTGAACTTAAAAGATATACTTAAAAGGCTGTAACATTGCACAACACACATTCTTCAAATATCAGTACTGTAAATGCAGTTCTAAAGTTGGGCCTAGACAATATGATTAAATGAAATGATTTACAGGAATTGAATAAAGGGAGGTAATTTGGCATTTTTGTTTATTTTAGATGAATGCAGTAATCCCCATAGCAAAATGCGCCCCATATAAGATGTTGTGTCCTGCTGTCCTATTATATTTGTCTTTCTGACAAATCCAGTTTTGGATTGAGATTGAAGTGAAGTGAGGTACTAACATAGGAAGAAATATACAAAAGAGCGGCCTTCACTAGGTGATATTTGTATTCAATGGGTAGCTCCTGTTTGGAACTTTGCATTAAATAAAAATTAATGTTTTCAATCATTGGTTCATTTAATTGGTATATTTTTTTAAAATTAAAATAACTGGTCAGAGATTACAATTTTAGGCTCATCCGAAACTGGAAATACTTTGGCAGCTTGATTCACTTGAAAAAATGTCAATGAAACAAGTTCAGGCAAATTTATTGAGAAATATTGGTCGAATATATATTTTTTTTTTTTCATTTGAATGACAATATTTGGATTTCGAAGTCATGTGCTTTATTTTCATAAATTGTCCAAATATACTGTGTTCTGCCACCTGTATGTAATGGAAAATAGATTTTGGAAGGATGTGGGATACGTAAGGGGAGGTAGTTGGCTTATTTACGCTCAATTTAATGGTATGTATGCAAGGTTAATGTAAAATTATTTATTTGAAATTCATTTTTTTATCCGAAAAGTCATGCGATAATAACTTATTGGGTGTCATACAATCCATATGACATGAACTCTGGTTATTTTAACTAAAGACTGATTAATTAATCGATTGTCCGCTATACATGGACACTTATAGCAATAGTATTATTTTTATGATTTTCTTCAAAAAACTATGTATTTGTAAAAGATTGAGTGTTCGGTCAAGTATATATTATCTATTATTATCAATTTCTTATTAATATAAACATTTTTTTCTATTGATAAAATATGCGTAGCAGAGACTATAACACGAGTTCTATGTTCCACTGTTGAGCTAACTACTGTGCCATAGGCCTGTCCAGACTGAACCCCCAAATCAAGGCAGACAAAGAAATGGAAGATTATACCTCTGGTCTATCATGAAAACTACACTGGCAGTATATGTGCGATAATGTAATACTACCAGGGACAGGATGGCGCTCCCTAGTCAACAAGAGAAGGAAACTCTCAATCAGCTGGGCAGAGGCCATGACCGGGTCAATCTTTCTGTCGATACACCACTCACGGACGATCTTTTATCGTGACTGGCAGACGGCAGAAGAGGAAGACCTAATTGATCGGGCGATGTGAGCTGACATATCCGAAAAAAAGCCTTTCTGAGAGAGGACTCCTGAAAAAACTTCCATGCGTGAAAGTAGAGAATCTCAGGACGTTAATGTAACGTATCGGGCCGAGGCTAGCGCAGGAGAATGGTTCTAGGTGGGAAAACCAGAGAACATCCACCAGAAACGACAAGAGCTTCGGAAACCAGTGTGTCTCGGACACATTGGCGCTATCGGAAGGAGGGATAATGATGCTTTCGAATTTCTGTAGAACCCTGTCCACCAGGTTGAATGACGGAAATGCAAAAGCATGCATTGACGGGAATGCATAAGCATGCATTTCCTACCAATTCAGAGATAGTGCGTCCACAGCCCAAGCCATTTGCTTTGTCGGAGAGAGACAAAGGTTGGCAACTGGTTATTCAGGAAAGTAGCAAAAAGGTCTATGTGAGGCATTTTCCAAGCATGACAAATGCCCTCGAAGATAAAAGGATTTAGCTGCCGTTCTGTTGAAACCGGCTAGTTGCGCCTGGATAGATTGTCCGCCAGATCATTCAACCTTCCTGGAAGATGCTTGTCTAAAATAGTCACAATAATGAATTTCCTGACAGATGGGAAGAATACGGAAATACGGATAGCGAGGGCACAAAGGACATGATATCGTATCTCCCTTTCTCTCTATATACGCGACATCTGTAGAGTTGTCCGTAATCACACAAACAAACCCCCTTGGAATGTAGAATCCTCTGTTAAGCATGCAGACCAAACAGAAAAGCCATCATCTCCAGCACGCCGATGTGCTCTGTCAAGGTAAGCTCACAACCCTTACATGAACGCATCCGTGAACATGGTCATGGTTGGAGCTGGCCTAGACAACGAAACCCCCTGGAGGATATTTTAAATTGCCTTTCAGAGTACACCACCGAGAAACCTCATGCGTTGAAATAACACAAAACACCGAAACAAACGAATATGGACATTGGGCAAGCCGAAATGAAAGTCAGAGGCCTTTTCGAATTTCTCAAAAGGTGGAAGGACAATACCCTGAACCGTGTTGAAACGGTTACGGAAGAAGACAAATTCCTGGAAGGGTACATCTCAGAGTTTTGAAGGAATGAAGCCGACTTTGAGCGAACGATTCAGGACCAGACGGACACTCCCAAGAATAGATGTGAACATGTCTTCTCCAGAGTGCAGAAATCCCGTAACAACTAGCTTCTGATGGGACGCCAAGCTCCCAACCTCTTGTGGATAAAAAAACATTCTGGAATAGAAGCCGGGTGTATAGTCTACCATAGGTACCTCCTCGACCGCGCCCTTTTAAAACATGGTCCTTACTTCCTCCTGAATGGCAAATGCTTTCTCCGGATCCCCCGATGGATGAAAGATGATAAACCTTGACGCAAAGGGCGGATCTCGTGTGTGATTTCCTTCCAATGACTTTTGGAGGAAGGCGAACAGACGATCTGGTACAACAATATGGTGACGAGGAAGATAGAGACCCTCTTAGGTGGGGAATTGTTTCCTAACCCGAAGACTCATCTGCGGGAGAAGGAGCAGTATCTGAGTCCTCCAGAAGAGACCTTTCGTATGGAACAATCAAGGAGGGGAAAACGAATCCGGAACTTTTCTTCCTGTCCCCTTGAGGGTTTATACTCTTCTTACCCTTCCTTCTGTTGCCCCTGAAGCAAGGCTTTGACTTCGACCGCACAGTACCCTTGGGAGCTGATGGTCTAGCCTTCTTCTTGGGTGATACTGAACCCGTGCGAGGTTATGGCCTTCAATGACTGAATTCTCTTCAAAACAAGACAGAAAGGACCGAGTCCTCCTTCAAATCAGCGTGTCGCATACGAAATCTTCTGTGTGGTTGGTTTCCTCGAAAACGGCTACTGGCTGCATATATCCCGATATACTCAGATTCTAGGCCAGAAGTCATGCGGAGGTGACCCCGAACGGGACATTTTTTAAATCTTGTTATGGAGCGTACCGTAGAGTATCGTAGTGGAGCGGAATTATTCGACTAAGTTTGACTAGATTTGGCTAACCCATGCGTGCGAGATGAAGAAGAATTCGTCTTCAAAAGAGTTTAAATATGAATGACTTTGACTGTTATTCCTTGTTGGATAAAAAAACGTAAAATTTGACCAATAAAATATTCTAATTAAACATGTGGTAATCATAATAAACGAACTCCGCTCATTGGCAAGTAAAAAGCTCGCAAAATTAAAGCTGACAATGCAAGTTGAAAAGCATGCATTTGAATAAATATACATGTATATATAAAATGAAATATTTTTTTCGAAAATTGTTTTTGAGATATCCCCTAGTTACATTGTATAACGGTGCCGTATCCAAGAAAGTGGCAGCCATTTTTCTTTTGCTCTGCTTAGTAACCTTCACCGGCCACCCCTTATAAAAAGCACGGGACTTGACACACGTGCGTCATTCTAAACATACCTGGTCTAAGATACACATGCCGATATATTGCAAATAAAAATATCAAACTGAAAATAAACACTGCACTCACCTGACAAGGTTTCAATGAAGAAATAAATAAATGGATTGTCAGCTTGATCCTAAAATATGTCCAATACTAGCTAATAAAACACTTCAATATACACAAATTTTACACTTACATCGACACGTGTGTGTCCTTGGTAGTGTCGCCCGTTTGGGACAGCTACGTCACGTGTTTATAGCCAGTCGAGTGCTCGAGTACGATGATATACGTGGATATTTGTGGACGGATTATTATTTGGATTTCTATTCACTTGTGTTGGAATTTTATTTTGACAAACATCTAAATGATAACTTAGAGGATTATGCATGTATTCTTGCTAAAATAAGCCCTACACAGATTTACAGGCAAGTGGGTTTTGTACGTATTAGTAGGTGATACACAGTGGACAACTGCTAGGTCTATATGTACATGACTGAGCGCAAGTGTGTCGATCCATGCGCTTTATTTAGGGGGCGGTAGGCGTGTTCTATCCAAGCAGAGTTAAAACTAAATGGGGGACTGCCCGTCCTTAGAAACGCAAAGGGTTATCTCAGGAACGATCTTTGAAAAAACAACTTTTATTGTTTTAAATCTTAAATATATATTTTCTAACTTGTATCGTCAGCTTTAACATGGAATTTGCAAGCGCGGGGTTAAAAGGAACTCAGGTCTGTTTCCGTGGATCCCAGGCTTCCCGGGGTGTGTTGAACACATGAGTGCCATCACCCAGCTCATCAGGGAAGTTAGGATCAAGCACGGAGACCTCACCGTCATCTGGCTGGACCTCGCCAATGCCTATAGATCAATACCACACAAGTTGATCCATAATGCGTTGCAGCACTACCACATCCCGGACCACGTCAAGGGGATAGATAATCAGGAGCTATTTCAGCAACATCAAGCTCCGATTCACAGTGGAAGACATGATCACATCGTGGCAGGCGTTGGAGAAGGGGATCGTCACTGGCTGCACCATTTCGGTGTCGGTGATCCTGTTCGTGATGGGGATGTACCTGATTATCAAGGCAGCAGCAGAGAAAGTAGAGGCCCGAAGACGTCATCGTAGATTCGACTACCACCTAACAGAAGCTTCATGGATGATCTCACAGTGACTACAACAACACATGTCCAGGCCCGGTGGATACTTACTGCACTGGAGGAGACTGTGGAATGGGCAAGAATGAAATTCAAACCCAGGAAGTCACGGAGCTTAATCATCAAGAGAGGCAAGGTCACGGAGAAGTTCTCGATGCTTATCCAGGGCGAAGAGGTTCCTTCAATCGTCAACAACCCAATCAAGTGTCTGGGGAAGTGGTTTGATGCTAGCCTAAATGACTCAGAATGACTCAACATCAGAAGGCTGCAAGGACAGGTAAAAGAAGGACTAAGAGCAATCGACAAGACAGGACTTTCAGGGAAATTCAAGGCGTGGCTCTTCAAGTACGGACTATCACCTCGTCTGACGTGGCCGCTCGTATTGTATGAGGTTACCACAACGACAGTTAAGGCACTGGAAAGAACCATCAGCAAGTTCCTGCGAAGATGGCTAGCGGTACCCCCAAGCTTCACGAGCGTTGGCTTGTACAGCTCATCAGCCAAACTACAGCTCCAAATTTCATCACTGTTTGGGGAGTTCAAGGTGGCTAAGGCAAGACAGATGATGACTGTGAAGGACTCAAAAGGCGATAAGATCAGACTCGCGGGCATTGAGACGAGAACGCGGAGGAAAATGGTCTGCAAGCAACGCAGTAGAAGCAGCTGAGATCCGCCTGAGACATCAAGACATCGTTGGTACAACGTGCGTAGGACGCCAGGGACTGGGTACAAGTCATGTGCTGCGCTGGGGGACATCAGATAAAGCCGGCAAGAGGAAGATGGTACAGGACGATGGAAAATGGAGGAGGAAATCAGGAAGGCCAAAGTGGTGGAGATGGGAGCCCAGGGAGCATGGACGAGGTGGGGAACTACAAACAGAAGACGGTCTTGGTCGGACATCTGGCTTATGGAACCTTGCCGAATCAAGTTCCTGCTGAGGTCAGTTTACGACCTGCTTCCCTCGCCTACTAACCTCCATAGATGGGGCTTGACTGAGACTCCAGACTGTCCATTGTGCAGCCGACCAGGGAATGTTGCGCATGTACTATCAGGATGCAATGTCGCTCTTACGTAAGGACGCTACAGATGGCGCCATGACAAGGTGCTAAAGGAACTGGCTGACATCCTGGAGAGGGAGAGGATTAAGAAGCGGAAGCCTGCTAAGGGTTGTACATTCATCAACTTTGTAAGAGGCGGGGAGGGAGGACACACTTCTTCAACTGTTCACCAGGGGGTATCCTTGACGGCGCACTTAACTGGGAGATGAGGGTCGATCTAGACAGGAGACTGGTATTCCCCGACATCATCTAGACCAATCTGCGTCCAGATATCCTCATATGGTCAACGCAGGGGAAGACGATGGTCATTGTGGAATTGACAGTTCCATGTGAAGAAAGATGTGAGGAGGCATTTGAGTATGAAGACTTGGCAGCTTGGAGCTGCAATCCAGGGTTTGTATTTAGGTAATAACAAACATCGAAATGACAACATAGAGGGTTTGACATGTGTTTTTGCTAAAACAAATCCTACACAGATTTACAGGCAAGTGGGTTTTGTACGTATTAGTAGGTGATACACAGTTGACAACTGCTAGGTCTATATGTACACGACTGAGCGCAAGTGTGTCGATCCAAGCAGAGTTAAAACAAAATGACGACTGCCTGTCCTTAGACACGCAAGGGGTTATCTAAAAAAAAACCTATCATTTTTTTTAAATCTCAAATGTATATCTGTTTAACTGGCATAGTAAGCTTTAACATGAAATTTGCAAGAGTGGGGTTAAAAGGAACTCAGGTCTGGTTTAATTTTTATTATATGGTATAATCTGAAATGGATCTGGGACCTGGGTTTCAATGTACATTACAATTAGAAAAAGTAATACCTTGAAAATGGAATATACAATTGAAGCTATCACTCGAAAATGATTGATGACAGTACAGTACAAAAGATCCCAGAGAATTATTGGCGCCTACCAAAGTATTATATATTTCTGACAATGGAAAGAGAGATATTTTCTCTGTTTTTTTAACTGTAAATATCAAAATACAAGATAGCTGCCTCTTGGCCATCTTGTTAAATTTGTTTGAACAAGTTTTATGGCCCATCGACAACCAATGTCCTTCAGAGCCATTATTTTAATAGATCTATCCAAAAATGCCATATGCACAACAACATCCTAAGGGAATTCTACCTATCAAATTTGATACCGATCCCTTTGGTACTTTCTAAGATATAAAGGTAACAATTTTCAACTATCAAAATCCAAAATATATGCTATCAGCTACATGTATCATGTTGACCAAGTGCGATTATAAGCATCAGGATATTCAGTCTTTAACAGCAATCTCTACGCCAGCATCGGCTTAAACGGAACTCAAGTCTGGTTCCTAGACTGTTCATTAAAAAATCCTTAAACGTAACTCGGAACTGGTTCCGAGTTCCGTTTTACATAAACGGAACTCGGAAATAGGAATTGGTCGAAAACTAAATTAAAGTGGATTTACCAATATTAATCCATTAAAAAAGCCAACAAGCAACATTTCTCATATGTCTTAGGCATATATAATGATTACATCTTAAATAATAGAAAATTTCCTTAAACAGAACTCGGAACTGGTTCCGAGTTCCGTTTTACTTAAACGGAGGACTTTAAAACTATTTACATAATCATTACTTTTCGCTTTCGTATTCCAGGCCGTGCGTTCATAAGAACAAAGAGGATGCAACGTGGCGCGCTGGTATCAAATTTCCGTTGTCATATCTACATAATTCAACGTATCTTTTATAATCCATTTCAAAATCCACCTCCAGTCAAATTGCGGTTAAAATAGACCATTTTGTACTGAAGTATAATGCAAATAAAATTTAACATTGCTTTTATCATTCGGACAAGGTTATATGCAAACTCCTTAAATTCACTTATGGTTCCGATTTTGAAATTCTATGAGTATATTTTGAATGCCTTCTTTAATAAAATTCTGTCAAATTAAGGATTTCTTGCTAAGAAATAACAAAAGAAAAGCAAAGAAACGAAAGAGTATATAAATTTTATGATTATTTTGTTTGATTATCTTCATTCCAAATTATCACAGCACATCGATTCATAAGGATCAACTAGATAAGGTTAGCTTAAGAAGTAATGCTTTTGTTGCTTTATTTAGCACATCCATGTATTTAAACTTAAAATATAAATAATTCATGCTTTTTACATAGATAATGAATAGATTTGTTTTGGGTTTTTTTAATCGAGGTCAATTGAACATGACATAGCAATAAAAATCGAAAAAAAATCCGAACATATACTTACTAAATATACATATCAAGAAATAAAGCTACATAAGCTTAGATAAATATACAGCTATCTTAATATTATATATATTCTCTGATTATTGCTGAAAATTTACATATTCTCTGGATATATCTGTGTCTTTACTAAAATTAAAATGATTTAAATGCAGTAACGAATATAGTCGTTGCATAGCAATATCATCTCAAACTATTTTATTGATTTAAGTATTCAAAATCATTGAGTGTCAATTCCTTATTATTCACTGATATAAGAATGACAATATCTTAAAGTTATTTATTAAAAATAGATGTGTTTCACCAATGAAAAATGTGTGGATTTGGTCTTACAATAGAAATTCAGATTATTTCTTTTATTATACATGAAGATAATTAGGCTATTAATTTAGTTTTCTCCAAAGCGATAAGAATGGAAATACAAATTTAAAAAACTCACTTCTATTTCTACATTGGCAAACTTAAGCAAATATATGCATACACAATATACGCAAACAAATATAAACAATTATAAAAGTTTCATATAAATCAACAGTCATATTGTAAGCAGTATGTTTTTTTCAAGTAAGTGTTTACAAAAATACAATATTTTACCTGTATCAAAAAGTCAAAACTTTTATTCATAAGTATTTTTTTTCCTTTTTTAATTTTAATTAAAATCAGAATGATCAGAATGTCTTTCTTATTTGATGGCAAATTATACACAGTACTGAGAGCTAGCCTTAATGTTTGCAATAAAACTTGTTAAAATGACTAAAATTGATGTAAAAATTGTATTCGAATATTCTATCACTTGAAATAAAGATACATGTCAACTGGTAATCCAGAATAATTTACTGAGGATTGGAATATGTACATGTATGCTGTTTCAATTTCATGAAGAATTAATTAATGTTACAACCATTCACCGGGATTTGTAAAAATATCACTCATTAATCAACACCTCCTAGACATCTGCATTTACACATTTAAAACAGTTATATGACACTATAGCACTCTGAGTAATACAGTTAAATACATTGTACATACGATGAAATAAGTAAAATATGATACAGATCGCACTTAAGACACAAAACCGTAAAGCTATTTCCGGTTCCTGTTATGTCAGAATGATATACATGTATATGTCTATGTAGGCTGTATCATATTACATTTTTATAAACTATTTTTCAAAAAATTTAAACAAATAAAAAAAACCCACCAATTGTTGTGATCTATAAGTTTAGGCTGCGAAATAAAATATTGCATCAGCCTAACATCAATAGATAAACAGAAAAAAAAAACAGTCGAGCAAAAAATTATGAAACAAATCAAAAACCTGATGCGCATGTACATCTTATTCATACAGCTCTTGTGAATGGTATATCTGATTGATTATGGAAAAGCTATCTACACCAACACTTACATGCGAAATAATTATAATTATTAAACATATTGATGAAGGTGATATATTATACTATGAAGCAAGATCATAGTTCAATTGTTTGATTACTTACATCATATTACATAAACAATTTATCCCTATTAATGAGATAATCCAATAAAAATACTGCAACCTAAAACACAGACTACACAACTATAGCTTCTCGGGAGTTACTCGTATGTCCATTATAGCAATATGATTGTTATATAGATTGCTCTCTACCCTTACAATTTACCAATCAACTACCAGAGAAAAACTAATCTGGTGTCATGGCGCAATAACATTCAATGTTGAATGCGATTCGATGAACGTTTATCTACTAGGGTAGGGGAATCTTAAATACCAGGTCAATGTTCCTATACCATATCCAGTGGAGGATCTAGCCGATATCAAGCTAAATCTGGTTTAATTGAGAGATCTATTATATAGGTATACTTTATTTCAAGGGTAACCTTATCTATCTTGGTGAATTACCCGCGTATCTATTTATCTAAAATATCTTAATTGATCTATCGATTATCTAAATTGGGGATAAAAATTGATGTTTGTAATCATTTAATTCATAGGTCGTCGAGTAATTGAAATTGTAGTAAAACAATTATTAGCATGTTTCAAAACCATATTTACAATAAAATATGAGCAAATTAAACGTTCATACCATAACACCACGCAAAACACCAACAAAACATATGATTCCAGGTGCAGTTATTTGGGATGCTAAATTCTGAAGCAACACCACAGCAACTGACCCCTGCTAATATGTCTGCCACCTAATATTATCCCCAACCGAATCACTTAATTTTTGTATTATCTGACCAGCTTATGTGACTTATTAATGCTAAGCTAAATAAGGAGACTGAAAAGCAAACAAGCCAATAAAAAACTCTACTTATTATATAATGTCTAAAACCTCTAAGTTCCCTACACCCAAATATGTACATACGACTCTATTCCTCTCCACTTCCTTCTTTAGAGTCTATATGATATAAACCCCAAGCTGTTTACATTCCTTATAACTGTGTTTTCTGTTTCGAACCTAAATACTGTTCATAGTCACCGCCAGCTGCTTGTCCCGAAACATGTCTCAATTGGAACTATGTATAGATCACAATGTCATGTTTTTCTTATCTCAAACTCACCCCAAAATGGCCTATCTTAAATTACCTTGTTTAAAACAAAAATAAGAAATAAAAACCTACGTCTGATTGGTGTCCTTTCTGACCCCAAAATCTAGAATAAATCCTTACCATATATATCTATAGTACGATTGTGGTGTTTCTGAAATTGCTATGGTAATTATCCTAAAAATGCATGATTAGTTTGCGAAGTTTTCCATATACAATTCATAGAGTGTATCCTTTAACAAACTTTATGTCTCCTAAACATCCTTTCGACTCAGTAAACATTAAGTTTATTTGCGATTTCCCTCTCTTGTTTCTTGTACAAAAACGATCACAAAATAGGTAGAAAAAGAGAAAAAATGTCAAAATTTCATATTTTAGATGGCAACTAAAGATTACATTACAAATGAATCCTGAATGAACTTAATATTTACAAATACAGCAACGTAATTTTCTTAACTATTCGTTGAAAAATTGATGAATCCACATTTTACAATAGTCCTTTGTATTATTTCTTTTCTTTGTCAATAATTGTTCTTACATGCAGTTTTTTTCACTTCGTCCACGTTATCGATCGTATACAACCGAATATCTTTGTTATCAATAGATCAATATATAAGCTACAGTAACAATGTTATTGATCCTTCTAATGATTTACGGCTTTCCTAGCTAAAAGTTCTTCACCATAACTTTTATTGAATCATGCCTTAAAAGTCACACGTACATCATAGAATACCACATCTGAACCAGCTCGCACGGTCTTCACTTGATTCACTTGCACCACTTTCCTGTGACAAAATCTGCGCTGTAGTGTACCAGTCAATTCGACATGCCTTCATCGCTATCAATAGACTGCCAATAGTTGCATCTGTCTTGAACTCGTTTACCCAACATTGAAGCAGGGCACACATTCTCGACTGGAATGTGATGGGATGGCCAATTTCGTGCTGCTCTATGATTGGAGGAGACAACCCGAGCTCGAGACAGAGATTATAGAATGTGTTACCAATATTTGGAACAATTCTCTTGATTTCTTCATCAGAGGGAGCTCTTGTCCAGACGTCGATCGGGACAATGTCTGCAACGAGATTAAAATATATGTTATACATCAACACAGACGAACGCATGTAGTTAAATTGAAGAAAAAAAGACAATATCGTTGTATGCCTTATTTAGGATTGTATACGGTATTTACTTCAACTTCTTTATCAACGAGTTTTGCGGTTTTATGCTCCCCAAAATAAATTGGTACAGTTAAAAGATACAGCGTATATTGAACCAATGTTTATTAATACTAAAACTTACTTGAATCTCATCAAAATGCTTAATGCATATAGAGTTAATATTTGCTTAAGCCGTTTTCGTTTCTGAAAAAATGGGGTTTGTTTATTAGATTACGTCTCTTTGATAGCAATCGGATTCAAATAAATAATAATTAATAAACCAACAAAGCCCATTGTCAAATGAATAATTTAAATTATATTGGCATCTCGGCAGATGTGCTTATATATAGCGAACGCACCGGAAGTATAAGAGTCAGTCACTGTAGCCAAGTGAGTCCATGGATACAAAGGTAAGTCGCCAAATTTTAGAATAAAACGTGCCACTGTGACTATGCATGCAGTTCATTTAGAATTGACCAGTAAGTTAATGTACATATAACGTAGATTCAGGTAATTAGCACGGCTGTAAATGTATGGCATATGCGTTTAACATCAGATGGGTACGGTCACATGGGTGCGAGGTGCATGGTCTCCTCAGTTGTCAGAATTTAGTTCACGAAATAGTATGCATGTTCCGGTTTAGGTGAACCAGGATTTAGCGGTCAAATTAAGAAATTTGGGGGGGGGGGGGTGTCAGTCGTCTACGCCATATTGGAGTGCCAAAAGCCATAAAGGTATAAAACATAGTTACAGCTTATACATTTGAAATTTGTAACATTAAGGGGAGACAATTACATTGCATTACATAATGTCTAATTTGGGGTTTGCTATTTATACCTGCCAGGTATAATTGATGTGGGGGGTCTGGGGTTGTATTTTATTGTATTACATACTATTAATCACAGTTAAGCTAATTTAACTAACTGTACTAATTAATTGTAATAATAGGGCTAAATAGTTTATTAAAAGTATGTTTTTTATGTTATAATGATGAAACATACCATTTCGTGAATATTTGTTCTGTTCATGAAACATATTAATGGTGTTTCAGGGTCATTCAAGATTTCCGGATATATGTGTTGGTTGCACAGATTCCAGTCATGGACGAAGACATGCAACTTTTGTGCTCATTAAAGGTTTGATCTTTGTTCAATTTGTATATTTTACACAGAACGGCTCTGGAACCATGTTCCTTGTAAATTTGAATATGTAAAAGGTTTGGTATATCTGGTTTTCTTCCAAAATCTTGACATTTTCTATATTATAGGGGTACATGGTTATGTAATGGATTATCTCATCTTGCCTGGGGACTTTTCCTATTTTTTCATTATATTCAGGAAGTTTAATTATAAACCCAATAATTAACTTAAACAGCATGAATACTATTTCAATATTAATAAATAATTTGCAATTAACCAACACAGTGTGTAAGTTCAACATTTCACGTTTTCAGAATTACTCCGCTGGTGACTGTCCGAAGGTGAAGCCCTGCCCTGGACAAACCACGTGACCGATCAAGTTCATATTTCACATTTGACATACAGCCGAAATACACTTTACGTTATAGGTGAATATTGGAATTTCAATTTCTGCTATATGGAACAACCAACTAAATAAAACAAGACCTTCGAAATGGCCCCTGTGTATACAAGATTGAGCCCAGGATAGAATTTTAACCCGGCCGCTGATTGGCTGGCTAATTATGAATTTCAAAAGTAAAAATGTTTTAGGACAGGTAATTGTTCCTAGATAACTATGATATGAATTTGGAAATCCATATTGAGATTTAAGTGCAAAATATCAATTTTGATAATGAATAGGTACAAATATTAGAATTTCAGGATTGTTTAGTTCAAAATGTGCCTGATTTCATTATAGCTACCCTTGTTGGAGTTTGAGCAGAAGGACCCAAACTTTTTTTCTCTATATAATGCTATATGAGAAACTAAACTTTGATTATATAACAAAATAGCTAACTAATATTCCTTTGTGTTAATAATACAGTACAAAACGTTAAACAAAGTTTAACACTGTGGTCTATGTAAAATTATTTGGTTGATTGTTCTCTACGATTTCCTTCTCACTTAGCGTTGAGTATACTTGTTCATGCATTTCCTAAACTTACAGCTGAAATAATATATATGCATCTTTGATGGTCCATAAAAGGTTTTGTTCAAAACACGCGAGGATTACAAGCGTTTTGGTGAAACACGCGTGGATAATCAAGCGTTTCGGTGACGTGTACGATAACGATATAAAAATTAATATAAAACACCTCCGAAATAATTAGTTGATAAAGAAATTATCGCTTATTCTGTGAGATCAAGATAATATGCTGGAAATTATAATGATTTCTCTAACCTTGGTCAGTCAAGTCTTCGTTCTTTTCCAAAACTTCATTGATACGATCAGTTGCCATGTCAACAGTTGCCATTGCCTCCTTGATATCAGAGAGTGTCTGATTTGGGTATGTATTCGTCCATTTCAGAAACATCTTGGTGATTACTGTGATTCCAGCCAGACTTCGTGCTTCAAACTTAGTTTGCTGGACCTCTGGTAATGGTAGACCAAGTTCCACAAATAGCCTATCACATTGAGACGCGTCAACCAGACGCGAGAGACGACCAAGCTCTTGTGGCGTCGGCCGACGGTTAGATATGGTAGCTATTCCTATTCCTGAAATGTTTTAAAATATTGCAACAACTTTGTAAGTAATAAGGATGGAAGTGACTACTTTATATTATATTATAAGAAGCTAAGCTGTGGCCAATATCACGATAAATGAATCAAAACAGGTAAGTGAATCACATGGATCTGAATCATTATCTTTTTATAATAAAATACTTACTCGATCCATTCTCATCCTTGTGTGTATTTCCAGAGACCTTTGAATAATAAAAATAACAATAATAAAACAAATAATTATTGGTTTCTAACTGTTTATGTACCATAAACATTTCGACCAACGTCTAAATGAAATGATAATCTTGTTATATTATTCTAAAACTATCAGTAATTTCAAGATTATAAAAATTAGCTTAGGTATTCCTTGCTGTTTTGTTTTTTGTCTTTGTCACAGGTTATGATCAGATTGTGATAACAATATGTTTTTAAATGCCAGTAAAAACTTAAACATTTATTTTAGTGTATATTTATATTTACACATGCCCCTATATAGTCAATGGGAGGGGAGTTGCGTTCAAATTAGCGTAATCGTAATGACGTACAAACGCAGTCAGGTTCGGACTACTTCTAGTTCATGCCTCGATAAGATTTTGCTTTATAAGTTGACGGATTTCAAAATAATAATAATGATAATAAGAGTTGTCAGTATGTGTGTACGGTCATTCGTCTCACCTAAATATACAGAAAATCTGATTGTCAGAGAACAATGCCGGGAGCGTCTAAGCGAACAATAGGTAAACAGGTCATGTACAGGTTTCCAGAAAAAAAAAACATTACAGGTAGCCTATCCGAAACAGTATCTTCAGCTTTACCCCCTGTCTTTGCATTCAAACTAGGCCTACGAACACCACGCAAACACTTGTCTATACTCCGTACTCTAAAAAAAGCCATGAATAGAAATGAGTCTATATCGTGTTCGTAGACCTATACATACATGACAAACATTCAACAACTCAATGATCATACCATCAATAGGCTATATCACAGTTACTTTCCACACTTGAAAATCAAATATGGCGGCTCACTCCATTTCGGACCGTATCCCTACCCTGACAACGATACATACCGGTAGTCGTTCCACGTCGGTTATCTCAATTTCTATTCGAAAAGGACAATATTGATATATGATCAAATTGAAAAAAAAATGAAATAAATGAAAGCTGTCATTGTTACATTTTAAATCAAACGGAAGCTATAACATTCAACAATCGGAACTCTATCTACGGCCATCCTGACTACCGTAGTTGTACATGTAGCGCTAACGCGCTACATTGAATATGTCTGTATCCCATACCACCTCTAACGCAATCAAAACTCTGTTCAATCTCTATATTGACGTACAGTTAAAATCTTTACCTCTTTAATGTCCCAGAAGATTGCATCACTCTTTGCCAAACGATGTTTTCCGTGACAGTCTCCGCCTTTGCATGGTACGCCCCTCTCAGAATTGATGACACCGTACAGATGTACAGGAGTGTCGTAAGATCCTAGGTAACAGCTACAATGGAGATGGTGCTTGAATTTAAAGTGCTTTTGATTGCTCATTTGCAAGGTTTCTGCAACAATCTGCTCGATGGAAGTGCGCACGTGTCGTCCGGAATCCGAGGGAAGGCTGGATTCTGTTGTACTGAAGACAGTCAGGGCTATCGTGGATCGCTCTACATGCATGGACAAAATCATTCGGCAAAGGTCATTGACTTCGAAACAACCAAAACCGTTGTAGAGACAAATCGAATTGTCTGATGTTGGTTCGCAAGTTGTTTCTTGCAAATTCATTGCCGACAGTATTTCCGACCTGTACTTCCTCAGAACGTTTGCAAAGATCCGTTGAAACAGCTCATCTGGTATATAGAAACCTTCGAAAACCAAGCATAATGTTTTGGAGACTAGGCAATTTCGTTGTTGGAGAATGGTGATTATATCTTCAATGCCACTGATGTCTTGTAGCTCCATAAGCTTGCTCGGTATGGTGTATGTATCTGTGAGGGTCGGTTGTCCTGTCGATGTTTCCGTTAGCGGCAACTTCACTATCAGACCAAATTTTTCCATCAGGGCAAAAAGAACTGATCTAAAAGGAAGGAAAGCTTGGTTCTTCTCTAAACCCAGGAGACCATCAACCATTGTCTGAGTCAGTTCTCCCTTTGTGTTGTACAATGCCAGGTCGCGGGTCAATAGAAGGTCATCCTTAGGTAGGAAACATTCTTCCGTGAGAAAAATGCTGAAGAAGTCTGCCAACCACTGAGGGTCGCAGACAACGTATTTGTACTCTCGGAAATAAATCACAGATCTTGTGCAGTGGAGATATCTGAAAAATACATCATCTGTTTTGTTAAGAAGATGTCATTTTTATATTACTGCTGTATTCTTAAAATGTTAAACATTGCTCATTTTTTTACCTTGGCATGCATTTGGCGGTTGCATATATACGCTAAAATCCAAGGTAATATTCACAATAGATACCAATCCACAAAGGAATGTATTATGTAATTTACAAAGTCAGATTACAGGTATGCACACATTTCCTTGTTGAGACCCATGAAATAATACCTAAGGCAATGGCTTCGTGAATAGGGGTTATATATCATGTTTGATGGAATCTTTCTTTTGGGGGATATCTTATTCTGATCCATTAAGTGAAAACTGGAATAATGATGTGTACGTGAATGAAATAAGCTAGGGTAATACAAGAAGAATATAATAATAGTTTTATTGAAATATTTTATTCGCACAAGTTGAATTTATAAAAAAAGTTCTAATAACGATGCCATTGAGCGAAACGTTTTGATTGGATACTTTTTAATTCTGAGTTGGAATGATTCTGATGATATTGAAAAAAATCCGTCCAAACTATAAATTATTGTAAACCGAGACTTTGTCTTGAGTTAAAAATTGAAATAAAAGAGAAAAATGATTACTTCATTAACAAGTTCATGAAAAACAATTATATTATAAAGTCAAACCATCAGATTTATCTACAGGTTGTGGTTACTTACTCCAGGGCAAGCATCATCTCATCTTCATCCTCTAAAGGAGCAATCGATGATTTGTTCATTTCTATCACCTCTGCCAATGTGAGTATCTTCGTTCCCTTTTCTCTTTTCTTGAATATGTCCAGCTCTAACTTTAACCATGTTGTTGGCAGTGGTCTCTCCCACTGATCTTGGTGCTCTGCTGACTGTATAATTAAGTCTCGGAGTTTTTCTAGATCGGCTTCATAATTACCGAGGCTGTTATCGACTGTGCAGAATCTGACAAAACGACCCGAAAGTTCCGGGAACTTCGAGATGCTCCGTTGTATTGCTTCTATCTGTTTGATGTAGTCCTATATAAATTATTAATAAATAAATAATAAATAGATCTCCCCGACAAAATATACCAACCTCAATGTTTTTATCGGTGTTTTTGTTATCGTCGGATGTTCACAGATCTCTTCAATTTCATAATCAATGTATCACTTTAATGACGATATTATAGATTAAGACAAGATAAATATGTTATTATCCTATTAATGGGAAAATGCACTTATGTTTGAGCTTTGAGTATTTCCATATTGGAAAGCGGAATTCATTATAATGTTTTATAATTTCCGTAACTTGAACGGAATATAATCATAGTCTTTTCTTTAAACATACCTTTGTTGTTCTCTTTAACTCATCAAGAAACGTGCCAACAAAAATGATCGGCGGAGCATGGGTCTTCAATTTCGGAGCATTCATTTCAACAGAGGAAAATGTTCCAATCAGGCGAATCCATTTCTTTAGTCGATCTGTAAAATATCCATCGTACAATTTTATTTTTAAAAGATTATCTGATCAAATATCGGTATATTCTAATCGTTATAAATGCATATAGATTGAAAAATCGTTATTTACTGAGATATATATTCAAGCTATATACACATATCCTATTATTATCTTCTTATTTCCGAAAAAGTAACCTTCTACGACTTCAATGAATCTGTTCTATATTTCAGTTATGTAGTTAAGGATGTAAAGAGGCTATAGAGAAAGTAAGAAAGCAAGAAATATAAATTATAATTAATAAATATTAATTTAGGAAAATAAACAGTTCACCAGTCTCCAATTTGTCTCTCAGGAAATCGGTGAGTCGAAAGACCAGAAGATAAACGCCGTGTGACGATACGAATACATTGTGGGATGCCATGAAAGCTGAGTGTCCTCCCATATCCCACAGTGATAAATAAGCGTTATCAGGGTTTGCAATTCTTGAAGCGTGCAATACTGCCTTTGTCTCATCTACATGCCGATAAAAGTCAAGTGGTCTGGACGATGAGCCTCCGTGTACAACTGTAACATACATTATATAAAACACCATGTTTCTGACTTTCTGCTCTCATATCTTCCAAATAATAAGAGTTTTAAAACGGAAGGGTAGAATCTCCGTCACTTCCTTTATTTCGATAATACTCACGGAGACTAGTTATACAGAAAAAATACGACATAATTAAAAAGCGATTACAAGAAAGAAAACCTTTCCTCAGACATTCCATAAATGATCCTAGAGCTGTTCAAATTAACCTCGACCTTCAATGGAGATGTTTTCCAATTAGTCCGTATACTGAGAAAGGAACAAGAAAACCACATACCAATCTAGCTGTGGATTTTTAGATTAATATTTGTATTAAAGAAATAACCACTAAACACATTGACCTGTATGGACTAATTGTGACTAAATGTTGTCCGTGAATGTTCCCGTCATTACTTTCTTATAAATCATTAACCATGCATCACAAGTCAATAAGGGATAAAATGAAAGAACTAGTCTAAGAGTATAATACGAATTTCTGCCAAACCACAAAAAGCTGTTAATATATATACGTTATCATGATATTAGAATTGTACTTTATTATGCATATATTTCATAATATCAAAAATTTGTATATACGAACAAAATTATACCATATAAACATCTTGTAAGCGTAATGTGACATTGTCCGAATGCGTCTGTCAATTTGAACAAATTATAGCAATGTATAAAATGGAAACCACTAACCACATGTGTAGACGGATTCACATCCTAAAAATAAGGAAATGTATTACGGAAATGAAATGTACTAGATTATTTCTTTAAAACCAATTGAGGTATTATTGCAAAGGATATTTAACCATATGACCTTTGACTTCTAACTTTGGACCTCACCGCATGGTCAACAAAATTGACAACATCATTTTTCCGAAAGAGGATGACCTACTGAATATTTTGGTATATGGTGTCGAACTTGATCAAGAAGTGCCCACGGAATCCCAAAACCCGACATATGCAGCAAAACGAGACCTTTACGGAAATTTGTCATAATGACAAACTTGTATCAATAACATGATCAAAAGAGGTGTTATTCTCACATACAATTACATAACAGATCGACATTACCTGTTTGCTGCTGAGATCTCATTGTTGCTCCCAATCGGTTTTGTATCACGTTGGTTGGTAACTGGTCATCATCATGGTCCCATATTTTATCTTTCAGGTCGATAATGAACCAGGAAGGATGAATGCTGGCTCCGACAGTTGGTTGTCTTGCATTGATGTCAACATCTTCATTCTTGAGGCGACGACATAGTGTAGTTTTACCTGCGCCGTCACGACCAGTAAGAACGACACGTATGTGTCGATAACGTTCTGTGTGTCCTTTAAACAGTCCCAAATATTGATCGAAGTTGCCTGCAAAAGGAATTTATGTTACGTAAGCGATAAATTAAACTGTAAGCAAATTAGTAACTTATTCCCTTATTTCAGACGACGGCAACCCAATGATATTCCATTATGTTTTCATGGTAACCGCTTTTGAAGCATGTAATTTGTAAGATCGCAGTTATCCAACTGCTACGCCAAATAACTAAATTTGAAAATTAGTGATACAAAACTGTGTATGTATAGTGACCTGGTTACAATAAAATCAACATTTTAGCAATGTATGTACATCTGCACGGGGTTCCCAATGTTGTTGCCAAGTACCATTGAAATTGGTGTAGTAGTTTTTCCAGAATATTCCCTTACTCCGCTAATGATAATAGACTATCTATAAGTTTCGTAGTCTTTCCTCGCCTAGCCTTGCCATACGACCACGTCATAAATTTCGTAAGACACACGTATAATAGCACTTATGCAATACGACAGGTAATAATGACGTTATTGACGAAAATGTCTTAAACGAGCCTAATTTCATCACCCTTGCATATAAATGAAATAGAACGTTTTGTCTATATTTTCAGATGAATTACTAGATGAAGTTATGCGATACAATGAATTGCACCACGGCGGAAACGCACTGCCTTCCTTTCGATCGTTCTGCTGATCGCCACGTTCCTTTGAAGTAACCGTGAAGAAAGTAAAAGTAACGGTTTGTTTGTGGTTTTAGTTGAAATCACTCCCCGTGCATTTTGATTGGTCGTTTAACTGGAGTCGGTGAAGGTGTCCGACAGCAGCAGAGCCACGTATATATTCTTTAATAAAATAAATTGACAAACAATCAGATATACTTGAATACTACATTGAATTTTCTGCTCATAAGCATGTTTACTGTATTTTCAGCATTGAAAAAGTTGTGTGTTGTTAAGTCAAATAACATCCATACGAACACTGACCACATGCTTACCAGACATTCCTGTACATGTACAGAAGCTACATGTGTACATGTATACCATAGACTCCGATCATCAATATATCAGGAATGTATCCTTCAAAAACAGGGGACCAAAACGCTAGGCCATATTATATGTCCATTTTTTATTGATTGTGCTGGATACGAGCCTCACTATTTTTATATTTGTAAAAAATGAGTTAAAGCTAGCTTTGCGACAAACTTTCATATCGAAATATTACTGTATAAATCCATTTTTTTATATTTCACAAAAAAGATTGGGATGTACCTTCTATGTAATTCTCAATTACCTCCGTAAATAATTTTTGGTTGACTTATTAAAATTCTCAGTTAAATGTACATTGCACGTAACATGCATGCCATGTATGCACATACATGTAACTACATGTATGTACATGTAATTACATTGATAAATGAATACCAGCATATGTATTCGGATAATGCCATCATGCAGCATCAGTCAAGATTTTATACATTTTTGTTTATTCTTTCTTCACTTTTTTGTACAGTATGACCTTCTGTAACACATGGTAACAAACTTTGAAATTTTGAATCTTGGAGTATCGATGATGTAGGCGCCCATACTCCAATGCATTCTTATAATTTCCTTGATAATTTTAGAATTAATACTGATTATAGTGTATCAAATCAGAATTCAATTCTTAACCTGATTATGCCATCGATAATCACTAATTATGTTATTTCGCCAAAATATCTTTGTGAGTATTACTCAATGACACATATACGTCGAGCATTACGCCCCTGATAGTTTTCTAAAAATAGATCTTGTTGATACATATATGACCTATGGATATCCATAAATGAAGTTGAAATATACAAGTAATACATACATTTTAATTACTATTTTCGCAGTAAATTTTAAACTTTTGTTTTCAGAAACAAGACTGGGTTTACTTTATTAGTAAAAGATACAAACAACGGGATTTGTGTTGAAAATATCACGCAATTTTCATATATGGAGAATTGACTTGCAGTCGCGGTTTTTTCGAATTTATTTCAAGATGGCGGAAATTCATAGTAGTAAAATTGCAATAAAACGTCACGGTACATGTATGAGCCTCGGCAAGCCTCGGGTTTTACATTTTGTGACCCTCGGGTAGAATATCCCTCTCCTTCATATACAGTTATACACATATGAAAGAGTCTTAAAATATGTGATATCAAGGACGTAGTCTCACTTATAAATCCTTGGTGATATATATATCCATAATTCGACATTTGAATATGCATAGTCATATGTTAACTTTCCCAAGGTAATAAAATATCGAATTGTACTTGTACGGTACATGAATGTACATGCGAGAGATTTTGATCTTTAAAATGTTACAATATGCACATGAGCCTGATGAAATCCAATGTGAATCAAAGGTCCAGCGACACAGGTTTATAATGTGACTGACCAATCAAAAGGCGCCATGATTTATAATTGTAAGTGGGAGTGGCTTTCAATTCTCGACAGAATGTCGTTGATGGGGTGAAAGTAATATGTGACGGGGTTTATGACCACACCAAAGAAACTTTTGGAATGGTGTAACAATCTCCCATTGCGTCACTTCATTCGAAACGAACCCTCTCTGTTTCCGCCGTGGTGCAATTCAATATAAAGGTTCGTTGCATATTGAATTATTAAACTGTCTCGTTTATTACAGTTCATATTACTCAGCTATATAAGACCTTCTATGCATTCATAAAAGTACTCCGAGTTATATATATTAAAAACTATTTGTTTCTTTCAGCTAGATGTTAGTGAAAGAAAAAAATCTCATTAAACATGTATTAGCAAAGTCCTGCTTTTGATAAGAACATTGTATCCTTGTAAACGACTAATTTTTCGATTTTTTCTTTTACTTTAAATTCTTTAATCGTTTAACTCTTCGAGAAAAAAATGTATCACATGGGCTTCGTTTGATAAATAATCATATCGAGTTAAACCCGTTCATGATACTGATAGAAACACGTTATAGAATTTGCGATTACTGAATGTAAGAAACAATTTACAAATACCGAACCTATCACCCTTGTTCTCACATTTTTATATTGGCAATGTGTTTCGTACGTAAAGATTCGAATGGAAAGGAACAAATACCTATACTGGTATAATCACGGAGAAGAACATTTTTAAAATAATAGTTTTTTAATGATGAGACACATATCTACATTTAATTACGTTCTGTTGACAGAGACAGTCCCGACAGGTGGATATGAAAAATAAAATAGTATTAGTATACAAAGTAATATAAAGTGACACTTAAAATAAAATACATGTTTCAGAACTAATTTTTGTCTCATTGTGACGTCACAAATTAACTTCAATTTGAACGTCACTGTTTCGTATACATGTATCTATTTGCCATTGGTTAAACATATTTATTTCTTACTGATCAATACTGATCAGCCATCCCCTAGTCACGTATGTTAATAGTTGATATGAATATGTATACTTTATTTAAAAGTCGCGGATTTGAAAACAATGGTAAAAGTGACATCGAGGTAGCTTTGCATTAACAGTTTACTTCATGCTTATGTAACCAAACTAACGTTCCTCAAACGCTAGGCTTTGCTTTTATCAGTAATAATCTTGTTCTAATGACAATTGGAGTAGTTGGTATCACTGTGGCCTACCTACAGATGTCTACTGTGATTTATGTGTACACTGCCAAGAATAATGCATTCGCCATTTTAATGAATTGCTGATATACATATTTCCTGCAGACCGCTCTCAAATCGGCATCAGTTGATTAAAAATAAAGCACCAATATAACTATTTGATTCAGTCGTACAATGAAATATAAATCTTTTAATGTAAAATAGGTTATCTTAAAAGTAATGTTCTCTATTGAAAGTGCTACGAAATGCCTAGACGAAGGTTTATGTGTCATATACAACTCCAACTCCCTGTCAGCCGTGCCAATAGAAATCGTCAACACCAACGTGGAATTTGCCAATATTTCTATATCTTTTATACGGGATTTAGAACAATAGTTTTATCTAACATTTTGCATCATGGTTATGCAGTAAAATCAACTTCATTATGTGATCTCTGTAGATATATTTCAGGTTTTTAAATATAAATAAATGAATACAGCGGCATTGATATTAACATAATGATTGTGGAGGAAGATATAAAATTACATTAATATGGTATAACAGTGAAAGATATTAATATTTACTTACGTTCTGAGATGGCCGCATCAGATGGGTATGGAAAATAAAGCAAAATATACCATCGTCATCATTGAAATAATATTCAAATATTACCAAACCGATCGTCAAAATTATTGCAACGGAATTTCATATCCATTACTACATTTACAACTAGCATTGCAAAACTATTATCTACAATGAACTGATAACAAAAACATCTTTGGTTGTTTCCTGTTTGATGATTTTTAAATGAAAACAATTGATATACAACATCTCTTTCTATATCTTTTGGGAACATACATTAAGTATATGATTTATATATATTTAAACAACATGGTCATCTTAAGTTATCATAACGGTACTAATAAAACGTAAACCTTTGATTTACATGTATATTTATTTCTTACAGATCAATACATATCAGCTTTCCGCTTGTCACGTTTGTTACATGCGATAAACAAATTATTTATATCATTATTTATATTTTATGTCCAAACTCAGATATGAAACAAATGTTTAAATTGACTATATGGTAGTTTTGCATTTTAAGATGACATTGTAGATTGAAATGCAAATATCATTGTGTCTGTTTCGAAGTTCACACATATTTCAAAGAGGCAATTTATTATAAACGTTCATGAAACGCTACGGTTTACTTTTATATCAAAATAATCTGGTTCTGATGACGGTTGGAGTAGTTGGTATCACTGTGGCCTACCTACAGATGTCTACTGTGATTTATGTGTACACTGCCAAGAATAATGCATTCGCCATTTTAATGAATTGCTGATATATATTTCCTGCAGACCACTCTCAAATCGGCATCAGTTGATTAAAATAAAGCACCAATATAACTATTTGATTCACTCGTACAATGAAATATTAATCTTTTCATGTGAAAAACGTCATCTTAAAAGTAATGTTCTCTATTGAAAGTGCTACGAAATGCCTAGACGAAGGTTTATGTGTCATATACAACTCAAACTCCATGTGAGCGGTGCCAATAGAAATCGTCAACAGCAACGTGGAATTTGCCAATATTTCTATATCTTTTATACGGGATTTAGAGCAATATTTTTATCTAACATTTTGCATCATGGTTATGCAGCAAAATCAACTTCATTATGTGATCTCTGTAGATATATTTCAGGTTTTTAAATATAAATAAATGAATACAGCGGCATTGATATTAACATAATGATTGTGGAGGAAGATATAAAATTACATTAATATGGTATAACAGTGAAAGATATTAATATTTACTTACTTTCTGAGATGGCCGCATCAGATGGATATGGAAAATAAAGCAAAATATACCATCGTCATCATTGAAATCATATTCAAATATTACCAAACCGATCGTCAAAATTATTGCAACGGAATTTCCTATCCATTACTACATTTACAACTAGCATTGCAAAACTATTATTTACAATGAACTGATAACAAAAACATCTTTGGTTGTTTCCTGTTTGATGATTTTTAAATGAAAACAATTGATATACAACATCTCTTTCTTTATCTTTTGTGAACATACATTAAATATATGATTGATATATATTTAAACAACATGGTCATCCTAAGTTATCGTAATGGTTCTGATAAAACGTAAACCTTTGATTTACATGTATATTTATTTCTTACAGATTAAAACATATCAGCTTTCCGCTTGGCACGTTTGTTACATATGTACATGCAATAAACAAATTATTTATATCATTATTTATATTTTATGTCGAAACTCAGATATGAAACAAATGTTTAAATTGACTATATGGTAGTTTTGCATTTTAAGATGACATTGTAGATTGAAATGCAAATATCATTGTGTCTGTTTCGAAGTTCACACATATTTCAAAGAGGCAGTTTATTATAAACGTTCATGGAACGCTACGGTTTACTTTTATATAAACATAATCTGGATCTAATGTCTGTAATTCTGACGAATCCCCACAATAGGGAAAATATTTTGTAATTTTATTGTTCTCTATTTGAAAAGAGAACAGCTATGTTTATTGGAATGGTCATCTTTAGAGTCTCCAGTTAAAATGTATGTGTTAATTGAATATGGAGTACTAAGTATGATGTTATGAACATTCCATTATTTTGTATGTGTTAATTGATAACTTGCATGCGATTTTTACACATATAACATGGTTTAGTTTTAATATACCGTCATCTTATGTAAGATGTTATCATCTTTATAAAATGGCCATTTTCAATTCACACATTTGTGTCGAGTTTTATGTGGAGCATGCATAAATGCAAGCTATGCATATCCCTTATTTTATGCAGCAACACATGCCATTATTATTGATAATTAAAGTTAGTATTTTTCTGTTTTAAGCCATATTTACATTTGTGTACACCCTTTATGTGGCCTCTTATAGTTACCCTGTGTAGAGCCCCAATATAAGGCGCTCTCTCATTGGCTGTTATATTATTACTGATTGCTGATTGGTTGTTATATTAAGCTTCATCTCTGCAAAACATTTTCACAGGCGCCATCATTGTCACCTCATTTTACGATTAATTTTTTCAATTTCGGAAAGTTTTAAACCCACCCTACTTCCCTCCCTTTACCTCAATCTTTTCTTTTACATCATCTTGGGGACGTCATATTGGCGTATTTCTGTCGAATCAGACTCTTTTGCGTAATTCTGAGGCGTAATTCTGACGAATCCCAACAATAGGGAAACTATTTTGTAATAATTTGTAAAATTTGATTTTTTATCTTTATTGTTCTCTATTTGAAAAGAGAACAGCTATGTTTATTGGAATGGTCATTTTTAGAGTCTCCAGTTACAATGTATGTGTTAATTGAATTAATTGAATATGGGGTACTAATTATGATGTTATGACCATTCCATTATTTTGTATGTGTTCATTGATAACTTTCAATAAACCGTCATCTTATATCAGATGTTATCATCTTTATAAGATGGCCATTTTCAATTCACACATTTGTGTCGAGTTTTATGTGGAGCATGCATCAAAATCTTTTACTGTGAAATACCTCATCTTAAAAGTAATGTTCTCTATTGAAAGTGCTACGAAATGCCTAGACGAAGGTTTATGTGTAATATACAACTCCAACTCCATGTGAGCGGTCACAATAGAAATCGTCAACAGCAACGTGGAATTTGCCAATATTTTTATATCTTTTATACGGGATTTAGAACAGTAGTTTATATAACATTTTGCATCATGGTTATGCAGCAAAATCAACTTCATTATGTGATCTCTGTAGATATATTTCAAGTTTTTTAAATGTATTAATGAATACAATAGCATTGATATTAACATAATGAATATGGGGGAATATATAAAATTACATTAATATGGAATAACAGTGATATGTATTGATATGTACTTACTTGCTGTTGACAGAGATGGCCGCATCAGATGGATATGGAAAATAAAGCAAAATACACCATCGTCATCATTGAAATCATATTCAAATATTACCAAACCGATCGCCAAAATTATTGCACGGAATTTCCTATCCATTACTACATTTACAACTAGCATTGCAAAACTATTATTTACAATGAACTGATACCAAAAACATCTTTGGTTGTTTCCTGTTTGATGATTTTTAAATGAAAACAATTTATATATAACATATCTTTCTATATCTTTTGGGAACATAGATTAAGTATATGATTTATATATATTTAAACAACATGGTCATCTTAAGTTATCATAACGGTACTAATGAAACGTAAACCTTTCATTTACATGTATATTGATGTCTTACAGATCAATACATATCAGCTTTCCATTTGTCATGTTTGTTACATGCGATAAACAAATTATTTATATCATTAATTATATTTTATGTCCAAACTCAGATATGAAACAAATGTTTAAATCGACTATATGGTAGTTTTGCATTTGAAGATGACAATGTAGATTGACAATGCAAAAATCATTGTGTCTGTTTCGAAGTTCACACATATTTCAAATAGGCAATTTATTATAAACGTTTCATGAAACGCTACGGTTTACTTTTAAATAAAAATAATCTGAATCTGATGACGGTTGGAGTAGTTGGTATCACTGTGGCCTACCTACAGATGTCTACTGTGATTTATGTGTACACTGCCAAGAATAATGCATACGCCATTTTAATGAATTGCTGATATATATTTCCTGCAGACCACTCTCAAGTCGGCATCAGTTGATTAAAATAAAGCACCAATATAACTATTTGACTAACTCGAACAATGAAATATAGATATTTTCATGTAAAATAGGTCATCTTAAAAGTAATGTTCTCTATTGAAAGTGCAATAAAAAGCCTAGACGAAGGTTTATGTGTCATATACAACTCCAACTCCATGTGAGCGGTGCCAATAAAAATCGTCAACAGCAAGGTGGAATTTGCCAATTTGTATATCTTTTAAACGGGATTTAGAACGATAGCTTTATCTAACATTTTGCATCATGGTTATGCAGCAAAATCAACTTCATTATGTGATCTCTGCACATATATTTCAGGTTTTTAAATATAAATAAATGAATACAGCGGCATTGATATTAACATAATGATTGTGGAGGAAGATATCAAATTACATTAATATAGTATAATAGTGAAAGATATCAATATTTACTTACCTTCTGTGATGGCTGCATCAGATGGATATGGAAAATAAAGCAAAATATATCATCGTCATCATTGAAATCTACGATGCGGGATTGATAACAATAATTTTATCTATAAGTTTGCATCATTGTTATGTAACAAAATCAGTTTCATTATTTTGTGTCTGTAGATATATTTCATATTGATACATATACAACATCTATATCTACATCTTATGAGAACATTCATTGAGTATATGATTTATATAAAACGTCAACCTTTTGTATACATGTATATTTATTTCTTACGTATCAATACAGATCAGCTATCCCCTAGTCACGTCTGTTACATGAAATAAACAAATAACTTATGTCATTATTTCAACTTTATGTCCAAGGCTCAGATATGAAACAGATGTTAAAATTGACTACATTGTAGTTTTGCATTTTAAGATGACATTGTAAGTTGGAATAAAAATATCATTGTGTCTGTTTTAATGTTCACACATTTTTCAAAGAGGCAATTTATATAAGAGTTCATCAAACGCTACGATTTGCTTTTGTCAATTATAATTCGGTTCTGATGACAGTTGGAGTAGCTGGTATTACTGTGGCCTACCTACAAACTTAATGTCTACTGTGATTTGCATATACACTGCCAAGAATAACGCATTCGCAATTATAACGAATTTGTGACCGCACTCAAATCGGCATTAGTAAAACACAGTACCTATAAAATTAATTGATTCACTCTTATAATCAAATATAAATCTTTTTTGTGTAAAATACGTCATCTTAAGAGTAATGTTCTCAATTAAAAGTGCTACGAAATGACTAGATGACGGTTTATGTGTCATATACTAATCCAACTCTTTGACATGGGTATAGCGCACATATTTTGCATTTTTGATCATATATCTTTACGGGTATGCATGACAACAATGCCTATTGAATTCGTTAACAACACCGTGTATTTTGCCAATATTTGTATACCTATTATACGTGATTTAGAACAATAGCTTTATCTAACATTTTGCATCATGGTTATGCAGCAAAATCCACTTTCTATGTTGTCTTTATAGATATATTTCAGGTATTGAATTATATAAATGAATACAGTAGCATTGACATTAACATAATCAGTGTGGAGGAAGATATAAATTACATTAATATGGTATAACATTGATACATGATGATATTCACTTACGAACTGTCGACAGAGATGGCCGCATCAGGTTGATATGGAAAATAAAGCAAAATCCACCATCGTCATGATTGAAATCATATTCAAATATAACGAAACCGATCGTCAGAATTATTGCGACGGTATTTCCTATCCATTACTAGATTTACAACCAGCATTGAAAAAACTATTAATTACTATATTGAACTGATAACAAAAAAATGTTGAAATTAACACTATTGTTGATTTGCATTTGAATATGACACTGTAGATTGAAATGAAAGTATCATTATGTCTGTTTCGATCTTCACAATATTTTGCAAACAGATAATTTAGTATAAAAGTATAAAAAATCATCAAACGGTTCTGATGACAGTTGGAGTAGTTTATATCACCTTACTCTACCTACAGATGTCTACTTTACGTTGTATGTACACTGCCAAGTATAACACATTTGCCATTTTAATGGATTGGTAATATATATTTCCTGCAGAACGCGCTGCAACCGACACCAGTTGAGTAAAACAAAGTACCTACAGAACTAATTGATTCACTCTTAGAATGAAATATAAATCTTTTCATGTAAAATACGTCTTCTTAAAAGAAATGTTCTCCATTAAAAATATTTCGAAATTACTTAATGACGGTTTATGTGTCATATACAAATTCAGCACTCGGACATGGGTACAGCGCACAAATTGTGCATTTTGGAATTTTTGATCACATATCTTTACGATTATGCATGTCAACGATTCAAATTCAAATCATCACCAACATCGTGGATTTTGCATACAGTGTTTATATTTTCTATACATGATTTAGAACAATAGTTTTATCTAACATTTTCCATCATGGTTATGCATCAAAATCAATTTTATTATAATGTCTCCGTAGACATATTTCGGGTACTGAATTATATGATTGAATACAGCAGCATTGATATTAACCTAATCAATGTGGAGGACGATATAGAATTACATTAATATGGTATAATATTGATACATGTTAATATTTACTTACATGCTGTTGACAGACATGGCCGCATCAGGTGGATATGGAAAATAAAGCAAATTAAACCATCGTTATAATTGAAATCATATTCAAATATAACCAAACCGATCACCAGAATTATGACGACGGTATTTCCTCTCCATTACTACATTTACAACCAGCAATGAAAAACTTTTATTTACCATATTACACTTATAACAAAAACATCTTTTGTTTTTTTTCCTATTGATAATTTTTGAATGAAAACAATTTATATACGACATCTATATGTACATCTTTTGGGAACATGCATTACTGTCGTTCTGTTATAAGATTTTACGATTGTGTAACAGTACTTGTGTATCGACTAACTAGAGTAGATTACATCGCTACATGTCACAGGTGTCTATGTAACACGCATTGTCATTTGCTGACAGTGTGTATATAAATAAATCAGGACGTTGTAAGAACGTCGAAACAATTACAAATGTTCACATAAATAAACTTCTGAAAAATAAATATTTGTAAAATAGAAGTATTACGCTGTAAAAAAAACCTAACGCTGATATAGAATTCGCGCTGTAAAAATACATGACTGTTTTGATCAGGGGTCGTAGTTTTCGTAGTGCACCTCTTGAATAGAAAGCATGGCCTTATTTAGATATGTGGAGGCGTTGACGAACTTCACATGCATTAGAAATGATTAAGTTCTTTGACGAAGCAATAATGATTTTGGAAATCCTGTGTTTGCGCGCGGAGACATAATTGTGATGGATAATCATCCAACCACCACACTCTCCACAGTAAAATGTTGCTGAGCACATATTTCCTGCCATGAAATCCAGCTTCATCCGTCGTATTTATCCGAGTTCACAGAATTAGCGATCATTAATGCCATGTCTGGTTCGGTACTAAGCAACTATTATGGACTGTGTGGTTATGTTTGAGATTAACATAAAACAGATAAATCTCTGGTAAAAAGAACTGTTTTATATTTCGTATATCACTGAAAAAATGTTCTGTTCACCATGAAAAGACAAAACGAATGACAGGCTAAATAAACAGGTTTATTGTGCACACACGTTTTCTCTTCTAGTTTTAGATCAACTGAGCCAATCGCAATGCGAGTTACATAGACACTTCACCTGTAACATGTAGCGATGTAATCTACAACAGTGAGTCGATACACTAGTACTAAAACACAATCGTGCAATATTATGATAGAACGGTAGTAAGTATATGATTTATAAATATTTAAACAACGTGGTCATCTAAAATAATGGTGCTGATAAAACGTTAGCCTTTCATATGCATGTATATAGTTATGTTGAATATATTTACTTCTTAGAAATCAATACAAATCTGTTATCCCCTAGTCACGTCCGTTACATGAGATAAGCAAATAATTGATATCATTATTAATACTTTGTTTCCAAGGCTCAGATATGTAACAAATGTTGAAATTGACGACATTGTGGTTTTCTATTTTAAGATGACACTGTAGGTTGAAATAAAATATCATTGTGTCGGTTTCGATATTGACACATTTTTCAAACAGGCAATTTAGTCTAAAAGTTCATCAAACGCTGCAGTATGCTTTTATTAGTAATAATCCGGTTCTGATGACAGTTGGAGTAGTTGGTATCACTGTGGGCTACCTACAGATGTCAAATGTGATTTGTGTTTACAATGCCAAGAATAATGCATTAGCCATTACAATGAATTTGTGATATATATTTCCCGCAGACCACACTCAAACCGCCACCAGTTGAGTAAAACAAAGTACCTTTACAACTAATTGATTCACTCGTATAATGAAATATAAATATTTTCATGTAAAATACGCCATATTAAAAGTCATATTCTCCATTTAAAGTGCTACGGAATGAGTAGATGACGGTTTTTGTGTCATATACAAATCCAGCACTCGGACATGGGTACAGAGCACATATTGTGCATTTTTGATCACATACCTTTACGATTATGTATGCCAACGATACCTACAGATGTCTAATGTGATTTGTGTTTACAATGCCAAGAATAATACCTTCGTCATTGCAATGAATTTGATATATATGTTTCTCGCAGACAACACTCAAACCGGCACCAGTTGAGTGAAATAAAGTACATTTACAACTAATTGATTCACTCGTAAATGTAAATATTTTCATGTGAAATACACCTTCTTAAAAGTCATATTCTCCATTAAAAAAGCTACGAAATGACTGGATGACGGTTAATGTGTCATATACAAATCCAGCTATCGGACATGGGTATAGCGCACATATTGTGCATTTTTGATCAAATATATTTACGACTATGTATACCAACGATGCCAATAGAAGTCATCAATAACATCGTGGAATGGGCTAATATTTCTTATATCTTCTATACGAGATTTAGAACAATAGCTTTATCTAACATTTTGCATCATGGTTATGCAGCAAAATCACATGATCATGTTGTTTCTGTAGATATATTTCCGGTATTCATATATATAAATGAATACAGTAGCATTGATATTAACCTAATCAAAGTGGGGAAATATATAGAAATGCATTTTTTATGGTATAACATTGATACATGTTAATATTTACTTACCAACTGTTGACAGAGATGGCCGCATCAGGTGGATATGGAAAATAAAGCAAATACACCATCGTTATAATTGAAATCATATTCAAATATAACCAAACCGATAATCAAAATCATTGCCACGGCATTTTCTATCAATTACTATTTAAGCAGCATTACATAACTATTATTTACTATGTTAAATTAATAACAAAATCATCTTTTTTTTTTTTTTTTTCCTGTTTGATGATTTTTGAATGAAAACAATTTATATACAACATCTATATGTACACATTTCGGAACATGCATTAAGTATATGATTTATAAATATTTAAACAATGTGGTCATCTTAAATAATGGTGCTGATAAAATCTCAACCTTTGATATGCATGTATATTATTGTGCTAAATATATTTACTTCTTACCAATCAATTCAAATCTGCTATCCCCTAGTCACGTCTGTTATATGTGATGAGCAAATAATTGATATCATTACTCATAATTAGTTTTAAAAGCTCAGATATGAAACAAATGTTCGAATTGACTACATTTTAGTTTTCAATTTTAAGACGACACTGTAGGTTGAAATAAAATACCATTGTGTCTATTTCGATGTTCACAGATTTTGCAAAAAGGCAATTTAGTTTAAAAGTTCATCAAACGCTACGCTTTGCTTTTATCAGTAATAATCCGATTCTGATGACAGTTGGAGTAGTTGTTATCGCTGTGGTCTACCTACATATGTCTGCTGTGATTTGTGTTTACAATGCCAAGAATAATGCATTCGCCTTTACAATGAATTGGTAATATATATTTCCTGCAGACCGCGCTCAAACCGATACCAGTTGAGTAAAACATAGTCCCTATAGAACTAATTGATTCATTCGTACAATGAAATATAAATATTTTCATGTGAAATACGTCATCTTAAAAGTAATATTCTCCATTAAATGTCCTGCGAAATGACTAGATGATTATGTATGCCAACGGTGCCTATAGATATCGTCAACATCACTGTGGATTTTGCCAATATTTTTTTTATATATTCTATACTCGATATAGAACAATAGCTTTATTTAATATTTATCGAATTACATTAATATGGTATAACATTGATTACATGTTGATATTTACTTACAATCTGTTGACAGAGATGACCGCATCAGGTGGATATGGAAAATAAAGCAAAATAAATTATCGTTATAAATAAAATCGCATTCAAATATAACAAAAACCGATCGTCAAAAATTATTGCCATTATTTGTTCTTTCTTCTTTAATCATTTTTGAATGAAAATGATGTATATACGACATATATATCTACATCTTTTGCGAACATACATAATTTATATGATTTATAAATATCTAAAGAACGGTAATCGTAAAACGTCAACCTTTGATATATATGTATATTTATTTCTAACGGGACAAGGAAGTAATTCCAACCGTGTGGACAAAAAAATTGTCACATTTTCGAGGTGATCTGCCCCTTTATCAAGACATACAAACGTCACGATTACATAATAGGATACGAACAGTAATGCGGGACAAAGTAGACATATGTTTAACTATACAGTATAATGGAGCGCAATTAACCCTTCGGCAAGTGACAGCCAAAGGCCGGATCTAGCAAAATGTATCCATGCTATTCGACAGAACGCTAAAATATGAGTGATGACTATAAAGCGTGCCACGTGTGACGAAACAATACGAATCCCCTAGTCACGTCAGTTACATGAGATAAACAAATAATTGATATCATTATTGATACTTAGTGTCCAAGGTTACATTTTTTAGATGACACACCTGTACATATCAAATTTCAATCAAAATGGAAAAAAAACAGACTACCTCTAGGTCATAACTTTGATTCGCAAATTGGAACTTACTGGTCTTAAATTATGACGATATGACTAAGATTGGAAGATTTAACCGAATGAAAACGTCTGAAAAAAAAATCTGAATTTGCCGATTTTTGAAGTTGCGCTGTATTTTTTTAAATATTATTTTTTCTCAACTTTGACATTTTAGGAGCGGGATTCCCGACGGATAACTAATTTATTTGGTGTGGCCTAATGCTATCTTTATTTCAACAATCAATAAATTTGGTTTTTTTTTTTTTCAAATAATATTGCTTTTTAATTATTTTTGTCAGTGAAAGGCTGAAAATTAATAATATAATTATAATTAATTCAATGTAAGTATTCTGATATTAAAAAAAAAGAAAAAAAAATCCAAAAAATTAGCGCTCACATGACAATTGGATCCCTTTGCCTCTGAAAATCACAAAATTTATATCTTATTAAAAATAGAAAAAAACATCCTTGCGCTCGATCCCAATTATTTTTCCTCATTTCTCAAAGAACAGCTGATTTTTTTTTTGTGACCTTATGTCTGTTTCGATGTACACCCATTTTTCAAATCTAAGTCGGACACGGTATAGTGCACGTATTGTCCATTTTTGATAACATATTTACGAGTATGCATGTCAGCGATGCCACTTTAAATCGTCAACAACACCGTGGATTTTGTCAATTTTTTCCTATCTCTATTTTTAAAAGAGGCAATAAAGTCTAAACGTTCATCGAACTCTTCATTTGTATCAGTATTAATACGGTTCAGATGACAGTTGAAACTAAATTAGATTTACTTTTAAAAGATACAAACATTAAGATACGTTGTAAAGATCACGCTATTTTCATGTATTGATGATTGGAATGCATTTTTATTTTCGAATTTAAAAATAAAATACTCGGCAAGTTTCGGATTTTGCAATATTTTGTGACCCTCTGGTTGAATATCCATATCCTCATATGCACACATTAAAGAGTGTTATATTATCACCTTCATATAAGAATGGAACAAGCAAGACATTGTTTGAAAAACTGGAGACCTATTACATTGTCAAAAGCTGTGTATAAATTAGCTTCAACTTGCAAAGCAAATTGGTTATATAAGAGAGAACAGTAGACTTGTACACGACACTATGCATTATTCGGAATTAAATAATATATCTGGACTTTTAACTGTTATTGATTTAGAAAAGACATTCGATTCAGTCTTATGATATGTATAAAATATTATATATTATTTATATATCTTTTAGAATTTAAAACATATAGAGAGGTTACAACGGGCAAAAGAATCCTGTCTCCCTATGTCTTATTTTACTACTTACTAGTATATTTTTCATAAACAAATATCCAGGTCATTAAATTTCATCAATAAGATCATACACTATCATAATTTGCAGATGGCATATCAATAATTTTAAATGGATCACTAAAGTTATTCAATGAAATTTTAGTTATGTTAAATACATGTATTTTTGATAAGATTTCTTATTTTCATACCCATAGTCAAAATTGACATAACTAAAGTTATTTGGAATGGGATGAAAAAGCATTGCTAAAGTATACCACCATAGATGGAAATTTATATAGGGTGAAACAAAATGCAATTTGTTTGGTATTGATTACTAAGTTAACGTAGATAAGATGACTAGTTTATATTACACAAAAGTTCAAATATCGTAGGTCATTGTTAAGGAGAATTCTTACTCCTATTGAAAGAATAGTTGTTTTGAAATTAATTATTTTACCTAAATTTAATAATTTGTTTACAACCATTCCTACTCCCGAAACTCCTTCAACAGTTGAACACTGAGCACCAGTTGATAAAATCAAAAGAAACATGCACTTTAATTACAATCTATGAAAATGGTGACCTTAAAGTGTTTTACAGACATAGGTTAGAGTGTCTGAAGTAGTACATGTGAGAACTTTTTCTGAATTAAAATCAACTTCATTATGTTGTCCCTGTAGATACGTTTGTGTATTTCAGGTATTGGTTATTGTGAATAAATATACCAGCATTGATATTAGCATGATCAATGTAGAGGAAGATACATAATCATAACAATATTGTATAACATTATTACATGTTGGTATTTACTTACCTACTGTTGACAGAGATGACCGCATCAGGTGGATATGGAAAAAAGCAAATTCACCATCGTCATGATTGAAATCATATGCAAATATAACCAAACCGATCGTCAAAGTTATTGCCACGGTATTTCCTATCCATTACTACATTTAAAAACCAGCATAGCAAAAGTATTATTTACTATATTAAAATGATAATAAAACATTATTTGTTCTTTCCTGTTTGATGACTTTTGCATGAAATAATTTATATACAATATCTATATCTACGTCTTTTGGGAACATAATGTATATGATTGATATATATGTAAACAATGTGGTCATCTTAAATAACGGTACTTATAAAACGTCAACCTTTGATATACATGTGTATTTATTTCTTCCAGACCAATACATATCAGTTATCCCCCAGTCGCGTCTGTTACACGATATATACAAAGATTTTGATATCATTATTTATACTTTATTCCAAAGGTTCATATATGAAACAAATGTTAAACTTGACTACATTGTAGTTTTGCATTTTGCATTGTGTTCTGTTTCCACCTTATTCAAAGAAGCAATTCATATACAAGTTCATAAAAAACTAAGCTTTGCTTTTATCAGAATTAATCCGGTTCTAACAACTTGAGTACTTTGTATCACTGTGGCCTACATAAAGATTTCTAATGTGAATTGTTTGTACACTACCAAGAATAATGCGTTCGCCATGATAATGAATTGGTGATATAGATGTCATGTAGACCACACAGAAAGCGGAAATCGTTGATTAAAACTAAGTACCTATAGAACTAATTGAATCACTCGTACAATGAAATATAAATATTTTCATGTGAAATACGCCATCTTAAAAGTAATGTTCTCTATTAAAAGTGTTACGAAATGATTAGATGACGGGTTATGTGTCATATACAAATCCAGCTCTCGGACATGAATATAGCGCACACATTGTGTGATTTTGATCACATATATTTAGGAGTATGTATTTTATTAAAAATAAAAAAAAATAGGTCGCTAGATTACAATTATTTTTCCTCATTTCTCAAAGAACACCTGATTTATTTGGTGTGGCATTATGTCTGTTTCGATATACACCCATTTTTCAAATCTAAGTCGGACACGGGTATAGCGCACATTTTGTCCATTTTTGATAACATATTTACGAGTATGCATGTCAGCAATGCCAATTTAAATCGTCACCAACACCGTGGATTTTGTCAATATGTTTTCATATCTCTATTTTTAAAAGAGGCAATAAAGTCTAAACGTTCATCGAACTCTTCATTTGTATCAGTAATAATACGGTTCAGATGACAGTTGAAACTAGGTTGGATTTACTTTTAAGATAAAAACATTAAGATTCGTTGTAAATATCACGCTATTTTCATATATTGAGAATTGGCATGCATTTCTATTTTTAACTTTAAAAATAAAATACTCGGCAAGTTTCGGTTTTTGCAACATTCTGTGACCCTCGTGTTGAATATCCATATCCTTCATATCCACATCTGAAATAATCTTATATTGCCATCTTACATCGAACTCTTTATTTGTATCAGTAATAATACGGTTCAGATGACAGTTGAAACTAGGTTGGATTTACTTTTAAGATAAAAACATTAAGATTCGTTGTAAATATCACGCTATTTTCATATATTGAGAATTGGCATGCATTTTTATTTTCAAATTTAAAAAAAAAAATACTCGGCAAGTTTCGGTTTTTGCAACATTCTGTGACCCTCGGGTTGAATATCCATATCCTTCATATCCACATCTGAAATAATCTTATATTGCCAACATTCTGTGACCCTCGGGTTGAATATCCATATCCTTCATATCCACATCTGAAATAATCTTATATTGCCACTTTCATATTAGAATGAGAAAACGCTAGCCACTGAAACTGAAGACCTATTACTTTGTTAAATGCTGTGTATAAATTATTTTCATCTTGTATAGCAAAAAGGTTATATCAGAGAGAACAGTAGACTTGCACACGACACTATGCATTATTTGGAATTTAATATTATGCCTGGACTTTTAACTGTTATTGATTTTGAAAAGGCATTGATTCGGTCTTATGAGATTTTTCTGATTTGAAGCATACGTTAGAGTATCGGAAGCAGTAAAGGTGAGAACTCCTTCTGAATTCTTAAAGCTTCATTTATGGTAAAACCTTATATTTTGAACTGGGAACATGTTTAACAAAAATAAATAGATATTGACCTTCATCGTCCAAACTTGAATTTGATGCCATAGCTGACGATGTATCGATGGGCCCTCTGCGTTTCTGTGCAAATTACTTCTTACGTAGCAACGCTGACATCACTTTAGCAGACGAGGTTTCCCTTCGTTACTACTATCACTGCGAAATACAATAACAAAAATGATGACTATCCTTGATAATGTATGTGTAGCGATATTATTACTCAAACGCCTAATTTCGTAAAGTAAAATACAACACAAAATGTAATTGTATCCGCTCTATCATTCTCTATACTCTAAATTTTTCCACACTGAACTTTGATATGACTCATTAGAATAAGACAACATATATCAGAATCATGTTTCACATGTTCGTGACTTTGACAAAGCTAAGCAGAGCGGCAGACTATGGTCCTAGTTCGGTCCTGGCTAGAGGTAAAACCGAAAACACGTGTATTGCTATAGTTAGTAGACATTGTAGAACTCTTTGCATTTGAGTTAATAGTCATTCAAGGCATCAAGTGAATGTATAATACCAATGTGCTACCACTAACAATAAGCAATCGAGGTAAACACATTGAATATGTGTGAGCCGCAGACTGTGGCTGCGTTTTCATAATTCGGAAATTTAAAAAAATCTTAAGCTTACAAGTTAAATGAGGCCGTGATATTTTGTCAAGCTATGCCAGGTTTTCAGGCTATGCTATGTAGGGACAGCTAGACTTAATTCGGACAAAGTTTGTGTTGCATCCATGTTTGCAGGAGCGTGTTTGTATAATGTGTGTGTACTGTACGTGTAGGGGTTTTCTAATTTAAACGTCATTGATATCTTTGTGCTTATTGAAATCCAGCGCTTAAATTCATCTGATATATCGTTCTATATACGCTAAATGTCTCATCACTGAAGTTTTACACCGACTCTTAAATCAAGACTACCATTGGCATATCGAGTTAAGACGTGGCTTAGTCTTAAGCGACCAAATCGTGATGATGATGATTCCGCGCGAATGAATTATTATAAAAAGAACACTCGAATTACTCTCGAACTCAGCAGCCGCCGGGTAGCGCAGCACAACGGGACTTAATACGACTTCCCTAGCGATGCGACACGAGAAGGAAGCTGGGAATTCGTACCACATCCCAGTTACAACACACAATTGTTTTGAATGGTAACTTTTTCATTGTTTCGGTTTATATTTAGATTGTTACATATTTTCGGATATTTGGATCTATTTTTCCCAATTCGTGAAACTATTTTAATTCCATATACAGTGTATATTGATTTATAATAATGACAGATAACGCTATTGACAATAAAAGATGATACCGTAGTTACAATTTAGCAAATACATGGTTAAGTAAAGTACACAGATTGAAACAATAGATCGTGTTGTTGTCCATCGTAACGGTTGTTAATCAATGTGTAAGTTTAAATTTACATGTTTATGCATTGGGTATACATATCATTTCCTTTTAATGCCATGACGTGTATAATATAAATTTACTGAATAACAAAAAACAAAAACAAGTAATTATTGAGTGTGTAAGGTACTGAAAAAGACTATTAAATGTTTCTGACAACATGAATTATGTCAATCCACAAACTTTAAATGTGATCATTATCATATACAAACACTGAAAAAAGTAGCGCACCAATTATCGTCTAATTTACAGGTAGTTATTGCATGTTTGATTATTATGTTGATAGCTCGCGCCGTCGCTCAAGTGTGGCTATCTATTTTTAGATAGATCACGTGTGTAGCCGGTTTTCGAGTGTCTGTGTAAGTGGCCAAGGTGTCGTAATATGACACCCTTTGTCCAGGCAGACTTAGCCTTACTCTCACCACGAGCAAACATGTTTTTGCCACTCTCCATGTTACACTCCATTGTATATGACTGCATACACATTGTTTATTGGCTATGTCTAATATTTTATATACGATTGTCTATACAGATTTTAAAACTATACTACTGAGATATTGTCATATATCCCGTTAAATGAGCACATAGTAATTACTTTATGTTGTTATTAGTTCATTTTCTATAGTATGACTGCTTAACTCCGTATTTACAACATTATTTGATATGGCTTTCTTATCCCCATCTCCAGATGACTCTCCACTACCGTCCAATGTTTTGACCTCGGAATTGTTGCAAAGCATGTTGAACAAACATGGAATTTCCATTTCTTGCTTTATTGGAGACCTTGAATTGGAGATGAGAACAGTCTTTAATGAAGTGTTAGAAATCAGCACATATCTCATTAGTGAACGGGTTAACACTAGAAATAAATTTTATTTTCTTTATGAAAAAACAGTCAAGCTAAATTGGGTCATGTGAGTGCACATTTAGAGAAAGCGTGAACGCACATCTGACAGTTACTGTCAGACCGATGTTGATATGTGTTTTGGAAATGATGATACGTAAGTACTGCTCCGTTTTTGGAGTCAGGGAATAGGTAATGACGAATTAGCTCGAAGGTTCTTATTGTCAGTAGCACCCGCTTGAGACATGCTGGGGATTGCGTTAGTCTGGAAGAACTAGATTTGGTCTTTGCGACTTTAGCGATGTCTCTGATGCACATATTGTCTAGGGCCAAATTGCTACTACGGGGGTTAGGGTTTCTACTTGCAATGCTTCTTCAAAGTCCCCAGAGTCTTCTCTGAAACATGTTGTCATGAAGCCAGTCGTGTATGATGGGGCAGAAGACTTAAGAAGACAGAAGAAGATGAATAACTATCACAGAAATTGTTGTAGACATCAACAAGTGGAACGACCGAAAGAAATGTCTGTACGACCGAAAGTTTGTCTGGTGCTGACAAAGCTGTACTTAGCGACTTAGACAGAGCTAAGAGGTGCAACTCCGCTGACCTCACAAGTCGGAAATGTATATGGATAAGCTGCAGACACGGGTTAACGGGAATGACGAGTCGATTTCTGATTTGTGACGGGCCGTCCGGAAAATTACTAGACAAGCTTACCCGAAAGCAGAACAAACGCTGTTAGAGATGCTTCCCGTTGATAACTTTCTTTGTGTACGCAATAGTGTAACCAGATATACGGCTTAGTCTTCGTGAAGCCCAGAGACATTGGCACAAGCTGAGGCATTACCAGCGCGACTAGAGTCTCATAAGCTTGCTGGCGATTCCAGAAGTCGGTCAGTTAGAAATATAGGAGCTGGGAAGTCTGAATCCGATAATAACCCCATGGAAATAGACTCACTGGTCACGTTGCCCAGTCAACTATTGCTTAGCAGATTGATTATCTTCGGAATGAGTTTGACACCTTGAAGAAAGACTGGTTCCTTGACAGCCAATCACAACACCATCAAGGACAATCGGATAAGTCTTATCACTGGAAAAGACTTGTCACTGACATCATAAACAGAAAGCTGCTATTCATAAAACAAACAGGAGCTCGAGAAACTGCAAGAAGCTGGACCCGAGGGCCGACGTGCGGCAGTAAACGTTGTTCCGATGCCCAACCATTTAGCAGCCCATAGTGCAATGACCAAGGAAGAGGGTGTTTTCATTATGGTTAATATGAAGGGCATGGCTGTCAACCTTCTTGCAGATATAAGCGCTGCTATTACACTGCTAAGGACATAGGTCAGAGAATCCAAAAATAAACAAGACATTGCTTACTACTACCGGGGATGTGGCACCATTGAATGGTTGTTTTGATGTAATCATAAAGCTAGACGAGAAAAATATCAAACATACAGTTTGGTTTGCTGACATACAACACGATAACATTTTGTCTTGTTCACTTGAACTTGATGTCGGTGGGCACAAGGTACCAATCATCTTCAGAAAGTGAGTTCCGCTGCCTGTTTTCGAGTTACTTTAAGAGAGATGGTAACAATACCTCCGAAAAGTGAAGATCTCTTCATGGTTGTCCAATAGATGAGTGTAAAACAGACCACACAATTGGTGTTGAACCAACATTATGCTTTGAAAGAAGTCACATCTTTGTAGCAAGGGCTGCTGTCATACAGTTGGCTTCAATATACCTATCAGGTGCATTAACGTTACCGAAAGACCCCTTACCATTCACATAGATACAGTCACTGCTTTCTGTGAACCATACTGCGCTGTATCTCACATTGGTTAGAAACAGCAATCTGGCCCGGTGTCTGGGAGAGTGAACATCATGCCCGAGTACCTTCTCGACCTCTTCAATCTATCGAAGGAACATTTGACGGAGCCACAGCAGCAACAACTCTCCGATCTCCTTTTTTGAATTATCGTGACATTTTGTCGAAAAAACCAATACGACATCGGTAATACGAAGGTTGTTACGCACGGACGGAATAACAACCAGTAGTGCAAAAACATGTTCGTCAACCTCCTCGTAGAAAGCACATTTTAAAAACGAGTTTAAAGATAAGATGTGTATTGTTGCAGTTTTGAGCCAGGTTACATTCACTAATAGTTTGAGGAACGGTCCCGATAACCATACTTGTACGATCAGTCGATGAAGGGGTTGCCATTACAGAGAATACAGCAGTTGTAAGATAGAGTCATAGGTGTTTGTGGTTGTAGGATGGAAGGTGACTGGACAAAGACCTCCATGGGAGGACATATCGGATCAATCTCCAGGTTTTAAACATTACTGGTCACGCGGGGATGCGTTTTATCTCAAGACTTGGGTTCTCTACAGGACGTTTAAAGCGGCCATGGTCTTTTTGTTAAGTTGCAAATAGTCTGAGGTCCTATGTAAAGTCGTTCTTGTGGAGCTCCATGAATCCGAAACGGCTGGTCATCTTGGTTTAGGCATAACAAAGACTCTTGGTAAAGTGAGGACAAGCTATTACTTAAACGGTTTAAGGAAGGATGTTAAGCAGTGGTGTCGAACTAGTGATGTTTGTGTGCACAGAAAGCGTCCCCAGAGATCTCCTAAGTTCCTTTGAAATAATATGTAATTTTGGCTCGACTAGAGCGTGTCAGTATTGATGATATGGGTCCGCTGCCGGTCACCAGTCTTAGGAACCGATTTTGCTTGTCGTAGGTAATTACGTTACGAAGTGATGTGATGCGTACGCAATTCCGGACTTAGATGCAGTTACCGTTGCAGATGTATTGGTTAGCAGGTTCATCAATCAGTTCGGGGTAGCCAGACAGTTTCATTCTAATCAGGGTAGGAATTATGATAATTGACTTTTCAAGGAAGTTTGTACCATCATGGAAATTGACAAAACGAGGACCACACCGCTACATCCCCACAGCACCAACATAGCCCAGCGCCTCCACTAGACATAACATACTGTCGATAGTAGTCCATGATAATCAGCGTGATTATAATATCACGTTCCTCTTCTTACAATGACCTTCAGTTTAACAGTTCACGAGTCCACGGGAGTATATTCTTGTTTTTCGGCAGAATGATCATATTACCAGAGGATCTGATGTTCGGGAGACCGAACCTTAATGGTTCTGGTCCTGAAGGTCAGTATGCGTATAACCTTGCTTATGAATATGAGGTTATCCATGACTTTGCACGCAATAAGCTAACTCTGGCTCATGATGCGATGGCCAAAACTGTTAGGTCTTCGTTTCCTGTTACTGCTGTTGGTGAGTCTTTGCGCTGAGTGGAATCAGGATGGGTGAAGTGACGAACGATACAGGATCTGATTAGGAGGGTTCTGGCTTTCGACAGGTTAATGACATGGTGGATCCAGCTCCACTTCCTCCGTATCAGACAGTCACGATGTTGTCAGTAGACGAGGCATGCGGATCAATAAGCCAGGTTGGCATCCATCGTGACTATGAGATACAGTGTTGATGTTACCACGTGACCTCATGGATGCTGGTGCCATAACCACGGACCATGCATAGTGCAACCGCTTGTTTCCTTGATTTATTCCCTCCTCTTTGGATCTATGGAAAATGTGTTGTTCTCCGGTGGATTGGAGCGCACATCTTGACATTAAAATGGACAATCGCGTGTTGGCTTTGTTTTCCGAGGTTGTTATTACAAACTGTGAATGGTAACTTTATCTTATTTTCAGCATTTCTTTTTTAGGAAAATGTGACTTTCTAAATAATTCAATAATTCTATTTAATTTAGAAGCATAATTCATTTTATTAAAATGTTTTAATCTCTAATTAGATTCTTCTTTTAGAGTTTATTTAATTTAAGACTATTTTTGTCTCCGTTGAGGCCAATGTCACGAAGTTATATATTTGTTTGCTGTGCTGACAGCTAGCGCCGTAAATTAAGCGTGGTGATCTATTTGTAGATACCTCATCACCTGTGTAGCCGGCTTTCGAGTGTCTGTGTAAGTGGCCTAAGTGTCGTAATATGACGCCCTTTGTCCTGGCAGACTTAGCCTTACTCTCAACACGAACAAACGTGTCTTTGCCACTCTCCATGTTACATTATATTGTATATGACTGCATACACATTGTAGGTTGGCTATGTCGTATATTTTACACGCGACTGTGAATACAGATTTTTTAACCTATACTACAGGTTATAAGTTATCGTCATATCTCGCTTTCAATGAGCGCACTACATGAGCTCCTGCTGTCACAAATATGTTGATACCTGATATTTGTAACAATATTTACTTTACTTCGACAGTGTGTATTGATTTTTGTCAGACAAGTATAACATCAACGTATTCGATATAACATCAGTTTTGTTATACATCTGATATTCGTAACCCAATTGAATACCGAAAAATTATTTGATTATATCATTCAAGATAAAATGTTAAATAAATCTTAGATTGTGATATGAAGTAAAAAGACACATTAGCATAGAGATAGTGCTTACATTCAAAGATATATATGTATATAGGCCATTAACATATCAAAATTAACTCCACCCTCTCATGGACCTTGATGAGAAATGGTAGCTAACATTCAAACATCATTGAATGTACAATATACTTTACGCAGATGAGAAATCACTTCGGTTGATTAAAAATAATGAATGAAATATGTGTACCCTTTTTATTCTTTTGATGATATTAAACACATTATTTCTCACTTTAGTTGCAATTTGACATTCAAATTCATCAAAAGATACATGGAAAAAGTAGGGAAAATGCATTGAATTTAACTCGAATTACATCATTTATTTGACATCGTTATGCTGCATGTGTTACTTTTCAATTTACTTTTTAATTTTTGAAACTTTACATTAACTGTGAAGACAGATCACTGAGGTATCATATCCTTTCAGTACCATCATAAATTGGTAAAGTCCCCATATACAACTAAATAATTTATCAATTTATCTTCGAAAATAATTGTGTTTATACATCGATATTTCACACTCTATCTGAAACACGTACACATAAAACAGTATAACAATTGCTGTACAATCCTCACTTAATGATGGTTTTCAATTTTGATTGATATATGACCCTATGACTCAAAAAGCAATATGGTGTCATAATTGGTATAAATGATATCCTTAACCAGTATTTACAACAATGTATCAGTCCACAGATGTGTGCTGTTTTGCCAATGCTGTTCGATGTTTTTTTTGCTTTTTTTTTTTACTTTTTTAATTTTTTTTTTAACCTTTTTAGAAAGATCCCATGATGGGCAGTGCACTATGCTTGGGATGAAACAACTTTGTGTAATTATCTGTAAGGGAGAATGTTGTGCTAAATAAGATTAAAAAAATAACTAGATATGCTGGAATAAATAGATCGGGAAAAATTCTTTGTCCTCTACCGAACAGTGCCTGTCCCGTTGACTGTTAGCTCAGCTGAGAAGTATCACATGAGGTGTGAGTTCTCGGATTTCACTCTGAATCTATTTGAACACACTGAATTTTTGATTTTCACCGAATATAACCGACTTCATAGATTATAGTCATGACACACTGAAAAACTCATAGTTGTTGGTGAAACAATCCTAGAACTTGGAAATTAGGAGTTTTGTATTCACCAGTGAATGTTTTCAGACTCAACGATGGTAGTTATTCATGATTTCGATAACTAAAGCTGATGATAACCTGACTAAAGAGAATATCATCATGACAACCTGAACACTAGGAAATTGGTAGTTTGATATTCACCAGTGATTTATTTGATTTTTTGAAACAACGGTGTCAGTAATCCATGATTTTGATAACTAAAGTTGATGATAACTTGACTACAGAGAATATCATCATGACACACTAAAAACTAGGAAATTCCGAATTTAGACTGGGGAATAGTTTCGGGTTATGTTACGATTGGTGGCAAATCAGAGTCGTACGAATGCTCTCTCAGTCTGTAGTAAGTCCATACCGAAGTATAATGTGTATTGTTGTATACCCATTGTCGATAAACGTATATCAACTTTCTGTTTGTATTCAAAGTCGTAAAAATGGTCAGCAGCTCATTTGTACAGTGATTTGTACAGTTCATGTATAAGGATTTGGAAAAATAACAAATTCCCGAGGAGAAACAAGATGCCATAGTCTAACAGATAGGTCTTACGGATGTCTTAGTTAGCATCTAAATAGATTACAGCTCCTGTATAAAATTTCAAAATCTCAATTTAGGGACTAAATAGACATTAGTTCAACGAATAAATGACTAAAACAAACGCTACTAACATCAATAAACGCACCCGACCTTTTAATGTGATGTTCAATATATTAAATGATAAGAACCTTTTACGGATCATATCAATGATATCATTTCAAATAAATAAATAGATAAATACGACACATATTCATATAATATGTATAAGGGCACGCGGGAGTGAAACTATAAAACTTGTCCATCGTAACGGTTGTTAATGAATGTGTAAGTCTAAATACAGTCAGTATGTTGCAACTATATTTCGAGACTTTGAGTGAGTGATTAATGATGCTAAATATGAAAGTTGTTGATAGTGTAGCCAATGCATAAATTCCTGAACCTACCAAATATTTCGAAAGTAGCAAAAACTTCAAAGATGCTCATGCCTGTAGCAAGCATCATAAAAAACGCGAATGAAATCGCCTTAGCTGTGTTGTGCAACACAATGGGACTTGACACGATTTTCCTAGCGACACGGGAGGACAATGGAAATTTATGCCACGTTCCGGTTGCACATTACGATCGTTTTAGTCGTAGTTCTTGTACTGCTTAGATTAAATTTAAATTTATATAATTTAAGTTTATACAAACACAATTCTAAACATGGATGCAACTTTCCATCTTATGTCTTTTTGCGTTTTAATTCTAATTATTAATTACCTTAGTATGTTTTTTGTACATTGTTGTATTAGTGTTTAGTAGAAATATGTGTGTATTTTCATGTTTTGGTGTTTTAGATAAATACTGTTGTTTAAATTTTGCCGCCAAATAGGATAATAAGTAAGCTAAGTCTATGACATCATTGACCAGTAATTATTAGCTCTATTAATAGTAATCACGTGACTTGAGTGACCAATGGTCAAGCGTTTAGGTGACGCTAAGAACAGTCTTTGTTTTTGCTTGGGATGAGGAAGCTGGAATTACGTACACTGGTTATTTTTGACGATATTCGTTTCCATTTATACTTCCTCAAACGTTACAAGCACTAATTGAACTTTTGAAGTTTTACTTAACTACGTCTGACCTGTACGGAAGAATGCAATACGGTGAAATTTAAACTTTTGACAGACATTATCCCTCACGGACTTCGTAGATGCTTGCCAGTTTATTAACTTTGGATTCAGAACAATTTTCAACTATGCGTGCTAATTATTCACACACTCTGGATTTTAATTTCGGCTCTTACAAACTGTGGTACTATGTACAAGAACAATTTTGAGGACTAATTCGTTTACGACGACAGCATGGGTCCGAAACGTGTTAGCCAACCCAATCGTGCTAGACCTTACGACTTAAACTTGCCCGAGAATTGGACGAACAAGAAATTACGGGACGAGCTGAGTAAGCTGGGTGTTAATGTATCTGGCACAGTGAAGAAATCGCAATTAATTGCCATGTTGAAAGAAAATACGGTTAGGCCTAACAACCAAGTAGAAAGTTCGTCTGTCGAAGAGAATCAGTCATCCGTGACGAACACAACAGAAATCAGTGGGCGGATGTGGAACTCTCCGGCGCGAGAAAACAACGACGGTCACCAAGATGGCGTCCTTGCAGCTATATCTAACTTAGCTGACACTTTATCACTCCGGATTTCCGATTCTTTGGGATCTATGAGGACGGAGATAACAGCGATCCAACAGCGAATGGACAGCTTAGAAAGACTACAGCCATCTTCGGTATCAGCGGCGGCGGGTAGTGTCAATCAAGCAGCTCGCAAGTCTGGAATAGTTCCGCCTAACAGCGCCATGGCTAGCGATACTGACTCGCCAAGATTCAATCTACAATCCGCTATGTCAGCGATTCAAGATGAAAACGCAGGTTTGTGTCGTTCTGAAATTAACGGTAATCACAATGACATTCGTTCAGGACATTATGTCAGGACACAATATGGTTTCGCGGCAGAATCGCTTCCGCTTGTGGAAGTTATTTCCCCCAACTTACGCAAAAATATCATAGAGGGGAAAGACGTGAACCTCGCAGCCTTGTTAATACCGTATTTTACGGGCAGTAACGTTCAGGGATCGCAAGATAACAAACCAGACCCTAGGTTAAATAGGTCGCTTAACTTAGGGGAATTCATCCAAGCTTTTGGAATTTACAAACACATTATGTGTCAGGCTTTCCCCGGCAGACGCGCAGAGTTAGATTTATATGAGAGGGACATCATCGATATGGCGTCCAGATATGGTGGTTCTGGGTTTTATGAATACCACAAACAATTCAGTGCTAAGGCAGCAGCACATTTAATGTATCAGAATGTGAGAGTAGACTGGTCTGTGAGGAACAATGCATTATTCTGCAACATTTTCGCTAATATGAAAGCTGTAAGTTGCAACCTCTGTAATAGCACAAGCCACAGAGCAGGATTTTGTCCTAAAGTGACCACAGGGAATGTCAACCTAACTCAACAAGGACAACGGTCATCTACTGATAGGCAAGGACGTACAAAGAAATACCATCAGGGAAAAGAAATTTGTAATAACTTTAATGACAAAGGTTGCTTCGGTGTGAATTGCAAGAATATGCATATCTGCCTGATATGTCAGAGAGATCATCCTAGGAACATGTGTAATGTCAATCTACAACAGACAAAAAACGATTCGGCCCCCCGTCAACAGAACAAACGCGGGAATGTGTAGGGGGGCAGCTGACAGTTTCTACTGCTATAAATGTTGATAGACTTGAATTAGAACTTGAAAAATACCCAGATCGTGCGTTCGTACATAACCTGATTTCAGGCCTTCGCGAAGGTTTTCACACAGGCATTTCAACTCTCCCAGCAAATTCTATAGAATGCAAGAACTTGTTTTCCGCCAGATCTCAACCAGACGTTGTTACAGAATTAGTTTCGAAAGAAGTCAACAAAGGATTTCTCGCTGGCCCATTTCCTAACATTCCTTTCGATTCGTATCGGATTAATCCTATTGGTGTAGCAACTGGCAAATATTCGCAAAAGAAACGATTAATTGTCGACCTTTCGGCGCCTCATGATGATCCAGATAATCCTAGTTTAAATGAACTGATCAACAAAGAAGAATTTTCTCTACAATATGTTACTATCGACCATGCCGTTAGAATTATTAAAAATTTGGGAGCTGGTAGCTTGTTGTGCAAAACAGATATTTCCGACGCTTTTAAGCTCATACCTATTCACCCTTCGCTCTGGCCTTTTCATGGAATCAAATGGAATAGAAACTATTATTTCTACACCAGACTAGTGTTCGGCAGTAGATCAAGTCCGAAGATATTTGACCAGTTATCTATAGCAGTATGTTGGATCGCGCAATATCGCTACAACATCACCAACATCTTGCATTTACTGGACGATTTCCTCACTATTGATGCCCCTAGTTTCCCGGCTCAAAAGACCATGGATAGACTTTTAAAAGTATTTAGAAATTTAGGTATACCAATTGCGACGCACAAAACTGAAGGTCCAACTATTTCCTTAGAATTTTTGAAAATTGTGCTAGATTCCAAATTAATGCAAGCTAGGTTACCTGAGGAGAAAGTTATCCGTATTAGAGAACTTTTAGGTGAATTTAAAAGCAAACCGTCTTGTACTAAGAGAGAACTGCTGAGTTTACTAGGGCACCTAAATTTTGCTAGTCGTGTTATTCCACATGGACGTTCATTTGTCTCGTATCTTATTAGCTTGTCTACCAAAGTTCGTGAATTGCATCACCACGTCAAGATGACTAAATAATGTCGTTTGGATATAGATATGTGGCATGTGTTTGTGGAACGGTGGAACGGAGTGTCTTTCTTTCTACACGACAACATTACTCTAGCGGCAGACATGCATCTTTTTACAGATGCCACAGACAAAGCTTTCGGTGGATTGTATGGGAACAAAGTGGTTTCAGGATACATTTCCAAGTGACTTAGCAAACAATAAAGAGAAAATATCTATGGCCTTCTTGGAATTATACCCGATTGTTATGGCATGTGTGCTATGGGGACATGAGTGGTCAAGACGCAGAATACTTTTCCATTGTGATAACATGTCAACAGTAGAGATTATTAATCGGGGTAGATCAAAAGTTAATCTTATCATGAAACTTATGCGTAAACTAACTTTACAGTCTGCTTTGTGTAATTTCACGGTACATGCTGAACATATTCCTGGGAAACATAACTCTATAGCAGATGCTATATCTCGTTTTCAGATGGTGAAGTTCCGTGGCCTGGCTCCAAAGGCAGATTCTCTTCCTACTCCGTGCCTGAATCCTTCTCACCTGATGACACTATGAGAGAGGAGGTAGATAGACTGTGGGACATGTCAATCAGCCCCCAAACAGCACAGACTTACCTCACAGCAATACACCATTTGTTGCGTTTTGCTGCCTTATGGGGCATTATATTCGTTGGACAGCTTCCACCACTGACTGAAGACACTCTTATATACTTTGTGTCGTATTGTCATCACAGACTTGGTCTACGATTCAATACGATTAAACTTTACTTGGCAGGCATACGATTTCATTATCTCAGAGCTGATTTAGCTAACCCATTCCTTAATTCGGATAGACTGAACTGTATTTTACGTGGAATTAGGAAAAGTCAAGGGACAATACCTGCACAAAACGGTTTCCAATCAAGTTTGATCTTCTTAAAAGCATGTGTCAAGTTTTTAACAGGGTATTTTTTCCCCGTGTGTAGACCTTATGTTATTATGTGCATGTACGATGGCTTTTTTTGGATTCATGAGATGTGGTGAATTCACAGTTCGATCATCTTCATTAAGCTTGCAAAATGTTTTGTGTTTAAAAGACATCCGCTTTTCTGAAGACCTTTTGTCTTTTTACGTATTATTGAAAACTTCAAAGACTGACCCTTTTAGATTAGGTGTTAATATTCCAATATTTAAACATCATGTTTCTGTAGTTTGTCCGGTGACGGCTATGGTCAAATACTTACAAATGAGGAGAAATCAAGGGGCTACCTCTGAATCCCCATTGTTCGTGGTTAATGGTGCGGTGTTAACACGCAATCAGTTTATTGCATATGTCAGACATGTATTTAGCAGTCATAGGAGTTGATAGTTCTAATTATTGCGGTCACTCATTCCGCATTGGGGCTGCTACCACTGCAGCAGCAGCAGGTATTCCTGATCACTTGATACAAACTCTGGGTCGATGGTCATCCAATTGTTATGCTAGATATATTAGAACATCTTCAGATGTTATTAAAGCAGCTCAAAATAAAATGATCTAATTGAAGACTTTCAAATTTCAAATATATTTTCAGAATTCCTGGCATATCCTCTTTGGGGGCTCTCTTGAATAGACTAATCTTACTCTTAGTCTTATTTCAATCGATTTGGCCTTATAATTCAACATATTTGAATTTTATCCCCCAATTCGGACATACATATTTTTATAATTAACAACCCCGCATCTAAGGGAATTCCCCTGGTGCATTGGGGTATTCAGATATATTTTAATTACTAAAGTAATTTTTTATATCCTAAATAACTTACAGAGTAGCCCCTAAGAAATGCCAAAATTTATAATGTCAAATTAATAAACTCAGTTTAATTTGTCTTGTGTGTTTGTGTTATTGTATAAAATTTAAATTTATATAATTTAAGTTTATACAAACACAATTCTAAACATGGATGCAACTTTACATCTTATGTCTTTTTTGCGTTTTAATGTTAATTATTAATTACCTTAGTATGTTTTTTTTTTTTTGTACATTGTTGTATTAGTGTTTTAGTAGAAATATGTGTGTATTTTCATGTTTTGGTGTTTTAGATAAATACTGTTGTTTAAATTTTGCCGCCAAATAGGATAATAAGTAAGCTAAGTCTATGACATCATTGACCAGTAATTATTAGCTCTATTAATAATAGTAATCACGTGACTTGAGTGACCAATGGTCAAGCGTTTAGGTGACGCTAAGAACAGTCTTTGTTTTTGCTTGGGATGAGGAAGCTGGAATTACGTACACTGGTTATTTTTGACGACCCACCCTCCAACCCCATGCTATCACCAAGTTCAATGTTCATTTTTTTAGGTGGTATATATATGTTATGATAATTTAGTTTCAATTATTTCTAATTTGTCAAGTCTTTTGCATGTTCCTAGGCCTTGCGCATGATATCTAAATCCTGCATGAATCGGGTTTCACCCATCTAACCTGCTGGGTTCCCCACAGGTTTGCCTTTAGTATAGTTACCTTCTCCTGACATAGCTTATCTAGCCTGTTGGGTTCCCTACAGGTTTGCCTTGTGTAGTTACCCTATCTGAGCTTTGCTCATCTAACCTGCTGGGTTCCCCACAGGTTTGCCTTTGTGTAGTTACCTTATCTGTGTAGTTACCTTATCTGTGTAGTTACCTTATCTGGGCTCCGCCCATCTAACCTGTTGGGTTCCCCACAGGTTTGCCTTTAGTGTAGTTACCTTATCTGGGCCCCGCCCATCTAACCTGCTGGGTTCCCCACAGGCTCGCCTTTAGTGTAGTTACCTTATCTGTGTAGTTACCTTATCTGTGTAGTTCCCACTTATCTTTGTGTAGTTACCTTATCTGGGCTCCGCCCATCTAACCTGTTGGGTTCCCCACAGGTTTGCCTTTAGTGTAGTTACCTTATCTGGGCTCCGCCCATCTAACCTGCTGGGTTCCCCACAGGTTTGCCTTTAGTGTAGTTACCTTATCTGGGCCCCGCCCATCTAACCTGCTGGGTTCCCCACAGGTTTGCCTTTAGTGTAGTTACCTTATCTGGGCCCCGCCCATCTAACCTGCTGGGTTCCCCACAGGTTTGCCTTTAGTGTAGTTACCTTATCTGGGCTCCGCCCATCTAACCTGCTGGGTTCCCCACAGGTTTGCCTTTAGTGTAGTTACCTTATCTGGGCTCCGCCCATCTAACCTGCTGGGTTCCCCACAGGTTTGCCTTTAGTGTAGTTACCTTATCTGGGCTCCGCCCATCTTACCTGCTGGGTTCCCCACAGGTTTGCCTTTAGTGTTGTTATTTATCTGGGCTTCGCGCCATTTGGCCTGTCGAGTTTCCCTCAGGCTCGCCTTTTGTTTAGGTATCTTAATCAGATTTTGCCCATATAACCTACTGGGTTGCCCACATTTTTGTCTGTATGTAGTTACCTGAAACGGGCTAGACTCACTTTACATGTGAAGTTTCCAATAGGTTTTGATATTGTGTATTCATTACTGGGAATATCTCGAATGTATAATACAAGATATTACAAAATTTACTCAGTAATTGTTAGTCTGTATATAATGCTTAGAATGATCTCAATTGCAACATGTTGTTTTGATAAGTTCCTTATTATCGTTTAAGATTGTTCACATATTAGTCAGGCAGAATATAAATAATCTGATTTACTTTTATTTTGATAATAATCTGTCTCGTTATATAGATGGTCATTTTGAAAGGTGTTGATCTGCTGTAATTCAGATATCAGAGGATGATATGTTGTAGGTAAAGATTGTCATTTAGTTAGGTTTAAGTTTTATTATATATTCCAATCGCAAGAACTTTGTTTTTATCGTCGCACTATCTTTGTTTGCTAGCTAGCAAGACAATCTGGTCAAAGCAACTTATAAGATTGTTTTCTCATAAGTGTAATATTGTATGTGGTATACAAGCTATTTCATTACATTACATTATTTCAACATTGGGCTACTCTGAAGGTTATTTAGTCTCGGCTGGCCTTATAATTCAACATATTTGAATTTTATCCCCCAATTCGGACATACATATTTTTATAACTAACAACCCCACATCTAAGGGAATTCCCCTGGTGCATTGGGGTATTCAGATCTATTTTAATTACTAAAGTAATTTTTTATATCCTAAATAACTTACAGAGTAGCCCCTAAGAAATGCCAAAATTTATAATGTCAAATTAATAAACTCAGTTTAATTTGTCTTGTGTGTTTGTGTTATTGTATAAATATCTAGATTGAAGCATAGTCTCGGGTTTATTTCGATTCGTGGCAAACAAAGTCGTAGGACAGGTTCTTCATGTCGGTAGTACATCTAAGTCTGTTGTGAAGAATAATTGGTAAAGTTGTAGATAGGATAGAATGAAAATGAACTTATATTAGACCGGCGTCCAGATGTTGGTTTTGGTGTCCGTGGGAAGCATGGGAATTACGCGAATATTATTTCCGCAGCTGTGTTGTGCAACACAAAAGGACCATTTCCCAAGCGATCAGACACGTGAGGAAAATTAGGAATCGCCCCCAACGCCTAGGTCGTTAGACTGACGCGTGATCCCCTGCGTTTGATTGACACACTGAATTTAACCTAACAACTCCAATTTTAACCTAGCATCCATGAATTTAATCTAAAAACTCTTAATTTAACTGGACGCTATTAATATCAACTAACACACTGAATTCAATCAACACACTGGTTTTTGTATAAGTATATATATACGGAATGTAGTTGTATTTTATTTGGAAATATGGATGAAATTGTAACATACAAAACAATTGTACATTACATCCTAACCCCTTTTTATTTCTCAAGGCTTGTTGTATGTGTACATACACTGAATATTAAGACTACTGTGTAGTTGGCAAATACTATTCCAAATCAATTTTCTTACTCGTGTTTATTTTCATATTATATCACGGTTGTTTTTCGGTTTTTATTTTTTATTTCATTTTTTTTTTCCTTTTTTTTTATTATTTTCTTTTCTATCACTACCAAGGGAGGTAATTGGTATAACTTGCTAAAGAATATGCTATTCTTTACTCTTCTGTACAGAATATAAATAAGGTGTGCAGAATATAAAAAAATATGGATTTAGAATGTCAACAACGGAAGAGTTTGAAGCGTTTTGCTTAATGATCTATTTTCTAATATCTTTTTTGTTAAAATATTTAGCTTCAAATTATCAACATGTATCTCAGAATATGAACAGTCATACATACTATCTAATCCTCAAATATAGCCAAGATAAGTCTCCATATCTTAAGGTTTGTGTAATGATCACTCATGTTTTTGCTTCCTCCACAATTACATCTCTTATTTACTATGATGATTTTTGATAATGGTTGATAAATTATATTGCTCAGATAGGGTAGGAACAGTGATTGACTTTTTATCAGACTGGTTCTCTGGTGTATTTCTGTCCTTTTTCAAAAATATCAATTTCCAATTATTCAAATATCAAATTTTATCTATTTGTGGTGATATTCACCCGAATCCCGGTCCACAATACAATACTCAGTTAGAAAACTTATCTTTATGCCACATCAACATTTGCTCTTTACGTAATAAACTTGACACTCTGGAAGCAGAATTCTCAGATTATGATATACTCTGTATATCTGAAACACATTTACATGATTCTATACCTGATTGTAATATTTCCTTGGAAAATTTTGACAATATGTTTAGGAAAGATCGCGATAATAATGGGGGTGGTGTGCTTATTTATGCTAAAAATAACATTAATATTAAACGCAGACCGGACCTTGAGTCGAACAATCTTGAACTCATTTGGACTGAAATATCTACTAATAACAAGTCTATTCTAATTGGATGTATCTATAGGCCCCCTAACTCATTAGTGAATTATTGGGATATTCTTGACGATAATCTCAACAATGTAGTTGATTTACAAAGAGACGTTATACTAGTGGGCGATATAAATCAAGATATGATTAATCTCAATCCAAATTCTCACTTTCATAGAATTCTACTAAAATATGGATTAGAAAATACCGTCTCGGAACCCACTAGAATTACTTCTTTGTCTTCAAAATTAATAGATGTTATCATAACTAATAATACTAATCTTGTTTCTAATACCTTAGTGCATAGTCCGTCCTGTAGTGATCACTGTCCAATAACTACAGAGCTAAATTTCAAATCTCTGAAGAAGCATGCTTTTAAAAAAACTCTTTTATACTTTAATAACACAGACTATGATGGGTCTTACAACTTTCTTAATTCTATTGATTGGAATGAACGCTTACAAGGTGATATTAATAACATGAATGATATTCTCACTGATACAATTCTTTTAGCTATTGACCAATATGTTCCCAAAAAAACTGTAACTATTAGGCCCAATGATAAAATTTGGATGACGAATGACATTAGAGTAAAAATACGACAGAGAAATCGTCAGCATTCTAAAGCTAAATTAACCAATACCCCTGCCTCTTGGAACAAGTTTAGAACCATTCGAAACCAAGTAATTTCTTCTATCCGAGAGGCAAAAGAAAAGTACCTTTGTAAACTCCAATCATCCTTAGTTGATAAGTCTATCCCTCTTGGTAAATGGTGGCGTATCGCCAAATCAGTTATGAATTTAAAATCAAAAAATGAAACTGATGCCCCATTGGTCATAAATGGGAAGTTAAAATTACATCCTATTGATAAAGCTGAATCTTTTAACGATTATTTTACTTCTATATCTGTCTCAAATAAGAATGCTGATGATTTACCCCCTAACTGTCCCCAACCTCAACATCTCTTCTCTAATATTAATATCACTTAACAAGATATTAAAGACCAGTTACATCTCCTCAACGTTAATAAACCAGCTGACCCGGATACTATTCCCCCCAAATTTATTAAAAATGTATCTAATTCGCTAATTAAACCACTACACATCATATTTAACAAGTCTATTTCTACCGGTACTCTTCCAAATGTATGGAAACATTCCAATGTCACTCCAATTTATAAAGGCAAAGGTCTACGATCTGATCCATCAAATTTTCGACCAATCTCTGTAACCTCTATTTTTAGTAAAATACTAGAAAAGATTGTTTTCAAATACATGTTTAATTTTCTTTCTGAGAATAATATCATTTCCAAAAATCAATCTGGGTTTTTACCTAAAGATTCAACTACTTTTCAATTATTGAATATATATGATACAATTGTTAAACATATGGATAAGGGTAAAGAAGTAAGAATGGTTTTCTGTGATATTAGTAAAGCATTTGACCGCGTTTGGCATGATGTTCTTATATATAAATTAAAAAAAATATGGTATTAGCGGAAACATGATTAAGTGGTTTTCATCGTACTTATGTAATAGGATACAGAGAGTGGTCGTTGATGGATTCAGATCTTCTTGGAAAACCATTCAGGCAAGTGTACCACAAGGTTCAGTGTTAGGTCCCTATCTCTTTCTTTTATACATAAATGATATTAGTGAAAATTTAAATTCTAACGTAAAACTATTTGCTGATGACACATCATTATATACACTTATAGAGGGAGACGGACATGAATCTGCAAATATCTTAAATTCTGATCTTAGAAAAATCACTTTGTGGGCAAACGCTTGGGGAATTGCTTTTAATCCAGATAAAACAGTAGCTCTTCTATTTTCAAGGCGGACTGACTCCCAGGCTTTACATCCTGACCTAGTCTTTAATAACCGTACAATAGTGAATGTAACTAACCACAAACATCTTGGTCTCTTCTTTAATTCTATGGCTAATTGGTCGAATCATGTCAATTTCATTTATGAAAAAGCATACAAAAAGATAAATATACTCAGAATGTTAAAATACAAAATAGATAGAAAGTCTTTAACAACTATATATACTTCTTTTATCCGACCTATTCTTGAATATGCTAGTATCGTGTGGTCAAATTGTACCCAGGCAGAATGTCAGTTCCACGGACGAGACAGATTAATGCAGGATCTGCAGGAATTACTGACCCAACTCTTTAACGCCAATTATGTTCATGATTGACGAAGTTAAGACTCAAGGATCTTGGATTATTGAAGGAAATACAGGTTCTGCTGAACAATGCGGTGAGTCTCCTCTGCAATTCTAACATTATGAAATGTCAGTCAAGAGACGGTTCATGTTGCGTAGTGGCATTAAACACTCTCATTACTACAGAGTGTCGTGTGTAACTCTGAAAAAAAACGCCGATAGGGGCAGAACTATTTGGTAGACAATGTAGCCAAACGTATTAAACGACCTGGATGAGGTACACTGCCCATCAGGCCACCTACAGAACGCAATTCGGCATCAAAAAACTGGACAGTGGTCCGGTCGGGGTCAACAGTGGTCCGGCCGGGTATATTACAACAGAAGGGGCCAGAGAGGGCTATACAGGAGAGGTCGCCGACAAATCATTCCCCAACAGAGTCAGGACAAGGCCAAGGCTTCCACCCAGTAGAGGTGAGTAAAAATTTCCTTCCGGCAAAATATCTCATTGTCTGCCAGTTTGGCAGAAGTTAACATCTGACCAGTGGGTCCTTGATACAGTTCAGGGTTATCATATTGAATTTACAGAGATTCCAATTCAGTACTACTGTTCCTAAACCCATACAGAGCTCTCTCTGATGAGGAGAAGCTTATCATTGACAATGAGATGACGCTGCCATGTTGTAGCAAAGGGTGCTATTGAGCTTTGTGAACACGAGTGGGGCGAATTCATTTCAAATATTTTCATTGTGCAAAAGAAAAATGGTAAATATCTCCCGCCCGTCATTAATTGCGTTATCTCAATGAATCAGTCTTTTATCACAACATTTAAAAGTTGTATTGCTAAGACTAATTCACTGCAACGATATGTCACTTAAAATTTGACATTTGAAAGGCATTGACATAATAACTTGATGATTTAGCTCCACAAAAAGCAAATGTTGGGCCTATATGCCAAAATTAATGGATCATATATTCTCGGTTTTGAATTAAAGGCCTTTGGAGTTCATTACCGCCATTTAAGGCATCTGTGCCACATGTGTTTGTTTACGTTTTTCCTTCTGGCTAACATGAGCACAAATGCTGGTAAATGTCATTATAGAATGAGGATTTGAAACATCAACATTACACATTCAAGCCGTAAACATACGCCTTGTTCGTGTTTCAAATATAGAAGCAATGAGTGAAGCACTATTTTTTCAGTGTAGATCCAGTCTGCTGAGGCTTAAGACCATATATTTTGTTTATAAAAAAATGTATGAACATTTTCTCTTGGTTTCACAACTCTCGTGTTGACTTCGAGATTGTCGTGATACTTTGTTCGGAAGAGTTCGTATTAATTCGGCATTCTTTCGAGCCTATTTTTCACGTTGTACAACGAAATAAAAGATTTTTACGTTTTTCTAATTAAGGAGTACCATCTAGTGCTTTGCAACTTTCGTAGAAAAACAGTTGTAAAAATTAGGAGTTTTTATAAAAACACCACTTGCACAGGTTGGAGGGAAAAATCTGTGTTACACTTAACCTGTTTTCAAGTAGGACTAAAAATTAAAAAGTGATTTGATCATACAACCTTTAAACAGGCAACCACTTGGAGGACTATTTTAGAAGCTAGTCTTCAGCAGGGCGACTTTTGTGTACCTTTATTTGATCTAGGGGGGGAAAGATGCTTGGATTTCAGTCTTGCTTATTTCTCCTGGAGATATGAATTTTTCAATTTAAATTTCTTTGGAGGGGCCCCCAAACCAAACTTTATCGTTTTTTGTTCCCTGCCCATTTTATGCTGCCATTGCCCCACGAGTGTTCAAACAAAGGTTCTGAGCCTGTTACAGCTCTTTGCGAAGCAAGGGTTTAAACAAACCTTTTATTATATAGATGACTCTCTTACTAGAGCACAAGATAAAGAGGTGGGTCGCTCAAAGTCGTGATACTCTAAATTGCTTAACATCTCGTTAGAGTCTGTAGGTTTTCAGGTGAATACTGAAAAATCTGTTCTGAATCCAGTCCAGGTGATCTGTTCATTTGGGCTAATTATCTCTGTACACATTTAGGTCTTACTCTGGCCTGAAAGATAAGGTGGTGTGAAAATTTTGAATAAATTTGCCAAAATGGTGTATCTGGCGGATAGCCCACTGGGTTAGGCCCATTGGCTTCACTTATTGGCAGTCTGACTTCAGAATTCAGGGCAGTTATATTGGGCCCATTTTGTTACAGATTCTTGAATCTGATAAGGGTTTCAGTATCTCAATGATTCGGGGCAGATGAATTATGATTCGGTTGTCACACTCTCAGAGGAGGGAGTATCCAGTTAGAAGTTAGGTTCGGTGGCAACAGAACTAATCTGTGAACAATCTATGAATGGTTAAGCCCATCACGCCCATTTAATCCTACTGTTGGAATACTTGACTACAGATGCAATCTCTTTTGATGGTATGGAGGTCCGGTTTGTGAATGTACCAAATCTGGCATGGTACGAAACGAATCTTCAGTTGGAAGGCTTACATGAGGCCCGTAACATATTCAAATTTTCTTTACGAGCTTAAGGCATTCTTTATTAGCTCTTCAATACCTTCTGTCGAGATTTAAGACAGTTACATGTCGCTATTAAGAGTGACAAACACAGTCTGCTATACTCCTACATCCAACTAACCTTGGGTGTGGGTATAGAGTGCATTGTTTCTACCTTTCTAGAGAGATCTGGTTCTGTGGTGCTATCTCAGTAGACCAGTTTATTTATCTGCAGCACATATCCCTGGGATGGCTAACGTTCAAAGGCTGATTACTTATCTCGAGAAACTCCAAGCCAAACAGAATGGAGTCTGATCCTGTCGTTCGTCTTTTGCCATTTTTGGTATAGGGTCTGCCAACAATATTTTTGTACCTTAATCATTGATTCTTTTTGCATCACGGGTCAATTGTAAGCTTGGTCGTTATGTATCCTGGACTGTTGACCCAGGGTCAGAATATGTAATGCTTTTTCAATATCATGGACTTCATTTAGGTCCTATTATTTTCCCTCAATTCTGTTATAGAGGGAACTCAATTCTTCAGAAATTATGGTCCGACATGGGTTGAACAGGCTATTAATTTATTGTCCCACCAACTAAACATTGAGAACTGCTCAAACATTGGTTCTCCTAATCTGCTTGATATGTTAATTAGGTCGCTCGCCGTTCCGGCTACCGGTGCAGTCTGAGGTGGTTACATGTCCTCCATGATGGTCGTCCCTCATCCACTTTACAGAAAGCTTCATCTCTGACCGCCAGCTGTCTCGTATCAGCCAATCCCTCAAGCATAACGGCCTATTCAAGGGCAGGCTCAGGACCTGGTTGCAGGAGTCGTGGAGGTCAGAGAACTAACAAGGCTTACAGCTTGGCGTGGAGGAACGTGGACCACTTTGGGTGTAATCTACGACAAGTTAATTGTGCAGCTGCCGGCGAATTGAGACAGGACATCAGCCTGATTTCGCATCAGCCTTACACACAGAAGGGAAGTCTTATAGTTTTTTGAACACACATCGTTCCCCAGTGCTGTTTCAGACATTCACAATTGATTTTGGACGTGCTTCTTTTTGATAGTATTATTCATTACCCAGGATTATGAAGGGCTTATATCAACATCAATCCTCCCCGAAGCCTAAGTAATCCGGTTACCTGGGACTGTAAGTGTTGTTTTAGGCATATATTAGAACTCTTTCCCTTTAGAAGCACTTTCTCCTGAAACTTAACCTTTCGGTTGGTTATGCTTCTGGCAACTTACTACAGCCCAACGGAAGAAGTGCTCAGACCTTGGTTTCATTAAGTCTGGATCATTTATGCAGGACATTACGGATGGTTGTATTTTTTCATATTGTGACTCTCCCGTATTAAAAACATCGGGTCCAGGAAGGACTCAGCCCAGTGTTTGTGTTAAGAAAAGATTTGTTGACGCAGAAAGAATTTGTGTGTACCGTACGTTGGTGCCATTATATATCTTTAATAGTATCTCAGGGAAGAACGCGACAACTTTTGACCTTCTATATGTTAACCTCCTAGTGGGCGGTTAGTACCGCTACTCTAAGCGCGGTGGATTCGTACAGTGTTATCCAGTGCAGGTCGTTAGCTCCGCTTTCCTCGCTCACTCCACTAGGAGTGCATCTACTTCGGCCGCTTTCCATGCTGGCGTGCCACTTCATGACATTTTTCAGGCAGCTAATTGGACAAATACCTCGTTAGTACTTTCTGCCACCTTCTTATCGAAAGGGACGTGGTGGTTGCCGACAGTCAGTTTGCGGACGCAGTGCTCTCTCGGCGCGGACAGGTTACTTGATAAGCAATTCTTGCAACTGATAGGTAATATGTTGACCTAGTTATTGTACCATATCTTGGGAGTTTTCCCATTACCATTGTTGGTTGAAATATACATTATTATGGTTGACAGTATGGTGTTTTGGTTTTTCTTTTAGAATATTCACACTCTTTCAACTTGCTATCTCTACCCCCAAAATCTCGCACGCCGCAGGCTATTCGGAAAAGAATCCCCCCCCGCCTCATCCTAGCTTTAGTGACGGATGAGGAGGATTCTTTGAGATCAGCCGGAGGCTGAGGGGGTTGAGTTTGGTCCCTCCCTGTTACCCCACCCAATAGCGTTCATAGTCTAGCTTTCAAGTATGGGGTTTTCAGGAGATCCGCATGCAGGTTGACTGGCTCATTTACATATAAATAGTTTCTCTTTAAAACGAGGCAAGGTTAGTGCGCAGGAGCGGAAATGCTATCTCAACCCCCTCAGCCTCCGGCTGATCTCAAAGAATCCTCCTCATCCGTCACTAAAGCTAGAATGAGGGGGGATTCTCCATTTAAAGTGCTACGGTTTTTGCGTCATATACAAATCCAGCACTCGGACATGGGTACAGTGCACATATTGTGCATTTTTGACCACATACCTTTACGATTATGTATGTCAACGATGCCAATATAAATCATCAACATCACCGCGGAATTTGTGAATATCTTTCGATATCTTCTATACAGGATAGAGAACAATAGCTTTATCTAACATTTTGCATCATGGTTATGAAGCAAAATTAACTGATCACGTTGTCTGTGTAGATATATTTCAGGTATTCATATATATAAATGAATACAGCAGCATTGATATTTACATAATCAATGTGGAGGAAGATATAAGATTACATTGATATGGTATAACATTGATACATATTAATATTTACTTACAAACTGTTGACAGACATGGCCGCATCAGGTGGATATGGAAAATAAAGCAAAATATACCATCGTCATCAATAAATCATATTCAAATAGTAACCAAACCGATCGTCAAAAATTATTGCAACGGAATTTTCTATCCATTACTACAACATTTACCCTAGCATTGCAAAACTATTATTCTACAATTAACTGATAACAAAAACATCTTTGGTTGTTTTGTTTTTTTTTCCTGTTTGATGATTGATTTAAATGAAAACAATTTATATACAACATCTCTTTTCTATATCTTTTGGGACCAATACTATTAAGTATATGATTTATATATTTTCAACAACATGGTCAATTTTAAATTATCATAACCGGTACTAATAAAAACGTAACCTTTGATTTGCATTTTGTGTTTATTATATTTCTTCTTATACAGATCAATACATATTCAGCTTTTCCGCTTGTCACATTGTTACATGCGATACACAAATTAATTTATATAATTATTTATATTTTATGTCCAAGGCTCAGATATGAAAACAAATGTTTAAAATTGGTACGACATTGTGGTAAATATTTTAACGATGAAACTGTAGATTGAAATAAAAATATCATTGTGTCGGTTTCGAAGTATTGATACATTTTTCAAATTGGCAAATATATAAAAGTTCATTAAAACGCTACGGTTTGCTTTTATCAGTAATAATCCGGTTCTGATGACAGTTGGAGTAGTTGATATCACTGTGGGTACCTACAGATGTCTCTACTGTGATTTGTGTTTACAATGCCAATAATAATGCATTCGCCTTTACAATGAATTTGATATATATTTCCTGCAGACCTCACTCCAAACCGGCACCAGTTGAGTAAAAATAAAGTACCTTTTAATTGATTCACTCGTTAATGAAATATAAATATTTTCATGTTAAAATACGCATCTTAAAAGTAATTTCCTATTTTAAAGTGCTACGGTACGAAATGATTAGATGACGGTTTTTGTCCATATTCAACCTCCAACTCCATGTCACCGGTGTCAATAGAAATCGTCAACATGCAACGTGGAATTTGCCAATATTTGTGTATATCAATTAAATGGATTTGGAACACAATATGTCTTTCTATCTAAGACAGTCTGCATGATATGGTTTTGCAGCAGAAAATGTTCAACCTTCATTATATTATGATCTTGTAGATATATTTTCATGGTTTTTAAATATTAAATTAATGGAATTTACCGCGGCAAATGTGATATTAACATAATAGATTGTAGGAGAGAGAGATATAAAGAATTAAATGTAGCTATGGTATAAACCCTTGTGATTGATACTAAATATTTATTTACAAACTTACCGTCATGAGATGGCCGCATTCATGATGGATATGCGAAAAAAAGCTAAAAGATACTCATCGTCATTCATTGGGAATAATAATTCAAATAATTTTAAGAAAACCTTTTGTCACAAAATTATTGCAACGGAAATTTCCTTATTCATTGCTACATTACTACACACCAGCATTGTAAACTTATTTTTTACAATGGACTGATAACAAAAAAATCACCTTTGTTGTGTTTCCTGTTTGTATGATGTTTTAAATGTAATACCAAATTTATATGCAACATCTCTCTTTCTATATCTTTTGGGAAAACATAGATTAAGTATATGATTTTTATATATGATTTTTTAACAAACCATGCGTCATCTTAAGTTATCATAACGGTACTACATAAGAAAACGTTAAACCTTTGATTTTACATTGTATATTTAATGTCTTACAAGAGACCCTACTACATTTCGCTATCAGCTTTGTCCGCATTGTGAACGTTTGTTACATGCGATAATACAAATTTATTCTAAATCATTATTTATGTTTTGATGCTTTTATCAGTAATAATCTTGTTCTAATGACAATTGGAGTAGTTGGTATCACTGTGGCCTACCTACAGATGTCTACTGTGATTTTATGTGTACACTGCCAAGAATAATGCATTCGCCATTTTAATGAATTGCTGATATACATATTTCCTGCAGACTGCTCTCAAATCGGCATCAAGTTGATTAAAAATAAAGCACCAATATAACTATTTGATTCAGTCGTACAATGAACTATAAAAATCTTTTAATGTAAAAAGGTTATCTTCAAAAGTATTTTTTCTCTATTGAAAGTGCTACGAAATGCCTAGACGAAGGTTTCATGTGTCATATACAACTCCAACTCCCTGTCAGCCGTCCCAATAGAAATCGTCAACACACCAACGTGGAATTTGCCAATATTTCTATATCTTTTATACGGGATTTAGAACAATAGTTTTATCTAACATTTTGCATCATGGTTATGCAGTAAAATTAACTTCATTATGTGATCTCTGTAGATATATTTCAGGTTTTTAAATGTAAATAAATGAATACAGCGGCATTGATATTAACATAATAATTGTGGAGGGAGATATAAAAAAAAACATTAATATGGTATAACAGTGAAAGATATTAATATTTACTTACGTTCTGAGATGGCCGCATCAGATGGGTATGGAAAATAAAGCAAAATATACCATCGTCATCATTGAAATAATATTCAAATATTACCAAACCGATCGTCAAAATTATTGCAACGGAATTTCATATCTATTACTACATTTACAACTAGCATTGTAAACTTATTTTTACAATGGACTGATAACAAAAAACACCTTTGTTGTTTCCTGTTTGATGATTTTTAAATGAAAACAATTTATATGCAACATCTCTTTCTATATCTTTTGGGAACATACATTAAGTATATGATTTATATATATTTAAACAACATGATCATCTTCAATTATCATAACGGTACTAATAAAACGTAAACCTTTGATTTTACATGTATATTTAATTCTTACAGATCAATACATATCAGCTTTCCGCTTGTCACGTTTGTAACATGCGATAAACAAATTATTTATATCATTATTTTATGTTTTGTGGATGTCCAAACTCTGATATGAAACAAATGTTTAAATTGACTGTATGGTAGTTTTGCATTTTAAGATGACATTGTAGATTGAAATGCAAATATCATTGTGTCTGTTTCAAAGTTCACACATATTTCAAAGACGCAATTTATTATAAATGTTAATGAAACACTACGGTTTACTTTTATATAAAAATAACATGGTTCTGATGACGGTTGGAATAGTTGGTATCACTGTGGCCTACCTACAGATGTCTACTCTGATTTATGTGTACACAGCCAAGAACAATGCATTCGCCATTTTAATGAATTGCTGATGTATATTTCCTGCAGACCATTCTCAAATCGGCATCAGTTGATTAAGATAAAGCACCAATAGAACTATTTGATTCACTCGTACAATGAAATATAAATCTTTTCATGTGAAATAGGTCATCTTAAAAGTAATTTTCTCTATTGAAAGTGCTACGAAATGCCTAGACGAAGGTTTATGTGTCATATACAACTTCAGCTCCATGTGAGCAGTGCCAATGGAAATCGTCAACAGCAACGTGGAATTTGCCAATATTTCTATATCTTTTATACGGGATTTAGGACAATAGTTTTATCTAATATTTTGCATCATGGTTATGTAGCAAAATCAACTTCATTATGTGATCTCTGTAGATATATTTCAGGTTTTTAAATATAAATAAATGAATACAGCGGCATTGAAATTAACATAATGATTGTGGAGGAAGATATAAAATTAATTAATATGGTATAACAGTGAAAGATACTAATATTTACTTACCGTCTGAGATGGCCGCATCAGATGGATATGGAAAAAAAAGCAAAATATACCATTGTCATCATTGAAATCATATTCAAATATTACCAAACCGATCGTCAAAATCATTGCAACGGAATTCCCTATCAATTACTACATTTACAACTAGTTTTGCAAAACTATTATTTACAATAACTTATAGCAAAAACATATTTGGTTGTTTCCTGCTTGATGATTTTTAAATGAAAACAATTTATATACAACATCTTTTTCTATATCTTTTGGGAATATACTTAAAGCATATGATTTTATATATATCTAAACAACATGGACATCTTAAATTACCTTAGCGGTACTAATAAAACGTAAACCTTTGATTTACATGTATATTTATTTCTTACAGATCAATACATATATGCTTTCCGCTTGTAACGTTTGTTACATGCGATAAACAAATTATTTATATCATTATTTATATTTATATGTCCAAATTGAGATACGAAACAAATGTTTAAATTGACTATACGGTAGTTTTGCATTTTAAGATGACATTGTAGATTGAAATGCAAATATCATTGTGTCTGTTTCAAAGTTCACACATATTTCAAAGACGCAATTTATTGTAAACGTTCATGGAACTACGGTTTACTTTTAATATAAAAATAATCTGGTTCTGATGACGGTAGGAGTAGTTGGTATCACTGTGGCCTACCTACAGATGTCTACTGTGATTTATGTGTACACTGCCAAGAATAATGCATTCGCCATTTTAATGAATAGCTGATATATACTTCCTGCAGACCACTCTTAAAAATCGGCATCAGTTAATTAAAATAAAGCACCAATATAACTATTTGATTCACTCGTACAATGAAATATAAATCTTTTTATGTGAAAAAGGTCATCTTAAAAGTAATGTTCTCTATTGAAAGTGCTACGAAATGCCTAGACGAAGGTGTATGTGTCATATACAACTCTAACTCGATGTCAGCCGTGCCAATAGAAATCGTCAACAACAACGTGGAATTTGCCAATATTTTTATATCTTTGATACGGAATTTAGAACAATAGCTTTATCTAACATTTTGCATCATGGTTATGCAGCAAAATCAACTTCATTATGTGATCTCTGTTCAGTTTTTTAGATATAGATAATTGAATACAGCGGCATTGATATTAACATTATGATTGTGGAGGAAGATATAAAATTACATTAATATGGTATAACAGTGAAAGATATTAATATTTACTTACAGTCTGAGATGGCCGCATCAGATGGATATGGAAAATAAAGCAAAATATACCATCGTCATCATTGAAATCATATTCAAATATTACTAAACCGATCGTCAAAATTATTGCAACGGAATTTCCTATTCATTATTCATTTACAATCAGCATTGCACTTGAAACTATTATTTACAATGAACTAATAACAAAAAACATCTTTGGTTGTTTCCTGTTTGATGATTTTTAAATGAAAACTATTTTATATAACATCTCTTTCTATATCTTTTGGGAACATACATTAAGTATATGATTTATATATATTTAAACAACGTAGTCATCTTAAATAACGGTACTAATAAAACGTCACCCTTTGATACACATGTGTATAGATGTGCTAAATACATTTATGTTTTTACAAATCAATACTGATCAGCCATCCCCTTGTCACATGTGATACGTTAGATAATCAAATAATGGATATGATTATTTATAGCTTACTCCGAGGCTCAGATATAAAACAAATGTTAAAATTGACTACATTAAAGTTTTACATTTTAAGGTGAACCTGGAGGTTGAAATAAAAATATGAAATAAAAAAATAATTGTGTGTGTTTCGATATCACACACTTTTCAGGGCAATTTAGCATAAAAGTTCATCAAACGCTACGGTTTGCTTTTATCAGTGATAATCCGGTTCTGATAACAGTTTGAGTAGTTGGTATCACTGTGGCCTACCTACATATTTCTACTGTGTTTTGTGTGTACACTGTAAATAATATTGCATTCGCCATTATAATGATTTGGTGACATATATTTCATACAAACTGCTCTCAAACCGGAACTAGTTGATTAAAACAAAGTACCTACAAAAATTAACTGATTCACCCGTACAAAGGCTATATATCTTTTCAAGAAAAATACATCTTAAACGTAATGTTGTTCTCCATTAAAAGTGCTTCAAAATGACCACATGATGGTTTATGTGCCATATATAAATCCAGCACTCGGACATGGTTATAGCGGCGCACATATTGTGTATTTTCGATCACCTATCTTTAATATTTTTATGTCTTCCATGCAGGATTTAGAACAATACCTTTATCTAACATTTTGCAACATGGTTATGGAGAAAAATCTATAAAATATAAAAAAAACGTGCTCATCCTAAACAACGGTACTCGTAAAACGTCAACCTTTGATATATATGTATATGTATTTCTTACGAGACAAGGAAGTAATTCCAACCGTGTGGACAAAAAATTGTCAAATTTTCTAGACGATCTGCTCCTTTATCAAGCATACAAAACGAACACGATTACATAATAGGATACGAACAGTAATGCGGGACAAAGTAGACAAATATTTAACCATACAACACAATGGAGCGAAATTAAACTTTCGGCAAATGACAGCCGAAAGCCGGATATAGCAAAATGTATCCATGCTATTCTGCAGAACGCTAAAATATGAGTGATGACTGGAAAGCGTGTCACGTGTGACGAAACAAAACGAATCAGCTATCCTCTAGTCACGTCAGTTACATGAGATAAACAAGTAATTTATATCATTATTTATACTTATTGTCCAAGGTTCAATTTGAATTAATTTGACTGCAATATAGTTTTACATATTTAGATGACACAGTAAGTTAGAATAAAAATATCATTAAACAACACCAAATAAATTACTTGTTCGTCGGGAATCCCGCTCCTAAAATGTCTCAGTTGAGAAAAGATTTTAAAAAATGCAGCGCACCTTAAAAAATCAGCAAATTCAGATTTTTTTTCAGATGTTTCGAAACGGTTAAATCTGCCAATCCTAGTCATATCGTCATAATTTAAGACCAGTAAGTTCCAATTTTCGAATCAAAGTTTTGACCTAAAGGTAGTCTGGGTTTTTTTTCATTTTGATTGAAATTTGATATGAACAAGGGCTCAGTTGAATCAATTAACTTATTTTTTTTCTTTTTTTTTTCAAATGGTATTATTTTTTAATTATTTTTGTCAGTGAAAGGCTGAAATTTAATATAATTATGTAATTAATTCAATGTAAATATTTTGAAAATAAAAAAGAGAAAAAAATGCCAAAAAATCAGCGCTCACATGACAATTGGATCCCTTTGCCTCTGAAAATCACAAAATGGATATTTCATTAAAAATAGAAAAATTTCGCTCGCTCGCTCCCGATTATGTTTCCTCATTTCTCAAAGAACAACTGATTAATTTGGTGTAGCCGTATGTCTGTTTCGATATGCACTCGTTTTCAAATCTAAGTCGGATACGGGTATAGCGCACGTATTGTCCATTTTTGATCAAATATTTACGAGTATGCATGTCAGCGATGCCAATTTAAATCGTCAACAACACCGTGGATTTTGTCAATATATTTCCATATCTCTATTTTTAAAAGAGGCAATAAAGTCTAAACGTTCATCGAACTCTTCATTTGTATGAGTAATAATACGGTTCAGATGACAGTTGAAACTAGGTTGGATTTACAAAATTATTGGGACAGTATTTCCCATCTATTTCTACATATAAAACAAGCATTGCAAAACTGGTATTTACTATATTGAACTGAAAGCAAAACCATCTTTTGTTCTTTCCTGTTTGATGAATTTTGAATGAAAACCATCTATATACAACATCTTTATCAACATCGTTTGGGAACATAAAGTATATGATTTATAGATATTTAAACAATGTGGTCAATTTAAATAACGGTACTAATAAAACGTCAACCTTTGATATACATGTATATTTATTTCTTACAGATCAATACAGATCAGCTATCCTCTAGTCACGTCTGTTACATGATATAAACAAATAATTGACATCATCATTTGTACTAAATCCCAAGGCTCAGATATGAAACATATGCTTAAACTAACTACATTGTAGTTTTGATATCATTATTTATACTTTATGTCCAAAGTTAAATATGAATCAATTGACTGCAATATAGTTTTGCATTTTAAGATAACACAATGGGTTGAAATAAACCTATCATTACGCCACATCAAATAAAATAGTTGTTCGTCGGGTATCCCGCTCCTAAAATGTCTAAGTTGAGAAAAAAGTAAAAAACAAAATTCAGCGCAACTTAAAAAAATCTGCAAATTCAGATTTTTTCCCAGACGTTTCCATACGGTTAAATCTGCAAATCTTAGTCATATCGTCATAATTTAAGACCAGAAAGTTTTTTTATACCCTTAGTCAAAATTGACAAAACTAAAGTTATTTGGAATGGGATAAAAAAGCAGTGCTAAAGTATACCACCATCGATGGAAATTTCTATAGGGTGAAACAAAATGCAATTTGTTTGATATTGATAACTTAGTTAACATAGATAAGGTGACCAGTTTATATTACACAAAAGTACAAATATCGTAGGTCGTTAGTTAAGGAGAATGCTTACTCCTATTGAAAGAATAGTTGTTTGAAACTAATTATTTTACCTAAAGGTGGGGTTGCAAAATCCGCCAACGTGCCGAATTTTTTCAAAATTTGCAGTGTTAAAGGTCTAGGTACATAAATACTTTTTATGTGCTGTTTATTTATTTTGTGTGTTTTAAAAAGGCATAAAGGGCCTGAAATGATGTTTTCTAAAATTACTTTGGGTATATTGCCATATACCCAAGGGGACCCCTTGTGTCCATCTTTTGGACATAATTTTCGTTTTTTAATTATTTTTGTTAATAAAAGATACTTCATTCTTTATTTCATATCCATTTATGATGATATTTACGAATTATTTTTACTACAAATTGATTTTGAAGCAAAAAAAACAAAAAATTTTGTCAGGATAAAAATTGAGGATATTGGGTTTGCTCGAAATATTTGGCATGTTATCGATTTTGTCCACACTTTTAAACCATTTTAAAAACACGCTATAGGTATAATCGTATAAAAGATATTTTCCAAAAAAATGAAATCCGGGAAAATAGCATTTTATAGGCTGAAATGTAGCATGGGGAATTTTCTAAAAAATCAATATTTACCCTAGTTGACCATAAATTTTAAATTGATCATAGACACCATAATAAAACAACAGTTAGTGATAGAATTTTTTGTTAACTAACATATGTACTCTAACATTATTGCATTTCTATTCATGCATCTTCCCTAACAGTACAAAAAAGCCTAACAACTAGATATGCTCTTGAGTAAAACAAATAGTTTCTCTTTTTATATCAAAAATCAAATAATTATTGGAAAGAAATATATTTTCGTCAGCAGCTTAGACGCAAAAGATACAAATTAAGATTATCCATCTCTCTTATGTAGATAAAAACTATTTTAAATTGAATTAAAAATGATTAAAGAGGGAAACAGAGTTACATTTGATTTTCAAATAAAGTATGTATAATTTAAAAATAATACCAGCAACACAAAGGCTACAATCCTAATTTTGAGCAATCAGACGGCTTTTATTTCGAAACAAGGGCAACAGTGTATTTAAAACTGTTACTATCTCAATCGGCATACCCCATAACCTCTACATTTGTATATACCAATTTTCACTTCATTCTGACATCATTTAAACTTCAGCCAATCAGAGGCCTCCGTTTTGTTACCATGGCAACCAATATTTTAAAAGGTGTTACCATTATATTTAGCATCAAAAAATATTACTGTACACTGATTTTCACTTACATTGGACTCTGGAATCATAAACTGGAAATGTATAACTAGGTATACTAACAAAGAAGTGGTCCGGTTGCTACATGAATTCTCTATTTTGAAGTCACTCAAAAACACTTTTCTCGGATTTTAATTTTGAACCTAATTTACACATTGACAGAAAAATGTCAAGGGAGTATTTTTAAATGGGGGTAAAATTGTGGACAAAACCAGTAACAGGGTAAATTGAGATGACAAAGAGCAATGTTTCGTTTTTGATTTTTCCAAAAAGTGTTACTTTTTCGTAAGAACTATTATTTCAAACAAAATTTTCCGTTAAAATCTAAAAGAAGTGACCTAAATATAAAGTATACGATCTACTCAAATGATTTATGAATAAAAAATGTAGAATATTTAACAAAGGCTAACCTCTTTTGGCATGTTTGTGCAGGTTTTATTGAAAATGACTACAAAGAATTCAGGCCCTTTGGGCCTTTTAAAATCACAAAAGGAAAAAGAAGTGTAAATTTTAGAGGGACAATTAGTAGTACTTTCAATATGCAAAGTTTCAAGAAAATTGGGCTGTGGGCAGTTTCTATGGGATTTTTTACATTAGCTTGAACACCACCTTTAATAATTTGTTTACAACAATTCCTTCTCCCGAAACTCCTTCAACAGTTTAACACTGAACACCAGTTGATAAAATAAAAATAAACATTCACTTTAATTACAATCTATGAAAATGGTGACCTTAAAGTGTTTTACAGACATAGGTTAGAGTGTCTGAAGTAGTACATGTGAGAACTTTTTCTGAATTAAAATCAACTTCATTATGTTGTCCCTGTAGATACGTTTGTGTATTTCAGGTATTGGTTATTGTGAATAAATATACCAGCATTGATATTAGCATGATCAATGTAGAGGAAGATACATAATCATAACAATATTGTATAACATTATTACATGTTGGTATTTACTTACCTACTGTTGACAGAGATGACCGCATCAGGTGGATATGGAAAATAAAGTAAAATACACAATCGTCATGATTGAAATCATATTCAAATATAACCAAACCGATCGTCAAAGTTATTGCCACGGTATTTCCTATCCATTACTACATTTACAACCATCATAGCAAAACTAGTATTTACTATATTAAAATGATAACAAAACATTATTTGTTCTTTCCTGTTTGATGATTTTTGAATGAAAACAATATATATACAGCATCTATATCTACATCGTTTGGGGACATAAAGTATATGATTTATAGATATTTAAACAACGTGGTCATCTTAAATAACGGTAGTAATAAAACGTCAACCTTTGATATACATGTGTATTTATTTCTTACAGATCAATACAGATCAGCTATCCTCTAGTCACGTCTGTTACACGATATATACGGTTTTTTTTATAAGTTTTTGATATCATTATTTATACTTTATTCCAAAGGTTCAGATATGAAACAAATGTTAAAATTGACTACATTGTAGTTTTGCATTTTGCATTGTGTCTGTTTCGATGTTTCCCCCTTATTCAAAGAAGCAATTGATATAAAAGTTGATCAAAAACTAAGCTTTGCTTTTATCAGAATTAATCCGGTTCTGATAACAATTTGAGTACTTTGTATCACTGTGGCCTACATAAAGATTTCTAATGTGAATTGTTTGTACACTACCAAGAATAATGCGTTCGCCATGATAATGAATTGGTGATATAGATGTCATGTAGACCACACAGAAAGCGGAAATCGTTGATTAAAACTAAGTACCTATAGAACTAATTGAATCACTCGTACAATGAAATATAAATATTTTCATGTGAAATACGCCATCTTAAAAGTAATGTTCTCTATTAAAAGTGTTACGAAATGATTAGATGACGGGTTATGTGTCATATACAAATCCAGCTCTCGGACATGAGTATAGCGCACACATTGTGTGATTTTGATCATATATCTTTAGGAGTATGTATTTTATTAAAAATAGAAAAAAAATCGCTCGCTCGATTACAATTATTTTTCCTCATTTCTCAAAGAACACCTGATTTATTTGGTGTGACATTATGTCTGTTTCGATATACACCCATTTTTCAAATCTAAGTCGGACACGGGTATAGCGCACATTTTGTCCATTTTTGATAACATATTTACGAGTATGCATGTCAGCAATGCCACTTTAAATCGTCAACAACACCGTGGATTTTGTAAATATATTTTCATATCTCTATTTTTAAAAGAGAAAAAAAGTCTAAACGTTCATCGAACTCTTCATTTGTATCAGTAATAATACGGTTCAAAAGACAGTTGAAACTAGGTTGGATTTACTTTTAAAAGATACACACATTAAGATACGTTGTAAACGACATGAGTGTATTACCCTAGACCAGCCAGTATTACACTCCTAGGTATGAAGGAAATAAAATTACATAATATGGTTTAACATTGGTACATGTTTAAATATTTACTTACGAGCTGTTGACAGAGATGACCGCAAGAAGTGGATATGGAAAATAAAAAAAAACATCATCGTTATATACACAAACAGGACAAAATACGATCATTGAAAATATATTCAAAGATGTACAAAGAGATCTTCCTAATATTTGCGACGATATTTCCCACCCATTACTACAATTACGACCAACATTGGAACAAAATGTTATCCATTGTATTTAACTGATAACCACATAAAAATTGGCATGCAGTTTTAGTTTCGAATTTATTTAAAAATGGCGGATAATCATAGTAGTAAAATTGCAATAAAACGTCGCGGTATGAGAGAAAAAAACTCTGTAAGTCTCGAAATTTGCATAATTTTGTGACCCTCGGGTTGAATATCAATATCCTTCATATTTATACATGGAAAAGTCTTATACCTTCACCTTCATATTAGAATAAGAAAAAGCTAGACATTGTTTTGTTACAGCGTCCTTACAACAAGTGTTCCTGTATATATTCATTCACTCGATAGGTACGTTGGCTGGTAGCTGATGTATAAGTAGTAGGCTGCAGGTAACTGATGCAGTATATTAGTTTTTAATTGGCACGTAACGAAGACGGTGATTGGCTGAAGCATCGACAGCCCGACTGATTGGCCCCCGACTGAGAAGACCGCCGACAACATCGAAAAGTAGGTGGAGCCAGCGGATCTTTGATGTTCAAATCCGTTGTATGATGTGTTTGATTACATTGTGTACTATTTTATTATGTTTACAATGTATACAATCAATCGCTGTATTAAAAATACGTTATCGTTTTGTTTCTGTTTCGATGTTTCGACCTTATTCAAAGAAGCAATTGATATAAACGTTCATAAAAAAACTAAGCTTTGCTTTTATCAGAATAAATCCGGTTCTGATAACAATTTGAGTACTATGTATCACTGTGGCCTACATAAAGATTTCTAATGAGATTTGTTTGTACACTACCAAGAATAATGCGTTCGCCATGATAATGAATTGGTGATATAGATGTCTTGTAGACCACGCAGAAAGCGGAAATAGTTGATTGAAACTAAGTTCCTATATAACTAATTGATTTACTCGTACACTGAAATATAAATATTTTCATGTGAAAAACGCCGTCTTAAAAGTAATGTTCTCTATTAAAAGTGTTACGAAATGACTAGATGACGGTTTATGTGTCATATACAAATCCAGCTCTCGGACATTAGTATAGCACACACATTGTGCGATTTTGATCACATATCTTTAGGATTATGTATGTCAGTGATGCCAATATAAATCGTCAACAACACCGAGGATTTTGCCAATATTGTTATATTTTGTATACGGAATTTAGAATAATTGCTTTATCGAACAGTTTGCATCATGCCGAAAAATCAACTTCATTATGTTGTCTCTCTAGATATATTTCAGGTATTGATATACATAAATGAATACGGCAGCATTAATATTAACATAATCATTGACGAGGGAGATGTAAACTTATGCTAATAGGGTATAATATTGATACATATTAATATTTACTTACTCCCTGTTCACAGAGATGGCCGCATCAGGTGGATATGGAAAATAAAGCAAAATACATCATCATCATAGTTGAAATCATATTCAAATATAACCTAATTTGTCATCAAAATTATTGGGACAGTATTTCCCATCCATTTCTACATTTAAAACAAGCATTGCAAAGCTGGTATTTACTATATTGAACTGAAAGCAAAACCATCTTTTGTTCTTTCCTGTTTGATGCATTTTGAATGAAAACAATCTATATACAACATCTTTATCTACATTTTTTGGTAACATACATTAAGTATATGATTTATTGATATTTGAACAACGTGGTCAACTTAAATAACGGTACTAATAAAACGTCAACCTTTGATATACATGTTTATTTATTTCTTACAGATCAATACCGATCAATTGTCCCATTGTCACGCCTGTTTTATGATATAAACAAATAATTGACATCATCATTTGTACTTAATTCCAAGGCTCAGATATGAAACAAATGCTTCAATTAACTACATTGTAGTTTTACATTTTAATATGACACTATAGATTAAAATGAAAATATCATTGTGTCTATTTCGATGTTCAGAGATTTTGCAAAGAGGCAATTTAGTCTAAAAGTTCATCAAACGCTACGCTTTGCTTTTATCAGTAATAATCCGATTCTGATGACAGTTGGAGTAGTCGATATCACTTGGGTCTACCTACATATGTCTAATTTAAGTTGTTTGTACACTGCCAAGAGTAATACAGTTGCCATTATAATGGATTGGTATTATATATTTCCTGTAGACCGCCCTCAAACCGATATCATTTGAGTATAACAAAGTACCTATAAAACTAATTGATTCATTCGTACAATGAAATATAAATATTTTCATGTTAAATACGTCATCTTAAAAGTAATGTTCTCCATTAAATGTGCTACGAAATGCCTAAATGACTGCTTATATGTCATATACAAATCCAACACTCGGACATGGGTACAGCGCACATATTGTACATTTTTTATCACATATCTTTACGATTATATATGCCAACGATATCGATAGAAATCGTTAATAACACTGTGGATTTAGCCAATATTTTTTTTTATATATTCTATACTCGATATAGAACAACAGATTTATCTAATATTTTGGATCATGGTTATGGGGCAAAATCAACATGTGATGTAGTCTCGGTAGATATATTTAAGGTATTGATATATATATATAACAACTAATACAACAGCAATGGCATTAGCATAATCAATGTGGAGAAAGATATAGAACTACATTAATATGGTATAACAATGATACATGTTGATATTTACTTACCAGCTGTAGACAGAGATGGCCGCATCAGGTGAATATGGAAAATAAAGCAAAATAAATTATCGTTATAAATTGAAATCGCATTCAAATATAACCAAACCGATCGTCAAAATTATTGCCTATATTTTTTCTTTCTTCTTTAATTAGTTTTGAATTAAAATAATGTATATACGACATCTATATCTAAATCTTTTGGGAACATAAATAATTTATATGATTGATAAATATTCAAACAACGTGCTCATCCTAAACAACGGTACTCGTAAAACGTCAACCTTTGATATATATGTATATTTATTTCTAACGGGACAAGGAAGTAATTCCAACCGTGTGGACAAAAAAATTGTCAAATTTTCGAGGCGATCTGCCCCTTTATCAAGACATACAAAACGAACACGATTACATAATAGGATACGAACAGTAATGCGGGACAAAGCAGACAGATATTAAACTATACAGCACAATGGAGCGCAATTAACCCTTCGGCAAGTGGCAGACGAAGGCAGGATATAGCAAAATGTATCCATGCTATTATCATCCTGTCTCTCCATATCCTATTTTATTACTTCCTAGGTTTTTTTTCATAAAACAAATATCAAGGTCGTTAAATTTTATCAATAAGATCATACACTTTCATAATTTGCAGATTGCATATCAATCATTTTAAATGGATCACTGAAGTTATTCAATGAAACTTTAATTATGTTAAATACATGTATTCTTTATAAGATTTTTGATTTTTATACCCATAGTCAAAATTGACAAAGCTATAGTAATTTTGAATGGGATGAAAACGCAGTGTTAAAGTATACCACTATAGATGGAAATTTCTATAGGGTGAAACAAAATGCAATTTGTTTGGTATTGATTATTTAGTTAATATAGATAAGATGATTAGTTTATATTACACAAAAGTACAAATATCGTAGGTCATTGGTAAGGAGAATTCTTACTCCTATTGGAAGAATAGGTGTTTTGAAATTAATTATTTTACCTAAATTTAATAATTTGTCTACAACCATTCCTACTCCTGAAACTCCTTCAACAGTTGAACACTGAACACCACTTGATAAAATCAAAAGAAACATGCAATCTAGTTACAAACTATGAAAATGGTGACCTTAAAGTGTTTTACAGACATAGGTTAGAGTGTCTGAAGTAGTACATGTGAGAACTTTTTCTGAATTAAAATCAACTTCATTATGTTGTCCCTGTAGATACATTTGTGTATTTCAGGTATTGGTTATTATGAATAAATATAGCAGCATTGATATTAACTGGATCAATGTAGAGGAAGAAATATAATCACATCAAAATTGTATAACATTGATACATGTTGGTATTTACTTACTGACTGTTGACAGAGATGACCGCATCAGGTGTATATGGAAAAAAAAGAAATTCACCATCGTCATGATTGAAATCATATGCAAATTTAACAAACCGATCGTCAAAGATATTGGCACGGTATTTCCTATCCATTACTACATTTAAAACCAGCATAGCAAAACTATTATTTACTATATTAAAATGATAACAAAACATTATTTTTTTCTTTCCTGTTTGATGACTTTTGAATGAAAACAATCTATATACAGCATCTATATCTACATCGTTTGGGAACATAAAAGGCAGCTAAGTATTTAGCTTAATTTATGCATCGGAAACACCAATACAAGTTTTATTTTATTAGATTTTTGTAGAATTTGTTTGTGTTAATAATGTCCTTTTCTTCAGCATATAGACTAATTCGAGTTATGCCCCCTCGTATGGATTTTACATTTTGTCGGTACGAGTTATGCCCCTTTGGGATAGAGGAAGGGCATTTGATTGGTCAATGTGTCCGAAAGGGTTCCCAGACCCCAAATATTTCATCAGAACCCTAAGCGTCAGGCAGCCATATTGACATTTTCCTCCTCAACAGTTTTAACCTGTTTTGAATTTGGCTTTTAGACTTTATTTTGGAAGACATTTTCAATGTCTTTTTGGCGGTTTTTACTTTGTAAACCCCACATTGGCTTTTCGGTTTATTTAATTCTTGAAGCAAATATTGTTCTATATGTATTTCACATAAATTTTGTCATGTATTTTATTGATTATCATTTGCCGTTGATTTAATAAATACCCTGTCACCCTCTGTGAGGGTGGCCTTATTCATTCAATATGGTTGTTGAGTTGTTACTTGTAAGTGTGTAGATGCATAAAAGGCAGCTAAGTATTTAGCTTAATTTATCCATCGAAAACACCAATACAAGTTTGATTTTATTAGATTTTTGTAGAATTTGTTTGTGTTAATAATGTCCTTTTCTTCAGCATATAGACTCATTCGAGTTATGCCCCCTCGTATGGATTTTACATTTTGTCGGTACGAGTTATGCCCCTTTGGGATAGAGGAAGGGCATTTGATTGGTCAATGTGTCCGAAAGGGTTCCCAGACCCCAAATATTTCATCAGAACCCTAAGCAACAGGCAGCCATATTGAAATTTTCCTCCTCAACAGTTTTAACCTGTTTTGAATTTGGCTTTTAGACTTTATTTTTGAATTCCCGCCCTTTCCCACCCTATAAAGGTTTTTTATTTTGTATATCTCATATACGGGCTAGGCCCTTTTGGTTTATTTAATTCTTGAAGCAAATATTGTTTTATGTGTATTTCACATAAATTGGCGGTTTTTACTTAGTAAACCCCACATTGGCTTTTTGGTTTATTTAATTCTTGAAGCAAATATTGTTCTATGTGTATTTCACATAAATTTTGTCATGTATTTTATTGATTATCATTTGCTGTTGATTTAATAAATACCCTGTCACCCTCTGTGAGGGTGGCCTTATTCATTCAATATGGTTGTTAAGTTGTTACTTGTAAGTGTGTAGATGCATAAAGTGTATTATTTATAGATATTTAAACAATGTGGTCATCTTCACTGTAGATTAAAAAAAAAAAATATCATTGTGTCTATTTCGATGTGTATTCAGATTTTGCAAAGAGGCAATTTAGTTTTAAAGTTCATTAAACGCTACGCTTTGCTTTTATCAGTAATAATCCGATTCTGATGACAGTTGGAGTAGTTGATATCACTTTGGTCTACCTACATATGTCTACTTTAAGTTGTATGTACTGCCAAGAATTATACATTTGCCATTATAATGTATTGGTAATATATACTTTCTGCAGACCATGCTCAAACCGATACCAGTTCAGTAAAACAAAGTACCTATATAACTAATTGATTCACTCGTACAATGAAATATAAATATTTTCATGTGAAATACGTCATCTTAAAAGTAATGTTCTCCATTAAATGTGCTACGAAATGACTAGATGACTACTTATGTGTCATAGACAAATCCAACTCTCGGACATGAGTATAGCGCACACATTGTGCGATTTTGATCACATATCTTTAGGATTATGTATGTCAATGATGCCAATATAAATCGTCAACAACACCATGGATTTTGCCAATATTGTTATATTTTCTATTCTGGATTTAAAATAATGGCTTTATTGAACAGTTTGCATCATGCCGAAAAATCAACTTCATTATGTTGTCTCTCTAGATATATTTCAGGTATTGATATACATAAATGAATACGGCAGCACTAATATTAACATAATCAATGAGGAGGAAGATGTAAACTTATACTAATATCGTATTATATTGATACATATTAATATTTACTTACGCCCTGTTCACAGAGATTGCCGCATCAGGTGGATATGAAAAATAAAGCAAAATACATCATCGTCATAGTTAAAGTCATATTCAAATATAACCTAATCTGTCATCAGAATTATTGCGACACTATTTCCCATCCATTTCTACATTTAAAACAAGCATTGCAAAACTGTTATTTACTATATTGGACTGAAAGCAAAAACATCTTTTGTTCTTTCCTGTTTGATGATTTTTGAATGAAAACAATCTATATACAACATCTATATCTACATTTTTTGGGAACATACATTAAGTATATGATTTATAGATATTTAAACAACGTGGTCAACTTAAATAACGGTACTAATAAAACGTCAACCTTTGATATACATGTTTATTTATTTCTTACAAATCAATACCGATCAACTGTCCCCTAGTCACGTCTGTTACATGATATAAACAAGTAATTGACATCATCATTTGTACTTAATTCCAAGGCTCAGGTATGAAACAAATGTTTAAATTAACTACATTGTAGTTTTACATTTTAATATGACACTGTAGATTAAAATAAAAAAAATATCATTGTGTCTATTTCGATGTTCAGAGATTTTGCAAAGAGGCAATTTAGTTTTAAAGTTCATTAAACGCTACGCTTTGCTTTTATCAGTAATAATCCGATTCTGATGACAGTTGGAGTAGTTGATATCACTTTGGTCTACCTACAGATGTCTACTTTAAGTTGTATGTACACTGCCAAGAATTATACATTTGCCATTATAATGTATTGGTAATATATACTTTCTGCAGACCATGCTCAAACCGATACCAGTTCAGTAAAACAAAGTACCTATATAACTAATTGATTCATTCGTACAATGAAATATAAATATTTTCATGTGAAATACGTCATCTTAAAAGTAATGTTCTCCATTAAATGTGCTACGAAATGACTAGATGACTACTTATGTGTCATAGACAAATCCAGCACTCGGACATGGGTACAGCGCACATATTGTACAATTTTTATCACATATCTTTACGATTATGTATGCCAACGATGCCAATATAAATCGTCAATAACACTGTGGATTTAGCCAATATTTTTTATATCTTCTATACTCAATATAGAACAATAGCTTTATCTAATATTTTGCATCATGGTTATGCAGCAAAATCAACATATCATGTTGTCTCGGTAGATATATTTAAGGTATTGATATATATAAACTAATACAGCAGCAATGATATTAACACAATTAATGTGGAGAAAGATATAGAACTACATTAACATGGTATAACAATGATACATGTTGATATTTACTTACAGTCTGTTGACAGAGATGGCCGCATCAGGTGAATATGGAAAATAAAGCAAAATAAATTATCGTTATAATTGAAATCGCATTCAAATATAACCAAACCGATCGTCAAAATTATTGCCATTATTTTTTCTTTCTTCTTTAATTAGTTTTGAATTGAAATAATGTATATACGACATCTATATCTAAATCTTTTGGGAACATAAATAATTTATATGATTTATAAATATTCAAACAACGTGCTCATCCTAAACAATGGTACTCGTAAAACGTCAACCTTTGATATATATGTATATTTATTTCTTACGGGACAAGGAAGTAATTCCAACCGTGTGGACAAAAAAATTATCAAATTTTCGAAGCGATCTGCCCCTTTATCAAGACATACAAAACGAACACGATTACATAATAGGATACGAACAGTAATGCGGGACAAAGCAGACAGATATTAAACTATAGAGCACAATGGAGCGCAATTAACCCTTCGGCAAGTGGCAGCCGAAGGCAGGATATAGCAAAATGTATCCATGCTATTATCATCCTGTCTTTCCATATCCTAATTTACTACTTCCTAGGTTTTTGTTTCATAAAACAAATATCAAGGTCGTTAAATTTTATCAATAAGATCATACACTTTCATAATTTGCAGATTGCATATCAATTATTTTAAATGGATCACTGAAGTTATTCAATGAAACTTTAATTTTGTTAAATACATGTATTCTTTATAAGATTTTTGATTTGTTTATACTCATAGTCAAAATTGACAAAGCTATAGTTATTTGGAATGGGATGAAAAAGCAGTGTTAAAGTATACCACCATAGGTGGAAAGTTCTATAGGGTGAAACAAAATGCAATTTGTTTGGTATTGATAATTTATTTTACGAAAAAGTACAAATATCGTAGGTCATTGGTAAGGAGAATTCTTACTCCTATTGGAAGAATAGGTGTTTTGAAATTAATTATTTTACCTAAATTTAATAATTTGTTTACAACAATTCTTACTCCCGAAACTCCTTCAACAGTTGAACACTGAACACCAGTTGATAAAATGACAAGAAACATGCACTTTAATTACAAACTATGAAAATGGTGACCTTGAAGTGTTTTACAGACATAGGTTAGAGTGTCTGAAGTCGTACAGGTGATAACTTTTTCTGAATTAAAATCAACTTCATTATGTTGTCCCTGTAGATACATTTGTGTATTTCAGGTATTAGTTATTATGAATAAATATAGCAGCATTGATATTACCATGATCAATGTAGAGGAAGAAATATAATCATAACAATATTGTATAACATTGATACATGCTGATATTTACTTACCAGCTGTAGACAGAGATGGCCGCATCAGGTGTATATGGAAAAAAGCAAATTCACCATCGTCATGATTGAAATCATACTCAAATATAACCAAACCGATCGTCAAAATTATTGCCACGGTATTTTCTATTCATTACTACATTTACAACCAGCAATGCAAAACTATTATTTACTATATTGAAATGATAACAAAACATTATTTGTTCTTTCCTGTTTGATGACTTTTGAATGAAAACAGATGATACACAGTATTTATATCTACGTCTTTTGGGAAAATAATGTATATGATTGATAAATATTTAAACAATGTGGTCATCTTAAATAACGGTACTTATAAAACGTCAACCTTTGATATACATGTGTATTTATTTCTTCCAGACCGATACAGATCAGTTATCCCCAGTCGCGTCTGTTACACGACATATACAAAGATTTCGATATCATTATTCATAAAGATTTCTAATGTGATTTGTTTGTACATTACCAAGAATAATGCGTTCGCCTTGATAATGAATTGGTGATATAGATGTCTTGTAGACCACACAGAAAGCGGATATAGTGGATTAAAACAAAGTACCTATATAACTAATTGATTCATTCGTACAATGAAATATAAATATTTCCATGTGAAATACGTCATCTTAAAAGTAATGTTCTCCATTAAATGTGCTACGAAATGACTAGATGACTGCTTATGTGTCATAGACAAATCCAGCACTCGGACATGGGTACAGCGCACATATTGTACATTTTTTATCACATATCTTTACGATTATGTATGCCAACGATGCCAATATAAATCGTCAATAACACTGTGGATTTAGCCAATATTTTTTATATCTTCTATACTCAATATAGAACAATAGCTTTATCTAATATTTTGCATCATGGTTATGCAGCAAAATCAACATATCATGTTGTCTCGGTAGATATATTTAAGGTATTGATATATATAAACTAATACAGCAGCAATGATATTAACATAATCAATGTGGAGAAAGATATAGAATCACATTAATATGGTATAACATTGATAAATGTTGATATTTACTTACAGTCTGTTGACAGAGATGGCCGCATCAGGTGGATATGGAAAATAAAGCAAAATAAATTATAGTTATAAATGAAATCGCAAAATATAACCAAACCGATCGTCAAAAGTATTGCCGTTATATGTTCTTTCTTCTTTAATTATTTTTTAATGAAAATAATTTATATACGACATCAATATTTACATCTTTTGGGAACATATATTATTTATATGATTTATAAATGTTTAAACAACGTGCTCATCCTAAACAACGGTACTCGTAAAACGTCAACCTGTGATATATATGTATATTTATTTCTTACGGATCAATACGAATCAACTATCCCCTAGTCATGTCAGTAACATGAGATAAGCAAATAATTAATATCATTATTTATACTTTATGTCCAAGTTTCAATATGAATCAAATTGACTGCAATATAGTTTTATATTTTAAGATGACACAGTTGGTTGGAATAAAAATATCATTATGCCACACCAAATAAATTAGCTGTTCGTCGGGAACCCCGCTCCTAAAATGTCTAAATTGAGAAAAAAGTCAAAAAAAAAAAAAAAAAAAAAAAATGCAGCGCACGGTTAAATCTACCAATCCCAGTCATATCGTCATAATTTAAGACCAGTAAGTTCCGATTTGCGAATCAAAGGTTTGACCTAGAGGTAGTCTGTTTTCCATTTTGATTGAAATTTGATAGGAACAGGGCCCAGTTGAATGAATAAACTTTTTTTTTCAATTCTTTTTTTCAAATAATATTGCTTTTTAATTATTTATCAGTGAATGGCTGAAAATTAATATAATTATAATTAATTCAATGTTAATATTCTGAAATGTAAAAAAAGAAGAAAAAATGCAAAAAAATAGCGCTTCCATGACAATTGGATCCCTTCGCCTCTGAAAATATCAAAATGGATATTTTATTAAAACTAGAAAAAATTTGCTCGCTCGATCCCAATTATTTTTCCTCATTTCTCAAAGAACAACTGATTTATTTGGTGTGGCCTCATGTCTGTTTCGATGTTCACCCGTTTTTCAAATCTAAGTCGGACACGGGTATATCGCACGTAATGTCCATTTGTTCACATATTTACGAGCATACATGTCAGCGATGCCAATTGAAATCGTCAACAACACCGTGGATTTTGTCAATATTTTTTTCATATCTCTATTTTTAAAAGAGGCAATGAAGTCTAAACGTTCATCGAACTCTTCATTTGTATCAGTAATAATACGGTCCAGATGAAAGTTGAAACTAAACAAAATACAATCATTGAAATTATATCCAAAGATGTACAAAGAGATCTTCCTATTCTTTGCGACGATATTTGCCACCCATTACTACAATTACGACCAACATTGGAAAAAATATTATTTATTGTATTTAACTGATAACCAAATAAAAATTGGCATGCAGTTTTAGTTTCGAATTTATTTAAAAATGGCGGATAATCATAGTAGTAAAATTCCAATAAAACGTCGCGGTATGAGAGAAAAAAAACTCTGTAAGTCTCGAAATTTGCAACATTTTGTGACCCTCGGGTTGAATATCCATATCCTTCATATCTATACATGGAAAAGTCTTATACTTTCACCTTCATATTTGAATAAGAAAAAAGCTAGACATTGTTTTGTTACAGCGTCGTTACAACAAGTGTTCCTGTTCCTGTTTATATTCATTCACACGTTTGCTGGTAGCTGATGTATAAGTAGGAGGCTGCAGGTAACTGATGCAGTATATTAGTTTTTAATTGGCATGTAACGAAGACGCTGATTGGCTGAAACATCGACAGCCCGACTGATTGGCCCCCGACTGACAATACCGCCGACAACATCGAAAAGTAAGTGGAGCTAGCGGATCTTTGATGCTCAAACCCGTTGTACGATGTGTTTGATTACGTTGTGTACTATTTTATTATGTTTACAATGTATACAATCAATCGCTGTATTAAAAATACGTTATCGTTTTGTTTCTGTTATTAAGCAAATGGAATATATTTTGACAAGACACGATAATCAGTCGTAAATTGTTCCTGATTTGGTTTCCCACACCTTGCGGTAAAGTTATTCAGAAGCAGGTGACATCTTTTCCTTATAACTTCCGACTGACTTTTCCGCTACATCAATAGCTATCTCCATACCTACTTCAGTGGCGCTGAGTCTATACATGAGGTAATTAAAATGTATTTGTGTAATCTGTTTTACATTATGAAGCTTACGATGTCGATCATCTTATGTATACGTTCTGATCTTGGTATTTGCCGACAGACGTTTCCTTCCGACTATTTAGCTCCGTACCTACATTGAAGCGACAGCCAATGGGAGCCGCGCTTACACAGCTTATTGACTGTCGTTGGCGAACTGACTAGCTACCAATCAACGGAACCACCCACTAGACTGGCCGCCACATGAATGCTTATTGTAACGGCGCTGTAAATCTGTGTATAAATTAGCTTCATCTTGCAAAGCAAATGGGTAATATAAGAGTCTTATACACGACATTATGAAATATTCGGAATTAAATGATATACCTGGACTTTAAACTCTTATTGGTTTTTAAAAGGCTGTTGATTCGGTCTTATGAGATTTTTCTGAATTAAGAGTAAACACCAAAAGATGGACAAAATATTATATAATAATATCTATCTCTTAGAATTTTTAACATATAGAGAGGTTGCAAGGACCAAGGGGATCCTGTCTCCACATACCTTATTTTGATACTTGCTAAGTATTCTCATAAACAAATATCAAGGTCGTAAAGTTTATCTACGACCTTAATTTTTTGCAGATGACACATCAATAATTTTAGATGAATCACAAAAATCATTCAATGAAACTTTAACTGTGGTAAATCTTTTTGATAAGGTTTCTGATTTTTATACCCATAGTTAATAATCACATAACTAATAAAACATTATTCGGATTGGAAAGAAGTGTACCATCATAGATGGTAAATTTAAATAGAAATCATTAAAATTCATTGACGTCATGTATGCACTAATGATGCAAAAAGTATGTGCTAAAAGGAAAAGAAAAAAAATCGTCTAATGTTCCGCAATCATTAGACAACACGTTTGTTCACATGAATTTCGATAGCGCCTCCGATATTTTTTAACACTAATCAAACAAAGTTTAAATCAAATTTGTTTAGTATTGGTTACTATGTTAACATAGATAAGATGACCAGTTCAAATTACACGAAAGTACAATCTAACATAAAAACATATCCTATGCCATAGGGTAAGGATAATTCTTACTCCTATTGCAAGAATAGTAGTCTTATAATTAATCATTTTACCTAAATTCAATCAGTTGTTTACAACCATATCATTCCTACTCCCGAAACGCCTTCAACAACAGTTGAACACTGAACACCAGTTGAATCAAAAGAAACATGCACTTTAATTACAAACTCAGTACAGTAAAGGTGAGAACTCCTTCTGAATTTTTAAGACTTCATTTATGGTACAACCATATATTTTGAACTGAGAATATTTTTTAACAAAAATAAATAGATATTGACCTTTATCACCCGAACGTGAATTTGATGCCATGTCTAACGTTTTATCGATGACCTCTTCCGCGTTTCTGTGCAAGTCACTTTTTCCGTAAAAACGCTGACATCACTTTACCAGACGACGTTTTCCTTGGTTACTTCTATCACTGTGAAATACAAAGACAAAATGATTACTATCCGTATATTTGTATACTGTACGTGTGCTGTATGTGTAGCGATATTCAATTGCAAGCGTCACATTGCGATAAAAAAAATACATCAAAATGTATCCGATCTATCATTCTAGCTATTTATACTAAATATTTCCACACTGAACTTTGACACGTCTGATAAGAATAAGACGACAGTTATCAGAGTAATGTTTCACATGTTTGTGATCTTGATGAAGCTCAGCAGAGCGGCGAATCATTAAGACATAGTTCGATTCTGCTTAGAGACACAGCCAAAACACGTGTCTCGCTATATGGTTAGTATATAATATCGAAATGTTTGATCTTTGAGTAAATAGTCTTTCAAGGCATCATGTGGGGATATAATACGAATGTGACACAACTAATAATTAGCAATTGAGGTTAACACACGTAATATTTCCCATTATTTTAATATATGTATACATACAAGTGTGAAAGTCAGATTGTGGGTGCATTTTCAGCGCACTAATTTGGAATTCAAAGACAGAAAACTAAATGAAAGAGGATAGCTGGAAGTCGTGGTATTGGTCAAAGTATGCTAGGTTTTCAGCCTATTCTATGTAAATGGCAGCAAGACTTACTTGCAGGAACGTGTTTGAATACTGTATGTGTACTGTACGTGTAGCGGTATTCTGCGCCGTCCGTATTTATGTCATCGTGTTCATTAAAGTTCAGCGCTTAAATACATCCGATCTGTCGTTCTATATGCGCTAAATGTTTCAGCACTGAAAGGACCTCTTTCACGAACAATTGAAATTCGCCCACGAACCAATTTTATTAAAACTTAATGTTATGTGTAGCAACATTAATGCAAACCCTTGAAATGCGTTTAAAAATTCAAAATGTTCCAGGGGCCTGTTCTATGGCCAAATTAAAGTTAAATGACAGGGTTCCTTTTTATCCAAAACGGTATCAAAATCATGTTTTATGATGTTAAACTCTATTATATTCCCAAGAGTATATATAATTACAAATTATGTTGACAAATATACAGACAAAATATAACAAACACATTTTTTGTTACATTTTAAGATAGAAAATGTTGATACTATTGTCCACCATATAAATTATTAACAAAGGTGATTCACCAACTTCCAGTTTGAGTGCACCAAATATATTTTCTGAAAAGTTGGCTCATTTCCTGGAGTAAATATTTCGGATATTTTAGAAAAGATCGTGGACCGTTATTTGTCGTTTAAAGGTTATAACATGATCAGGTGTATTTTTAGTAACGTTACATAATGATATACTATGCTTATTTTAGATAATTGATCGCGAATCTAACGATGTCAACATTAATATGTAATGATTTGTGAAGCTTGGTATAATTTCAAATTTATCTATTCAATGCAGTTTTGTTGAAAAATAAGTTTTAGACAATAAGAAATAAAAAAAAAACATTTGAGTATTTTAAGATAATTATAAACTGTTTTGTATTTGAAGTACCTCCACTAGCATGTCTTGTCCTAATAATTTACTTTGAAATTATAGAGCGCATTTACAGTGAAAAGAGTGATTAAAATGGGATTTTGTAATTGTATGGTTTGAGAGCGAAGAGTTACCAGGTTACAAGGATCATTTGTTACAAACCTAGTTTAATTATTCGCATGCCTATACTAATATTTGATGTAACACTTCACACTCCCGATAAATAAATATTCATGTTGATTCATGCACACAATTGCAAAACTCACCACTTTTACATAATATTGTTTGATAATTTAAGTTTAATTTTGTCGGACAACTCATTTATGTATTATTTTAGACCTACTAAAGTCAAACATTTCTTAAAATAAATAAATGGCAAAACTTGATCTTTTCTATATTCTCAGTAATCATATTTGAATTCCATGTCAGCAATATTTGATAATTAGAAAATGAAATAGGTTTACTTAATATAAGACGCAAAAGGAAGGACCCTGTAAAAAAGTTTGGGTCGCGGTACATTATGCATATTCTAGTGGTAAAGTGTGTGGCAATGCGACCTTTTTATTCCATAGTATATAAAATGATTTTGGCCTTAGAATTATATTAATTTTAATAGTAAGTCTTAAAGTAATCCCTATGGACATACATGTAAGCATTTATATAAAAGTCAATTTTGGGTGATACGGTATTAATCGTACAGAGATAATCAAGAAACATTAAAACAGAAAGTAAGAATGTCTGATCAAACTGGAACTCATTTAGATGCAGTGTAACACATATACTGTATGTCACCCTAGCTCTGTGTCATATATAAATGAATTCAATTTGCTCTCTCTGACATAATTCGAAGTTAACCTTTATGAAATTTATGAAGAATTCTGAAGAAAATTCAATTACGCAAAATCAATATTCAGTTGAATGAATACAAGATGTTCTGAACAATCTAAATGTCAAACTGCAAAGAAATTATCATATTAAATATTATAATACATGTAGTAAAATTATCATAATTTTGAACAAAAAAGTCATATATCAAATATGATAACTATATGGGTTTTTTTTTACCACAGTTGAATTCTGTAATTTTAGTATATGTCATTGACAACACTTTGAAAACACGGTATGCTGAAAAACAACGACATTATACTTGTATGTGCTAGCATACACTGGATATGTGGAGATTGGTAAAAACTTTATCCTTATATATTAATCTTCTCCATCTTTTTTTTTTTCTTCATTTTGTCATTATCTTACTAAATATGCCTTTTGGCTGCAACAAAATTAATATTTCTGAAAATGCAGTTGCAATCATCATCTAGCTTGAAAAGTGAATGATAATGTTCTAAAATTCTGAAATATTTCGTCATTGTGATTCTATATTTTGATTTTTCTACAATATATCTGAAGCAAAACAAGGTAGGACTTTACATTTAATGTATCATATGAGTAATAGATAAGATACGGAAGTCATTTTTTTTTTAATTATTTTTTTATTTTTGAAAAGGGCTATGGTGTAATATTGCTAAAAATAAACCTTGCTTCACTAGGACTTTTGAACGATAAATTTATCGGTCCACGATTTTACTGGGATTTTCGAAATATTTACTGATTAAATGATCTATTTTTTAAAGAAAACATTTTGATGCACTCAAACTTGAAGTGGTTGAATCACCTTTGTTAATAATTGAAATGGCCAAAAAGCATGGAGAATTTCAACATTTTCTGTCTGAAAATTGTAGCAAAAATTGTATTTGTTATATTTTGCCTAATTATTTCTGACCATACGATGTAGTTATTTATAATCTTGAGAATATCATAGTTTGACAACCTAAACATGGTTTCAATACCGTTTTGGATAAACAATTTAACTCGGTTATTCACTTCTACTGGTCAACTTTAATTTGGGCATAGCAGTAGTATTTCAAGGGTTTGCATTAATGCTGCTTCATATAACATTTAGTTTTAATAAAATTGGTTCGTGGGCAAATTTCTACTGTTCGTGAGAGAGGTCAGTTGACATGGATTCCTAAAGTAAGACTAAGTTATCACATCGATTTTAGACGTTTCCGAACAGGCGACGCACTGTCTAGTCGTTTGTATCCTAGTCATATGCGACCAATCTTCGTGGTGAATTCCATGTCCGATTGAAGAAATGATAAAAAAAACATGCGAATAAAATTGCATTCACTGCATTGGGCAACACAATGGGACTTGATACGACTTCCCAAGCAATGCGACATGAGAAGGATACTGGGACAATTGTTTTAGGTGGTGGCTGATTGCGACATATTTTCGGATTCCTGGATCAATTGTTCAAAACTCGTAAAATATGTTGTTTATTTTCATATAGTGTGTATATGGATTTAAAATAATGACAATTACATCAAAAAATACATCCATTGACAATCAAAAATGATATCGTACTTAGCAAATAGATGGCTTTCAGCTAAATTTTGTGAATTTTATTTGTAATTCTCAATGCGAGGACTAAGTACACGGCAGTTCCTCGAAAAGACGATTAAAATAAATGCTGCAATATAAAATAATTAGTACTTCTTATGGATCACATTAGATGTTTTATAAAAACCTGTTATACTTGTATATATAATACAAAATTGAAATGATAAAAGGTCTTGTCAATCGTAACAGATTTTAATGAATGTGTACTAAGTTTAAGTGTAGTTAGTAATTCATTATTTTGATAATAAACGTTGACAACAGACAATGGATGTTTTCCAGAATCTATCACATATTTTAAAGAGAAATGGAGGAAAAATCAACTCACATTAAACAGGCAATTCGTGTGAAGTCTTGGTTACGATCAATTGTGGACATCTCATTTGTATAATGCATGTGGTAGGATTTGGAAAAAAAAACGACAATAATTTCCTGAATCTATCAAATTCCAAAACCTTTCATGACGGATACATTTTGAGATTGCTATATTCCCGTTTTGACTGAAATCGGCGAATTCGAAGTCTGAAAACTATCGCAAATATACCCCTATAAAAAAACATGAATAATTGATTCCACGAATTTAAAAGATTATACAGTATCTAGATGAAGGCATGGTTTCAGGTTTTGTTTCGACTGTTTGAAAATTGAGTCGTAGTAAGGCTCTTCCAGCCTGTTTAATACATATTGAAGTATAATCGATATTGTTTTATACTAGTCTGGTTGGCGATAAATCGCTACCAGTTCTTGAATCAATTGCTTACAAGTACAAAGTGTACATCCTATGGCAATAAAAGATGTTCAAGCCCCGATTTCCCGAAACAAACTTAAGTCAAAAACTGTCTGAAGTCATCAATTACATAAGGAGAAAAACTTAAGTTTTGACTTAAGTCTGCACTTTTGTTTCGAGAAATAGGGGCCCGGTCTAAAGTTTAGTCTAAACATATCTTAGTTAGCAAATGAATGGAAAATCTCCATTCGAGTTTTATTTATATTTTGCAATACGTAGACTACATTGTGAAATTATATGAAATCCCGGACTCACAACACAATTACTTGAGTTGTGGTTCTTCCATTGTTTAGGTTTCTATATAGATCGAGGTATAGTCTCGGGTTTTGTTTCTATTTGTTGAAAAAAAAAAAGTAGTAGAACAGGTTATTTATGCCTCCAAAACATGTAAGTCTGTATTGAAGATTCATGGTACTATTGAAGGCAGAAGGAGGAAGAAGTAACTTACTTTAGACTGGAATGTTGGTTTTGATGTCCGTAGGAAGCATGTTGAACACGCGAATGAAATCGCCGCCACTGTGCTGCGAAATACAATGGGACTTGTAACGATTTCGCAAGCGATGCACCACGTGAGGAAAACTGGGAATTCGTGCCAAGTCTCGATTGCACAAAACAATTGTTTTGTTTAGTGGTTATTTTATTGTTTAGAATAATATCTAGCTAAATTGAGGCAAATTCTCGGGGTATCTTTCGATTCGTGACAAAACAAAATCGTAGAACAGGTTCTGCATGCCTGTGGTGCTGTACTGAAGAATAATCAGAAATATTGACGGCAGCGGGAGGAAGAGGTAACTTATATTATACCGCCGTCCAAATCTTCGTGTTGGTTTTGATGGCCTTAGGATGAACACGCGAATAAAATCGCCGTAGCTGTGTTGTGCAGCGCAATGGAATTTGACACATTTTCCCGAACGACGCGATACGGAAAGAACATTGAGAAATTTGTGTCAAGTCCCAGTTGCACAACACAATTGTTTAGCGTAGTGGTCCTTTCACTGTTTAGATTGATATTTTAATTGAGGGATGGTCTTCGGTTATGTTTCGATTCGTGTAAAAACAACGTCGAAGGACAAGTTCCCGGTGCCTGTAGTAAATGTAAGGCTTTCTTAAAGAATAGTCGGTACTATTGAAGGCATCAGAAGAATGAAGTAACTTACATTGGACCGGCGTTCAAACATTTGCGTTGATATTGATGTCCCTAGGATAAACACGCGGGTACAATTACCAAAGCTGTGTTGTGCAGCACAATGGGACTTGATACGATTCCCCAAGTGATGCGACAGATTTGTAATTCGCGTTAAGGCCCGCTTGTACAACACAATCGTTGTGTGTAATGGTTCTTTCATTGTTTAGAGTAATATCTAGTTTGAGGGATGGTCTCCGGTTATGTTTCAATTCGTGTAAAAACAAAGTCGTATGATAAATTATCCATAACTGTAGTACATGTAAGTAAGTCTATATTGAAGAATAATAGGTATTGTTGAAGGCATCATGAGGAACAAGTAACTTACATTAGACCGGCGTCAAAATATTTATGTTGGTTTTGATGTCCTTACAAAAAACGCGTGTAAAATCGCCGCAGCTGTGTTATGCAACACAATGGGACTTGGCACGATTTTCCAAACAATCTGATACGGGAAGAACGTTGGAAATTCGTGTCAAGTTCCGGTTGCACAACACAATTGTTTGCGTAGTGGTTTATATCATTGCTTAGATTAATATCTAGCTTCAGGCATAATTTTCGGTTATGTTTTGATCCGTGGCAATGCAAAGTCGTTATTCATGCCTGTTGTGCATGTAAGTCTTTCTTAGAGAATGGTCGGAGCTGCTCCAAACAGCAGAAGGAAGAAGAAACTTACATTAGACCGTCGTCCAAATCTTCGAGTTGGTTTTGATGGCCTTAAGATGAACACGCGAATAAAATCGCCGTAGCTGTGTTGTGCAGCGCAATGGAATTTGACACATTTTCCAAAACGACGCGATGCGGAAAGAACATAGAGAAATTTGTGTCAAGTCCCAGTTGCACAACACAATTGTTTAGCGTAGTGGTCCTTTCACTGTTTAGATTGATATTTTGATTGAGGGATGGTCTTCGGTTATGTTTCGATTCGTGGTAAAACAAAGTCGTAGGACAGGTTACCCATGCCTGTAGTAAATGTAAGGCTTTCTTAAAGAATAGTCGGTACTATTGAAGGCAGCAGGAGGAAGAAGTAACTTATATTAGACCGCCGTCCAAATCTTCGTGTTGGTTTTGATAGCCTTAGGATGAACACGCGAAAAAAATCGCCGTAGCTGTGTTGTGCAACGCAATGGAATTTGACACGATTTCCCAAACGACGCAATACGGAAAGAACATTGAAATTCGTGTAAATACCCAGTTGCACAACATAATTGTTTAGCGTAGTGGTCCTTGATCCATGGCAAAGCAAAGTCGTTATTCATGCCTGTTGTGCATGTAAGTCTTTCTTAGAGAAGAATGGTCGGGGCTGCTCCAAAATGCAGGAGGAAGAAGTAGCTTACATAAGACCGCCGTCTAAATCTTCATGTTGGTTGTGATGTCTTTGAGAAAAACGCAGGTAAAATCACCGTAGCTGTGTTGTGCAACACATTGGGACTTGGCACAATTTTCCAAACGATGTGATACGGGAAGAACGTTGGAAATTCGTGTCAAATCCCGGTTGCACAACATAATTGTTTGCGTAGTGGTTTATATCATTGTTTAGATTGATGTCAAGATAGCCATACCTGTAGTACATGTAAGAATAGTTGGTACTATTGAAGGCAACAGGCGGAAGTCGTAACTTACATTTCCCAAGAGATGCGGTACATACGTATAATGTGGAAGTCCGGGAAAGAAGAAATACGGGAAATCATTGGAAATTCGTGTCAAGTCCCGGTTGTACAACACAATTGTTTCCTTAGTGGTTTCTATCATTGCTTAGATTAATATCTAGCTTCAGGCATAATTTTCGGTTATGTTTTGATCTATAGCAAAGCAAAGTCGTTATTCATGCCTGTTGTGCATGTAAGTCTTTCTTAGAGAAGAATGATCGGGGCTGCTCCAAACAGCAGGAGGAAGAAGTAGCTTACATTAGACCGCCGTCCAAATCTTCATTTTGGTTGTGATGTCCTTAAGAAAAACGCAGGTAAAATCACCGTAGCTGTGTTGTGTAACACAATGGGACTTGGCACGATTTTCCAAACGATGTGATACGGGAAGAACGTTGGAAATTCGTGTCAAGTCCCGGTTGCACAACACAATTGTTTGCGTAGTGGTTTATATCATTGTTTAGATTGATGTCAAGGTAGCCATACCTGTAGTACATGTAAGAAGAATAAGAAGAATAGTTGGTACTATTGAAGGCAGCAGGAGGAAGACGTAACTTACATTAGACCGCCGTCCAAATCTTCGTGTTGGTTTTGATTTCTTTAGGATGACACCTGGGTGAAATCGCCGCAGCTGTGTTGTGCAACACAATGGGACTTGACACGATTTCTTAAGCGATGCGATACGTGAGGAAAATTTTGGAATTCGTGTTAAGGCCCGCTTGTAAAACACTATCGTTTTGTGTAATGGGTATTTCATTGTTTTGATTAATATCAAGTTATCCATGCCTATAGTACATGTAAGGCTATATTGCAGAATAATCGGTTTTGTTGCAGGCACCAGAAGGAAAATGTAACTTACATTAGACTGGCATCCAAAACTTCGTGTGGATTTCCATTTCCGTAGGAAGCACGCTAAAAATGCGAATACAATCATTGTAGCTGTGTTATGCAACACAATGGGACTAAACATAAATTTCCAGACGATGCGATACCGGAAAACGTTGGAGTTTTATGTCAAGTTTTGGTTGCACAATACAATTGTTTTATGTAGTAGTTTTTATTATTGTTTAGATTTATGTATAGCTTCAGGCATTATCTTCAGTTATGTTTTAATTCATGGCAAAGCAATGTAGCAGGGCAAGTTATCCATGCATGTAGTACATGTAAGTCTATATTGAAGAATAATCAGTATTGTTGAAGACTGAACGAGGGAAATATAACTTTCATTAAACCGGCGACAAAAAAAATTGTGTTGAAAATCGCCGTAGTTATGTTGTGCAACATAATATTTAGAGCAATTATTGATCTTTACATGGAAAGTTACTGGTAAACACGCGGTATCTGTGTCGTGCAAATCAATGGGACTCTTCAAGTATCACGAGTATTTCAGTGTTGTCAGACAGTTAATAGAACTGACAAGACCACATATAATTCCCCACTGAGCCCGCATTATTATCCGGTACTAGATAACAAAATATTAATGGTCCCTTTTTCCAGTTTGTTGAAAATATAATCATTTATTTAGTTCGATGCATTGTCTTGGGTAAGACCTTTCCCACCAGAGCCTGCCTGGGAGAATAAACATGTATACAGTGTACTTTATGAAATTTATTATTTATTATAACAAACTAGGAGACATAACAGACTTAATACGATTTCCCAAGCGATGCGATACATACGTATAATGTGGAAGTCCCGGTTGAACAACACAATTGTTTTTGTGTAGTGGTTGTTTCATTGTTTAGAATACTATCTAGATAGATTGAGGCATATTTTCGAGTCATGTTTCGATTCGTGCCAAAACAAAGTCATCGGACAGGTTATTCATGCCTGAAGTACATGTAAGTATATATTGAAGAACATTGGTAATTCGTGTCTAGTCCTGGTTTCACAACACAATTGTTTGCGTAGTAGCTATGTAGTCTTTGGTTAAGTTTCGATTCGTGGCAAAGCAAAGTCGTAGGACAAGTTCTTCATGCCTGAAGAACATGTTAGTTCTATATTGAAGAATATACGGTACTTTTGAAGGCAGTAGAAGGCAGATGTAACTTACATTAGACTGGCGTACAAACATTCGGGAGGAACACGAGGGGGAAATATCCGTAGCTGTGTTGTGCAACACAATGGGACTTGACACAATTTTCCAAGCGATGTGATACGGTAAAAACCACTGGAAATTCGTGTCAAGTCCCGTTTGCATAACACAATTGTTTGTGTGGTGGTCCTTTCATTCGTTAGGTTGATCTGGTTAGACAAGCATAGTGGTTCCAACTAAATAATTATTGACAAATATTTATTTTTCACTAATACTTAGTTTTGATAAAATGAATTTATTTTAAAGACTAGATCCTGAATATGAAAAATAAAACGATAAAAAACCTACCTGTGTTGTGACATCATGATATACAAATTGTCCTTTGTATCCAGGTATGATATATGGGCTTATTCGTTCAGTATTCTTCAAAACTGAAATCAGAAATAAAAAAACAGATGTAAATCAAATGAAATAAACAAAGACAGATGTATATCAAATGAAAACACAAATAGAAAATAAGGTTATTCTAACAAAACATCACAGCTAGTGGTAGCACCACGACCTTCAGTAATTTATTGTAATCAAATAATCTGATAAAACAAGACGACTAAATAAAACGTTTTCATGTGAAAAAAGAGAATTAAAGCCCTCGCGATTAATTTATATACAATATACAGGTCAGTTACCACATAGTTTCCCTATAATGCCACCAATAACAATGTTTTTTTTTTTTTTTACAGTACAAATATTTTATTCCCCCAGCTAAGTATGATGTGTATATACATTTGTGGCATTGCAACAAATGTATATACACATCGGTAATTTGGTGAGAGCTGCCAGGGTTGGGGTGCCCTGGGGTCAACTCCCCGAACAATAATGTCCTCGCACAGGAGGGCTCTCGCACAGCATGCATCAATTCATCAATTTAAACAATAAATATAAGTTTTTAGAGCCATTATAGTTAAAGGGAAAAAAGGAAAAACTTTTTAAGAAAATTACTTGTGTATTGAATATTCTGTTCACAATATATGTCATCTTAGATAGTTCAATTGACGGATGACTAGCTGTCAATCAAACCGCACGTGACTTTGTATTTTGTATTGTGTGTGCTACGATGTTTGCTCCGACATTGAATAGAAACACGTGCGTTTGTGAGCACGAGGCGTGGCTATATTACACCTGGCGATCTGTCAATAAATAGAACTAGACTTACTCTAACACATTTGTATTGACCAACTCATGATATGCATTCTTTGTACAATATGATATTCAGACTGAAAAGACAATACATAAACACTAGCATTATTATCTGAGGAAACTGCAATGTGGTAAATGACATGGATTTGGATACATACAACTTCATGCAGGATATAATCTTTACTTGGCGGAGAAAAAAAACAGTAAAATAAAGTCACCTAGACTACTTTTTAATTTTACATGATATCTATGATAATGTTACAGATATCTCACCAGGCTATATAACGGATCATAATTATATATTTTTGACTTGAAGAAAAGAAAACAATACAAGGAATAATCTTCTGAAAGAAAACAAGTTGGTTGATACAGTAAATAAATTTAATATAGGTGATTGTGAAATATTACAACAAATGGAATTGAGTATAAATGATCAGAAATATTTGCAATCTTCAAGCAAAAGGATTGATAAAACCAAATGAAGAAATTATAACAGATGACACAGAAATAATAGAAGAGAAATAATTTTGAACAACTTTACTTCAGCAGAAACATTGGCAATAATGCATGTCCTCTGTTTGAGCAGGGGAAAAATACATAAATCTGATCAAGGAAGCGGTGAAAGTCAGATTAAGATTGATGAATGAAATAAAGCTTTAAAAGATATAAAAAAATAAATAAAAAGTCCAGGATAGGAAGGTTTTAGTTGTAAATTTTATAATTGATTTTGGAGAAATTTGAAATGTGTGTGTAGAGCTATAAATTTTGCATGCAATACTGGAACTTTGTCAGATTTTACAAAATAATAATACAAAAAAATGAGATCCATTATTTTATTAAACACAGATTATATAATAGCCTCGACAGCAATAGCTAATCGCATCAAAAATCTATAAACTGTGTTCACGTTTGCGGGGGCCAGGTATGTCAAGCAAGTCACGCATGAATACCTGATTACAAAGCATGTAATACCCAGTGTACAAAGACTCACTTGTAAATTTTACACCACGCGGACGTAACGCTAGCGCTACTTCTGTCATAACACAATAGATATGACTGACAACAAGAAAAAGTTGAAAGGATCTAAGAGATATCTGTCAATGTCTTCAGATTCGGGTTTTGATGCGGGTTCTCACGATCAAAGCCCTACCCGTGATAGTCGAAAGTCTGAGAAATGGAAAAAGGACATTAAACAGCAAGGTAAAAAAGCAAAACTAGATAAATCGCAACCGACAATAGCCGAAATCACTGACAAAATGGGAAAACAAAAAGACAGTTGTGAGGTCAGTGCTCGTTTAGAGAGAATCGAACAGCTTCTAAATAAGATCGTTACGAAAGATGACTTCGAAAAGAAAATGCAAAATTTAGTGACCACTAATCAACTACATGACACAGTACAAAGGCTGTCTTATCAATTTGAAAAAACCTCTAAACGATCTCAAACTACAACAACTACAACATGAAAACACCATGGATGAGGTTAACAGTGAAAAACATGACTTACATGTTGTAAACGAAAACTTAGAAGCACTGTTGAAAAGTTAGAAAGCCAAAATGAAGATATTCTTAATGACATATACTCCATTACCAAAGAGGTTATGGAAAACAGTGAAAACTTGAATGACCTCGAGCAGCATGGCAGAGCCAATAGTAAAAGGATTTCGGGACTCAAAGACAAGAATCCAAATGAAGATGTGGAGGGATCTGTTTCCAAGGTGATACAGCTATTCAATATGAAACTCGGAATTCAATATGAAACTCGGAATTGACACTGCCCATCGACTAGGCGGCATCAAGCCAGGAAAACTAAGGGCCATCATATGTAAATTCGTGCGACGTCGCGCTAAATTTGAGGTTAGAAACAGATACAAACTCAAACAATCTGGTATTGTTTTATCAGAAGACACCACGCGAAAGAACCAGGAGCTCCTCGGGAGAGCTTACCAGAGTCGCGACAACATACAAAGCGCGTGGGTAATGAACGGGAAAATAAAAGTTAAAACTAAAGACAATGAAATAAAACACGTCAAAAATCATGACGAAATGGACAGCTGCTATCCAGCTGCCGATAAATAGCCCGCGCTTGCTTATTGCTAACCATACGGACAACTAACTATACCATATAAATTTGTTAAAGACAGTGTGCATGAACAATGAATCCAATTATGTTACATAGTTTTTATATAACAAGTAGCATTAATATTTATATTTAATTCACAACGTGTTTCGTGGAGCTGTTGATCCATAAAAATGGTGTTGTTTACCATGAAAAATGGGCCATGCATTTAATTATTAATATTATGATATCCAATTTGGGTATTTTAAGAATTACAAAAAAATCACCTACATAGTGGGTTTTTTTTTCAATTATTACTGTTATATTAAAGTAACATGATATAAAAGAGTTGATATTGTTGCAATATATGTGAATTTTGAACTAAGAAATACTATATATTTATAATATATGCATTTATATATGTATACATATGTGTACAGTAACTCAGTCAAATAGAATGAAAACAAAAACATAGAACTTTCTGCAGGCTTTTTTTCAGTGCCAAGGATATTAATTATCATCTGTATATCAATACAAAAGTGCTTACTTTATATATATATAGATTTATATGTTGTATTGACTGATATCCTCTAATATAACTAGCACATGGTATTATTTACATCCACGGGTGCTTTAAAATAAATTATTTGTTTTCTTCTTTTGTTTTATCCAGATATTCCAAAAAGGGAGGTAACTTTTATTGAAACATAAAGTATCCGGAACTGTTGAACGTCACTTTTTTCAAATTAGATTGAAACAACATAATATGATATGTATCAAGGAAAATGTTGCAGCGCTATGATAATTATATGCGCTTAGAATTAGCTGCTTTTGGCTGCAACCCTCGACTTTCTCGTTTCCCACCTTTTCTTTAATCAAACATTTTGAATAAGATTTATTATTATACGCAGTTACAGCGGTATATGTTTTTCCGGAATGTTTGGGTCATTTTCGGTAGAATCTTCAAATATTAGAATCTATTCTACATTTCCGGACACATGGATTTGTTACTTTTTTTCTCTCTCCTAGCGATGTCTGGAATGTAACAGATACCCATGATGATATTATGTAAGTTTTAACACTAGTTTTAGTTACAATCAGATATAATGAATGCAAATATTACCTAAAAATATGTTCACTTGTTAGGCCTGTCTTCTCGAGTGCATTACATTAGTGGAGCGGCTAAGCATGAAAATCGTTCAAAGTTTGAAGAAAGCATGAAACTTTGCATATGGCTTCTTCATGACATAAGGTTTCAGAAAAAAAGGACCCCAAAAAATCAATGCCCCTAGAGACCGCCATATTGGTTTTCAAAATGGCCGCCAAAAATCACCTTCTGTGACCCATAACTCACGTTCTATACCAGCTAAACCCAAACTTTAAACGTTAGGAACATTCTGGTTGTTAAACTTGATGTAGAGTAATCGCCATTTTGTATTTCAAGATGGCCGCCAACTTTAGCGAGCTATAGTTTTATATATAATGCATTTAAACGGATAAGCTGACTTTAACCAAATATTGTGAGAGTACTTATATTTGTGTAGTGTTTGATACATAACTAATTTGATTCTTATTTTAATTTCAACATGACCGCCATTTTGAAATCCAAGATGGCCGTTTAAATTAAAGTTTTTTCCGAATTTCACTCTGTAAACTATCGAGCAAAAATTAAATTAACAATTTTAAACGTCTACACCCATATTATTGGTACTTATTATTATTGCTACTTAGGATAATTCTGGTAGTGTTAAACTTCATATAGAAAGACTGTCATTTTGCGTTCCAAGATGCCCGCCAAATTTACTACATGTGCCTACATCTATATATAATAATATAATGATTGGCTAAGATGACTTTAAACAAATAAAACACCTGCAAATACAATGAGTATTTATATTTTGTTGCCTTTGATACAAAATAATTCGATTCTTGTTTAAATTACAAAATGTCCGCCAATCTTAAATTCAAGATGACCGGCAGCATTAAATTAAAGGTACATTAGTTAACCGAAACGGCTGATAATTTATGAAACATTACTTTAAAACTTGAGTCCCAAATGTTATTAACTTCTGTAAATATTTCACTTAGCATTATTCTCTAAACCAATATGAATAGATGAATTGAATGCAAATTTCCATAAAGCGGGGGGTCGTTTTTGACCCAACGTCGTCCTTATCATTTCATCCTTTCGGACAGGTATCGGACTTTTAACTATTTCAGTGTACAGCAGCTCGAAAAACATTCATATATATTTTACATCCATTTTCATGCCTGAAAGATAATCATAGTTCAAGAATCAAATTTTACATGATATTTATATTTGCCATTCTTGAAAGAACAGTCATACAAGAACTCAGTGCTTTAACTCTAAAATGAGGCTTGGACAGAGACTTTTTAACACAAAATGTAAGTTCATATTTAATTATAGAAAAAAATCACAAATTGATCATTGAAATAGTCTATATCATGTAATTGAAAATAACCTTTCCTGAAGGAGATCTTCACTACATCATCACAATAACTTATATAGCTATTGGTATACTTTACACTGTCTACAAATGCAAGATGTGGCAAAACCTTATAAAAGATACTGTAGAGACTCATTAATGAAATTCGAAAGAAAGATATGCTATCAGATAAACTCTAGAGAACAGAGCAGGTGTTTCCTCAAAACCAATTGGGGATCGTCTCCTTTTTGAACGTGGAATGTAAGATACTATTTGCCAGAAGATTGGAAATATTCATGGCGGCTAACGGATATATTTTGGCTAAAGCAAGAAGGTATTCAAGGCTTCAAATGGTTTATTATGACTGCATACAACTACTTAATGCATATAGATGATATCACACCTCTATTCCTGACCACTGCAAGGGAATTATCAGAAAAGGTTTTACCGAAATCACTTTGGCAATCATCCGAGAGATGCTTTGTGTGATGAAGAAATATCAGACCTGCAGGCAGAAGTACCAAATGCAAGGATATCATTTGGGATTCGTCTTCCAAATGAGGCTTCATTGATGAGATGGTCGCACTTATATTGCATAACCACGTTCATGCCCGGTCGTCAACCTTATCTCATGCAATTTTATGTAAATAAAACGTCAAGGAAATTGGTTCAATGTAATCCCGAACGACTCCAACATCAGCAGACTCTACCTAAGGAAGGACTCCGAGTAAGTTCATAGCAAGGTTTTGCCACCAAGCTTGGATGTCTACCTCGTCTGACAATCCCTTGTGGTACGTCTGTTTCACAGACGTGACAATAGAATTAACAACAAACATGACCTTGCGAAGATAGTCATAAGTACCGCTATGTCAAAACTTCACAAATGTTAGCTGAATCTCCGAGCTGGAACTCCCAATCTCATTACTGGAGATGAAGGTGGCGAATGCAAGCCAGATGATGATGTTGAATTCAGAACAGATATGAAGCGCTATGCTAGCAGTGCAGTATATACAAACTAAATCCACTTAAAACGCATAGCCACCGTCAGTAAAACATGCATACGGCACCAAGTGCTGGGTGAAAATATATTGCAGCGATGTAGAACAGAAGAACAATAAGCCTTCAAACAAAGTGCAAACAATGGAGATGATAGAGAGTATAAAAAATATTAGGACTACATAGACAGCAAACTAACTTAGTCAGATATTGGTAATCTGAAGAGCAAACTACCTTAGTCAGATATTGTTCATCTAGACAGCAAACTGACTTAGTCAGATATTGGTCATCTGACACTTGCCGAATTTAGTTCTGGTTGGCGTCGATATATGACAAAAAGTGGGACCGATAGTGCAGGCTGCTGATTGTGCCACCAAGAACTCTTTGGCGTTCTACAACCCCAGCTCCGGTGGCCATGAGAAGGCGTTAAGTAAATTGACAGAGATCATAAAAAGAGAAAAACAAATCAAAGAAGCCCTAGCCACTAAAAGAAAACACTTTCATCAACTTTGCTAAAGGCAGATAAGGATGACAGACGTCTAAAGAAGAAATTTGTACACACACATGAGAAATAAAATGGATTGTGTTCTCAGACACCATAAGATGAAATGTGTGTCTAGATGTTCTCAAGTGGTTATGGATGACTTGACATAATGAGTGGAGAAAATTGGAAAGTTTTCTAGAATAATGCCACTTTTTAAACTTTTTCTCTTAATATACTTTAATTGTTTTTTGCATGATCTTTTTGTGGTATCTAATCTTTTTACATATGATTTTATAAATCTCATTGAGAATGATGAGCCTTGTCAGTCCATTGCCACTTCTTCTTTCTCTGAGTTCTTTCTACTATTCGTCTTTTTTACTTAATCTCTTCTTTTGCTTTTCTAAAAGGGTGCAACTTGCAAATTTTTTTCATTCGTTCAATTAAAACTCAAGACAATTACTATCATATTGTATAGGGAATACCTGGTACTGTAAACAACTTTGTTTACACGACAACTATTTTTTTTCTTTCTTTTTTTGGCTCCATTTCGGATATGATATAATTCAGTCGAGTGATTATATATATGTGAAAACACGTTATAACTAATTGATATATGTAATGCATATATATATATATATATATCTACAGAGAGAGTAAACTTTGTTTTTTCAATGAACACCTTGAGAGTGCATTATATCTAGCAGCCCGTGTAAATAACTTGGTTTACAATATTAGAGAAATTCAAAGTTTATAAATGAATATTACGATTTAAATAATGAATATTGAATATCATATGTAAATGTTTTGTACCCATCGGTTTTCGACGGCGAAAGACCAAAATAGATTTTTTACACACAATGTCGAACATATTCAATTCAAATCATTAATTATATGGTCAGAAGCATGTTAATGATGTTTTTTGTGCAATATTTCATGAATTTCATCTACTAAACGAAGCATTGTATCCACAAACGATGTAAGATTTGCATTGTAGCAAAGGAGTTTGACGTTCTGTCAATAACATATAGTATACATATAAATAAAAATACCCCTATATACTATATAAAATACCCCGATATACTATATGTTTTTATATAGTATATAGGGGTATTTATGTATATATTTATACTATATATTAGTGACAGAACGTCGAACTCCTGTGATTGTAGCCTTGCCTAGGCCTTACCGTTTCTTTTTCTTTTTGTCAAAGTGACGTTTAAATGATGAACTGTTTCAAGATTAACTAACACTATTATTTTAAACTATGTTATGCTGTATATGAGTGCAGATTGCCACCATAATACCACAAGTGACGTCATTGAAATGTTCGGAATAAAATCGTCAAATTTAGAAATGGTAATCAGAATAAAGAAATCAAAAACATTTATTTACTCACATCGTAATATTTTCCTATCGCAACGGTTACAGGATATTCTTATTACCTGGTAGCAAGTTCTATGCCTGATTAATCTCGATATTAGTGCTGAAAATATCTGGTTTATTGATATTGTTCCGCTACTTTTGTTGAGTTTGAATTCGCAAATTTGAGGGCGTCAGAACCCTTGTTTTCAACCGGAATCGTAGTGATAAAGACCTTCCAAGTGAATTTTTGCATCGGGGAACAGGGATATAAAAGTTGATTTTCTCAAAAAGTAAGAAAAATACAATAAATTAATTTTGCTTGAACACTAAACAAAAATTGATTTCGGAACAGCTGGAATTATGAAGGTATCTCTAACAGTATTTTTATTATTATTATTAAATATTATGTAAGTTAACAAGCTAATTGAGACTTATATTATATATCATTGGATTCTTAGGTAAAATCTGTGTTTTCGTTTAAATATCACATACAGTGCATACAACAATAATGATAATGAAAATATATATATTTATTTTGATCAAAAAATAATACGGGCAGCCACTTCATATACACGTGCAAATCAAAAGGTCTCCAATGCTTTTAAATGACATACGTATCAAAATACTAGTAAACGTTTCTGTCATAATTTGCGTGCCCATGTGTTTTAGCTTGGGTGACCAAGATACATTTTACGGAATAGCAGTTGAGACTGCTTGTTTTACACATGTTCATAGTTTAACTGTCGAAATCGGATATATCTAGATTTAATATCCAATGAGAAGTTACATATAACGAGAGCATCGTGGGTAGCGATAGGCCAAGGACTTCTCCTTGCAGGCGGTGTATGGGATTTGCAAAATTATTTAGTCCAGCTGAAATAAATGATTATTCTAATAACTGGTTAATGTAAATAATGAATGTACTTGCAATATTTCCAACGTTGGACATTTTTATCTTGCTATAATCAATATCGATGCTACTATCGTTTGTGCGATAAGATGAGATGAGAAGGTTTTGCACCGTCATCTCGGTTTTCCCTGTCGACAACAAAATAAAACTTGTATTGTGAGAAAGTGACCGTGTATTCTGTATATCCTGCAATTTTTGCATTATACATACAGAAGATGGTATTAAAAACGAAAGCAAATTGCCTGTTATTTACACGATTTCGCTTTAAGCGAAACGCTTCTTTGATGATCAAGAAAAGATGCATTCACTAAACCGAATGAGTGTATACTCCTTTTTACTACCGTGGGAAATATGTAAGCGACGTCATTTTGGTGATTGTGACGTCACTGTTTGGCGAGACTGACTGCCATTTCATTCACGTCTACTAAAAGTGACGTCACTGGAATGTTCAGGATCAAGTCATCAAATTTAGAAATTGAATAAAACGAAAGAAATTAAATATTTATTAACTGACATCGTAAAATTTTCCTATTGCAACAATTCCAGGAGATTCTTTTTATCAGGTATCAAGTTCTGTGCCCGACTATTGTCGAAATTAGTGCTGAAAATGCATTTTTTATATTGTTCCGCTTCTTTAGTTAACTTTAAATTCGTAAAATGAACTGAACCCGCGAAGGGCGTCAGGACGCTTGTTTTCAACGGGAATAAACACCGTAGTGATAAAGACCTTCCAAATGAATACTTGCCTCGACGAAACAGGGACACAAAAAGTTGATTTTCTCCAAAAGTAAGTAAATCAAAATACATTAATTTTGCTGGAACACTAAATTAGTCATTCTGATTTCAGAACAGTTGGAAATATTAAGATACCTCTAACAGTATTTTTATTTTTATTATATATTATGTCCCTAGCATAACTGGCATGATGTCCCTAGCATAACTGACATTGTGTCCCTAGCATGACTGACATCATGTCCCTAGCATAACTGGCATGATGTCCCTAGCATAACTGACATTGTGTCCCTAGCATAACTGACATTGTGTCCTAGCATAACTGACATGATGTCCCTAGCATAACTGACATTGTGTCCCTAGCATAACTGACATGATGTCCCTAGCATAACTGGCATGATATACCTAGCATAACTGATATGGTGTCCCTAGCATAACTGATATGGTGTCCCTAGCATAACTGACATGATGTCCCTAGCATAACTGGCATGATGTCCCTAGCATAACTGACATTGTGTCCCTAGCATAACTGACATGATGTCCCTAGCATAACTGACATTGTGTCCCTAGCATAACTGACATTGTGTCCCTAGCATAACTGATGAGTCAATGTGATGTCCAGCATAACTGACATGTGTCCAGCATAACTGACATGATGTCCCTAGCATATGAATGATGTCCCTAGCATAACTGACATGATGTCCTAGCATAGCATATGTGTCCCTAGCATAACTGACATGATGTCCCTAGCATAACTGACATGATGTCCTGCATACTGACATGATGTCCCTAGCATAACTGACATGATGTCCCTAGCATAACTGTGTGTCCTGCATAGTCCTGCATAACTGCATGTGTCCCTAGCATAACTGGCATGATGTCCCTAGTACACTGACATGTGTCCCTGCTAACTAAGTGCATGATGTCCCTAGCATAACTGACATTGTGTCCCTAGCATAACTGCATGATGTCCCTAGCATAACTGACATTGTGTCCCTAGCATAACTGGCATGATGTCCCTAGCATGAATGACATGATGTCCCTAGCATAACTGACATGATGTCCCTAGCATAACTGACATTGTGTCCCTAGCATAACTGACATTGTGTCCCTAGCATAACTGACATGATGTCCCTAGCATAACTGACATGATGTCCCTAGCATAACTGACATTGTGTCCCTAGCATAACTGACATGATGTCCCTAGCATAACTGACATTGTGTCCCTAGCATAACTGGCATGATGTCCCTAGCATAACTGACATTGTGTCCCTAGCATAACTGACATTGTGTCCCTAGCATAACTGACATGATGTCCCTAGCATAACTGACATGATGTCCCTAGCATAACTGACATGATGTCCCTAGCATAACTGACATTGTGTCCCTAGCATAACTGACATTGTGTCCCTAGCATAACTGGCATGTTGTCCCTAGCATAAATGACAAGGCTTCCCTAGCATAACTGACATGATGTCCTTAGCATTACTGACATGGTTTAGTTCAAACATAGTTTATTTGAATTATTGATATTACAGTATAATGTACAATTTACACTTTTGTTAACCTATTAACTTGATACAAATATATTAATATATTCTTGATAGACAACACTTATACTATGTTTGAAAAAAAATAGATACATGAGTAGGGAAAGTAAATTAGATAGGAATTAATGGAGGAAAAGATATAAACGGAAAAAATATTTATTGTGCTACCGAAAATAACCTATAAATATAAAGCCAGTACATGTTAATCATATTCAGTATAAATTACAACAATTAATATTCCAATAAATATCTCATTTATTGCATTAGTGATATGAAGCTTCAGGTATTACTATATGAAGGTTTTTGTTACGGGCCCCTTCCATTATTAGGGCTTTCACCAATGTTTTTGTTATGTTCTTTATTATTATTCTGCACAAAAAGTTATATACAATTGATTTCCTAAATGGTAAGAGTTATGCCAATGAATGTGTCATCAAATTGTAGGGCATGAGTTGAAGGTTTGAAAGCATCAATTATGTTGGTCAAAAATCCAATATGACCGCTATGACCTCACTTCCGGTTTCAAACGTATGTCAATATCTCGTTATGGGCTTGACGATTTTCTTTCTATTTTGGATATGCTATAGAGAATAAAAAATGGAGCAAATAACTAATGTAGCACATTTCTGTAAAACGTCAACTTCCGTTGGAAATCTTTTTTTTTAAATCCTTAAAAAAATCTTCTTCTCAAGTTCTAGAAAGCCCAGGGACATGATTTTAGTCTGTATCATGCTGATATACATGGCTACCTACGCAATAAGTTTACTAATACGAATGACCTTGACTTTCATTCAATGTCACCTGGGCCAAAAATTTTAAAATCTTCAAATGACTTATTGACAAATTCTAGAAGGCATATAAGCTTCATATTAATTATGTAGCATGCTGACATAAATGTCTTACAAATCTATTAATATGAATGACCTTGACATTCATTCAAGGTCACATAGGCCAAACAACTTAATATAATTAAATGACTTCTTGTGAAGTTATAGAATGCCTAGAGGCCTAATATAAGGCATGTAGCATCCTGAAATAAATGCCAGCTGCGGGTGTTAATATGATTGCCCTTGACCTATATTCAAGGTCACAATGACCAAAAATACTATAATCTTAAATGACATATTTTGAAATTCTAAGAGGCCCAGAGACGACCTAATATTAGGCCTGTAATATGCTGACATACATATCTACCAAGTTTACTAATATGATTGATTTTTACCTATATTGAAGGCCACATGAGCAAATAAACCTAAAATCTTCAAATGAGTTCTGAAAGGCCTAGATACTTGAACTTGGACCTATAACATATTGACATAAAAGGCTACCACGTTTGTCAATATGAATGACATTGACCGAAATTCCTTGTTGGTGAGAAACCCATCAAAACGTTCAATGGCAATTTCTAGTTAAAATACATTTTGATTTTGTAGCAATACTAATATGATATACTATAATATTGCTAATTCCAGTTATGCCTTTGACATTACTGACATGGTGTCCTAGCATTAATGATGATGCTTCCAGCATTACTGATATTATGTTTAAGCATTAATGATATAATGACTTTAGTATTACTGATATCATGTTTTAGCATTAATAATATGATGTTTTAGCATTACTGATATAATGAAGTTATTGTTATTTATATATATTTTTTGTCCCTAGCCTTACTGTTGTCCCTAGAATTAATGACATGATGTCCTTAGCTTGACATGATGTCTATAACATTACCGATATGTTATCCCTATCAGTATCGATACTGTTGTCCTAGCATTACTGATATGATGCATCTAGAATCACATATATAATGACGCTAACAGTGCAGATATGGCACATATGATACCCCTATTATCACTGACATGTAATACTTAGCATTACTGATATGCTAGATCTAGTATTTCTAATATGATTCCCATGGCAATACTGATAAACAGACCCTTACATTACTGACAAGTGCTTCCAGCATGTAGTGTCTGGTGCTGTAGTGTTGCACTTGTTGGTAAAGTCGAGAAGCATTCCGAGAAAAAAAATGAACATGGCGGTGATGGCTAAAATAAGTGAGCTACACGATGTTGAAATGGAGTTTCTACAAAGTATGGGATATAACACATCCAAAGGAGATTGTGGATGAACACAAGTATGGGTACTGTTTAACACCACAAGCGTAGATTTTGTGATTTCGGCTTGGTTTTTGAGGTTCCCATTAGAGGGGAGACGACATTTCGACCGGACAGGGAAATGTCTACCTGGCATATTTTTCGTAAATTTCCCGATTCATCAGGCCTAAACTTCGTCAATAATTTGTCAATTTTGTAAATCAAGCACTCATTGGAAAGATAAAGTATTTCATTTTAAGGTAAGATATGCGTCAATGGTGTTCAGAGCCCATTTATAAACATAATCACGGTTTTAAAAAAATAGGTCCGTTTTTCTCGACTGCGGAGTTCATACCCTTGATACTATAATATACATATATAATCTATATACTGTTGGTTGAAACAAATTCGTGCCAGGTCCCTATGTTCCAGCATTAATGATATACTACTTCAAGCATTACTGATGGATCCATATTTGTTAAACACTAATTGTGCAAGAAATAGAGAGATATAGGACAAACGATTTATACATGTAGGTGTAATTACTCGATAATACCACTTTGTATCATGTTTATAAGATATAAAACAAATATTTAACAAATATGCCTGCTTTATATCAGACACATACGGAGTGAATACACGAGACAATTTTATGTAGTATAGACAAGTTTATGTAGTATACGTATCTACGGTGTGATCAGTACTCCTATTCATACCTTTAAATGTTAAGACGAAATGTGTAATTGAATCTGACGTAACTCTATAGTGTTGGTAAATATCTATTCTTTAGAAAACTGAATAAAGAACATTCTATTGCAAACCAGTATTTGTTCGGACATACTAATACTAAGACTAGTTATTGCGTAGGGAGACAAGAATCCATGTGTCGTTAATGTAACAGGGTTATATTTGTGATTGTTTAAATATGGTTTGTTATATTATCTGAATAGTATGAAAAGGATGTAGGATTGCATTATACATTTTTATTAGAATCATTGACTGACAGAAATATACTGTCATTCCATCGCTGCTGTGATAGAAAGGTTAACATGTGCAGTTTATATTCCTGAGGAAAAAAGTAAAATCAAAATAGATTATTGAAAAAAGAATTCATTTGAATTCTACTTGTCTGGTTTATTTCTTTCTATCACATTCCTTCAATGGTCTTTTTCTAATCTACAGATACTTTTCAAACATCCCGATTTATACATTTAAGTGAACATTAAGCTACTATGCAGGAAAATACTATTATAGGTTTACATAGGAAACTCGTCTTTGGGTGAACGTCATCGACGATTCACACCTTAGAGATTCAGCGTAATTACTGTGTACACAGAGACTTAATAATTATTGTCTCATATACACACAAGGAAAGTGTTAATACCGGACGATAAACAAATGATAATTATTGAATGGTCAATATTGAAAATATACTTTAGTGTTACAACAAGATTTTGTCGTGTTTCTTGTGTTTCCTTGTGTAACTGGTTCAGAATGGAGGAAATGAGTGCTCTACCCCTAGCGATATATGGGTAAGGACAACAAAACAAATGTATTGTGTTTCTGGCGTCATCCTGAATAGGTAGATGCCTAATATTCATAAACGAATAATTGTATTAGCTTGGTATTTGTGTTATAATAATGTTTGCATTAGGTATAGGGGAGGTTCATGATTCCATGATTAGATACACCTTATAAATATCTGTCTGATAACCCAAGCTTTTGATAGTTGTCAGCTTCATTGGTTTTTGCAGCAATATATATAACACTGATCCTAGATCAACAGCAAAACATGATATATATATTTTTTAATACTGCAACAACGAACTACTACAAAGTGACGTGTAACATTCTTTCGGTCTTAGATTGTGGGCGCTTAATCGTGTTAGAGAATCGTCTGGACGATCTTTTACTATACTATTGTCATATTCGTAGGTTAATATATGTACCTGTCTATATAGTACCGATATGACAAATCAAACAAGTCTACAGCCTTCTATCAACCACATGTTAGCACAGTTTTACCATAGTGTGTTGGCGTTCTAAGATAATTATCATAAATGCATATCGGGGAAAACAAAGTAAATGTTATATTGTCTCAAGCGTGGATTATGCAGGTCTTGTGGTCTTTTATATATTTTTTATGAAACGTAAAACTCAATTGAAGTGACTATAACGTTACATCAACATTCTTATAGCTTTATTTCTGACGTCAATAAATGTTATTTTCAAAACTTAAATTCGATTTGGCATCATTTTCTAATTGCAATGTTCTTTTGGTTTGATTAGTTTAACGTCCGTCCTATTAACAGCCAGAGTCATTTACGGGCGTGTCATGGTTGTTGGTGGAGGAAAGCCGGAGCACCCGGAGAAAAAACAACCGACCAGCGGTCAGTACCTTGCAACTGCCCCACAATGGATTCGATCTCGCCACCCAGAGGTGGAGAGCATGTGGTAATATGTCGGTACATCTAAACCACTCGGCCATCACGACCCCCTGCAATGCTCTAACAACCTCTATGGTCTATATATATACACCTGGTAACTCCACAATGATTTATTGTATCTCTCATATAACCAACACGTCATGGATAACTATAAACATTGTAGTCGCACTCTTCTGTCAGGAATAACAAAATAGGTGAAAGGTTATATCTGATGGGTGACTGCTCAAATCTCCTTAATGCCAAGTTACACTACGTGTGGTGTTAAGCTAAATGTCACGCTGTTGGTTTCATGTCATCCTTTTTTACGTTTAAATGGAAAATAAAAGACAAATTAAAGGATTAAAACGAACATGCATATTTAACATAACGGACATTAACTTTCAGTTTTCCATAGTATACATATCTGTTATGTGATCCAACATTATAAACACCACGTCCATTCACACCAATGTCTATTTTACCTTTAAATGCAAGACGAGACTTAGATGTATATGTGTGACTCAACAAAACCTTTTTTATATCGTCAGTAATTATGTGCAATTTAAGTATTTACCGCCCTGTATTGAACAGGCCTATTTGTCTGAAAAATACGCAAGGGTGTCGTGAAGACTAAGCGTAATATATATTGAGAATAATATTTAGATGTGCATTTTACATAGAATACAATCAATATCATTGTGCACTAAATGGAAATATTCTTGTGCATTTTTCAAAACAAATAATTTTTAGCTGACGGTTATATATATAAGTATCACATATTTTAAAGGCCCACTACCTTTCCGGAGCAAAATTTATAGGTTTCTTAAAAACATTAATAACAAAAGAAAATATATATCGATGGCTTAAGATGAGGTTACAACACCAAACATATGCAAGATTTCCTGTCTAATGTACGATAACAGTGGAGATTCATTTCGCTGTTTTGCCGTCTGGCGCAGTGATAGTCAACTACCGCGCGGCATTTAGGACGACGGCGGGAAACATAAAACGACCCGCGTTATGAAAATTAACATTTTATTTATTCTAATTAAACAATTCTGAAGTGATGATAAGTGTGCTAGTAAACGTATAGTTAATAACTTATGCAACTCTACAAAATTATTGATCTCGTTTTACATTCCTATTTTAAAAATTAAAAGCCGTTTCGGAAAGGTAGTGGCCCTTTAAAATCTTTAATTATAGTAGGATATAGATATTTATCAGGGATATCTTGAAGCGATTATGTATAAATTTTATATAAACATTTATGATCACATAAGCGGCCCATTCAGCCATCCCATACGACCATATGATGAATATCGTAAGACACGTGTAATAACAGTAAACGCTATTGTGACGTCACAGGTAATACTGACGTCATAATTACAATATAATGTTCAACGATGGTCTCTTTAGATGATATACGTCAGATCTCACCACTCTTATATAAAAAATAAAAGTTCTGTCTTTCTATTTTTTTCACTGCACTGTATATGGAATTCCAATGATTTTTGTAAATCTCAAAATTTTACAACATTTAGTGGTGTATTACATACTAAAAGCTTTTCGTGATTCGGGATTATGAAGAATACGGTACATTTAACATTAACCCCTGAGGAGGGAGTTATTTGAATTAAGTAATGTGCTGTCATATTTTTACTTAAATAGGAATACACACATTTCCTGTCACTTCCTCTTTGATATACGGTGCATTTGAGCGTAGTAAACAGACGAGTTTTTCTTTATATTAGATTGATGATACGAATTGAAAATTGTTCAGTTTTTGCGAGCCTAAGCCGGTTTACAAATATGACAGATTTTGTTTATCATATGACTAATATTTATCTTTGTTTCACCCCGTGTGGAATGTTCCGCCAGATTCTCAATCCATCGATCAGTTGCAATTCTGTACATACCCCTAAAAAACATACGTCTGTCAAGTACAAATGCGCGTGATAAATAGTGTGAATAATTTGACATATTAATCAAGTTTAATCATGCACGTCCATTTTATTTTTTGCATGTAAATGGCAAATAAATAAAGCGAAAATGTTGAAATCTATCAATTTTGCACATCGTAAGCGACTACAAAATAGATATTTGATAATGTGACGTTTTCATGACGTCACAGATTGCAGGCCTTTGGAAGTCGTTTTTTTCAAAGCTGTGAAGTTACTGTTTGATTAAGGAGATTTGAAAGATTTTTCATCAATTATCATGTGGAAAGCGATACAAAAAAGGTGATAATTGATACTGATTAGTGTGGTGTCGTCGTTCAATGCATCGTTTCATATACAGATATACAGTTGCTATTGTAGTGGAGACAATGATATTTTATAGACATTGCTGTATGAAATGTATTCAATTCCCCCTAAAGCACACATTAATTGAAAACATACATATTGAATCTATAATCGGAAACAACATTACCTAGTAAACACATTCCGGAAATACTTTAGGTTCAATTTCCATTATGAGGAAAGAAAGGGTTATTGGAACCACTACCACTCAGTAGCCACCTATGCATTCAGATATTAGATACAAAAATATGTTAAATTAGAGATTGGTCTGGAAAACTATCAAATAATGTTAACAACAAAGTAAAATATTACCTCAGTTCAGACAAGGAAGATCTCCCCTTCCGTCCTGGTGGACGCCATTGCGAAATCATACCTTAGGCGGTTGTGCGTAACAATTATACATACATGTATATAGTGAGTTAGTATGTATTGGTTTTTATGATATACTTGCTGGTATATTCTAAATTCTATTGCAAGTAAATAATAAAGATAAACTAAAGAACACATAAATGTGTTTATATTTCTAAATCTTATTTGAGAATAACTTTTAGAGACATTTTTTTAGTATACGTATCTGCCACGTGATTCATTTCTATATTATTACTTCATTGTGGGTATTCCCAAGTCTATGGTATTTTTAAATGTATTACCGGGGTGCGTGTGTGGACTAAATTACTTGTATAATTGTAAGCGTAACATTTTTTTCTTGCCTTTGTGTTCGAAAATCTATTCAAAATATTTGTATAGAAATGTCATTTGATAGGATCGTTCAAGGGTGTAAGACAAATATTGTGCACAACTACTAACGTCTTACATAGGGTGTTTACCATGCATTTAAGCATAGTCAATGTTGAACATTAGCACTACATGTGGAATATGTTTGTGTCCAATTCGGTCCATGCCACCGTTAACACAATAAAACGTTGTTCAATTCATAAATGTTTGGCGTATAATGTTACTATCTTTTCAAGTATTACAATGTAATAAATACCTAATAGGCTTTATCCCAAATGTATTATACTACTAATACATACCACAAATAACAACGTTTATGAATGAAAAATAGTATGAGAGAAGTGTATGGGTATATTTTTTGGTCGGAAGGAGGCCTTTCCCACTGCAAGCGTATGGGTTTTGACTGAATCTAAGCCCATTGATTCATTATATGAGAATGAAAGCACCCGAGAAATAATGGAGTTCTTTTGGTTTGTTTATATGTCGTCTGCTAGTGTACATGTAGTAATATTCTTTTAACGCATAGCTCCTTTGTTTGATTGGAGTTGTTATTGAACGTATTGAACGTATCGCCCGTTACAATGCACGAGCACAGGTTAGTATTTGAATACTAACCTGTTTCGAGCAGGTGCGCGAGTTAGTATTTGGTTATCAACCTGCGTCCGTGCATAGTTGTAGGGTATGGAACATGGGTAAGACATACCACAGGGTTTGTTACATCGGAAGGCTGCATGGAGCCTGGATGACAGGGGTACACAGAATCAATATTGGAGAAACGAACGTTCCTTGTATCATTATTTAAATATCGCAAGAGTAAAGTTGACGCCTTTGTATATAATACGCGTATGATATACAAAGACATTATACTATTCGGGAAATGTATAGTATACATGTATGTCCGTAAAATTGACGGTAAAATAAGGATTGCAAACAATACACAGTTTAAAAAAAAGAAAAATTCTTTTTAAAGTATTATTATAATAAATCTATAAAAAGACACCAAATCGTGATATGCACTCTCATCGAATGCAATGTTATTAAAGTGTTGTTAGATATGTATACCTGTATTTTGTAAAACAGCGAGCTCCATATTCTTAGTCTGTATTATTCGTTGTTCATCTTTTCTACAAAATAAAATATCTTCATTTAAATGTTGACTTGAAGTATTATCCTGCAGTCGCTAGTCGTGTGTAACATGTATATATACACGATGTGTATCGCGGGAAGGGTTCCGAGTGAGTAAACCAATCAAATGGTAAGTTGGGGAAATTATATTTTTACTAAAAAGAGAAATTATATTGCAAATTAAAATGACCGTAAAAACAATGTTATGTGCATATGAACTGAATTGTTAAAGCGATCCGTTATGTTTGATTCGCCAACGAGTAGACAGCGATATTGAAGGGATGGCTTTTGAAGGGATGACTTTTGAAAACACTAGTTTGTGATCGCAAAAGTATTGAAAATACTTCAAATAGAATAAAATATGTGTGATCGGGTGGTGTGGTGAATAAAGGAACATAGAAATTTTGATGAAAGACTTTCACATCGTGAGAGATTGAAGTCGTATTATGAAGCTTATGATAATTTCGTACATCCGTCTAGGCGAGAATGTTACAGACGTTATTACCTCACACGACAGGCGACAAAATCACAATGTAGACTCCGAGATGCAGACACGAAGAAGTAGTCGAACAAGGAAAAATCCACATTGGATGGTGGATTATGTGGTCACACCCGAGTAGATTTTACTACATAGTTTGTTAAGTTAATTAATGTGTTATGTATATATGGGACAAGGAAGTAATTCCAACCGTGTGGACAAAACAAAATTGTCAAATTTTCGAGGCGATCTGCCCCTTTATCAAGACATACAAAACGAACACGATTACATAATAGGATACGAACAGTAATGCGGGACAAAGTAGACAAATATTAAACTATATAGCACAGTGGAACGCAATTTACCCTTCGGCAAGTGGCAGCCGAAGGCCGGATCTACAAAAGTGTATCCATGCTGTTCGGCAGAACGCTAAAAATATGAGCGATGACTGGAAAGCGTGCCACGTGTGACGTCAAATGTGTGGCGAAATAGATTTATAGTGCTCATTGGTATAGGATGCAAATTTAGTCGTCTATCTCATCGATGTGTTGGCAAAGAAGCAAAGTCCCAAATTTAGTCGCCTTTTGCTGGGCAGCATACAAAAATGTATGTAAAGGATAAAAAACGCGTAGAACAGAACGGGAAATGCTGGAAATAGGGATAATTAATTGAAAAGCAAGTGATCAATTGATATTAATTTGTATATTTAACGTTCGTTAATGCCTTTGGGATAGCGGGTCTGTAGATAGGTAATCCATAATCTCTCTCTCGATCGACGCTTGGTTTGTGTCCAGTGGGAACAGTGCTCAATTGCAATCACCTGCATGTCTTTCCAACTATGGATGGGCAAGTTGAAATGTCTGGCAACCGGATAGTCAGGTTTGTTCTGTTTGATAGACCAGCGGTGATTGTTGATTCTGACGTTGAGTGGACCACCGGTTTCCCCAACGTATTGCATTGTGCATTTCCTACACGAGAGGAGGTAGATGACATTGCTGGATTTGCACGTCAGGTTCTGTCGGATGTTGTATGCTCTGTTGTTGATAGCACATTCAAATGTGTCTGTGGATGCTGTGTATGGACACATCATGCACCGTTTATTGTTGCATGTTTGGAATGAACCCGTTTGTGCAGCAGGAGCAAGAGGAGGAAGTTTGCTGCTCACTACAAGGTCTTTTACATTTTTTGGTCTGCGGTAGGCTAGTAGCGGTGGCTCTGGGAAAATACGCCTAAGTTTTGTTGATGACTCAATGATTTTCCAGTGGTTCCTTAGGATAGAAGGGAGATGTGGTTAGTTAGGGTGGAATGTTACCACACAGGGAACATTCTTTGACCCTTGTTAAATGTATAATACAATAGTAAATGATGGAGACCCGCGGACAATGGCCAGGTTCTCTTAACATTGCTGTATGATGTTCAATGTGGTCTATGGCCGAGAAATGTATACAGTGTCTCTTTCTGGATTGATGATGCACCATGCGCAGGTGACAGTATCATCACCAGTCTGGAGTACTCTTGAGAGCCACCAGAAGAAATAGGCGATCCTCAACTCATCTGGAATGGGTGGAAGATTTACTGTATAGGAAGAGAAAGACATATTTATTTATTTTAATACGATATAAAATGGCACTATAATACATTTCAATATCAACTGTTACTTTTGTTACCATAAATTTATATATCTTAAAAATTACATATAGTTTCAATTATGGAGATGTATACGAAGGGGATACCCTTGTGGAGATGGAAGAGTCCAAGCCAGGATCTCTATTGTATGGAGTCCGCTACTCATTCTGCTGAAGAATGATTATTGTTTAGTTATATATATAGATTGAATACATGTATAAATAAACAACAATTCCCTCTCTCTAAAGAATAATAACATTGGGAATGGGGATGGTTTGTCGCATAAGTCATATACTAAATATAAATCTGTATAGTGATACATGTAATTAATTATGAATGTTCCCATGCTACATTTGTAAAAAGGATGGTAAGACCACTAGAGGTCAGACATGAGGAGAAGAAGTGCCCTTATCCCAATCGATTTACAACTTCGAACATAATAACTTGTTGTTCGTTTTAAGTGTAAACAATTTACGTATTTATCAAGTAAACGAAACTATATCTATTTGCCTGTTCACATACATATGTGTGAGGTCAAACGAAGGTGCAAAATGTCATCTCCGCCTATTCGAATACTCCGGTTATTTGCATATTTTCTTCTGGAAAATGACTTCAAATTCAAATAAGCGGAATCCTCTGCATGTACTTGTCGAAATACTGAAATTTCATTTTGTATCAGATATACTGCATGTAACGATGACAAGGTGGGACATATGGTCTGTGGTAAATTGTAAATATGTACAAAGTTGTTGTTGAATTAATGAAAAGTTTAAAAGAGTAAATATGGTGTTACATTGCGAAGTGCCAGCTACCATACTTCAAGTGTGTAACAGTCATATTGTAACGTATTAAGAATTGTTTCTCTTACTTTTTGGAATTTGTGATAGTGATGGTGGAAAGTTAAGCATTGACGCGGACGTCAATATTTAAAAAAAAAACAGGGAGTAATGTGGCGAATTTGGATTTGTATGGTATGTATTGGCCTGTCCTAAAGCAGAAGTGAACTTATGTATTGAGCATGATTATTTGGTATGGAAAACTGTGCGAGTGTGATCTTCTTATAACAAGATCGAGACAACTTGTAAACAGCTGATTTTTGTTTACCTCTGTATTCGGCTGAGTTTACTCGACTATTCTTATGATAAATAGCGCCAGTATTAATTAGGGTGTTAGTGAAATTATTATTCTAGCTGTAGAACATGTAGTTTGTGTAAATCTAATCACTTTTCTCTTTTAATGATTTTTCTTTTCTACTGGGTCTTTAAATTAGCTATGTCCCGTCACCATTACAACACTGCTAGTGGTATACGGGATTCGTCCTACAGCCTACTTATACAAGGTAAAATTGTAATCATATCGATAATTTTAGAAGTTGTTAGTATATTGTGTAAAACCTATGAATTATATTGTCATTTTCGCAATGATAGTTTTATTACTTATGGGTTATAAACGTCTGAACGCATGGTTTGTTTATCTTAGTTCATCCCGTTCCCACTCTCAACATGGCGAGCAATGTATCGTCGTGAGAGAACTACTTCGGAAGCGTACGGTTGTAATAGTTCGCTTTTAGATGTAATAAATAATAATAGTCTATAAATGTAATAAGAAAGGTTTTACTTATATTTTAGAGATACATTTTTGATGTAAAACATGTATTTCAATCGATAAATTCCCGCACTATGTTGCGGAAGGAATCGTCTAGACACGGCTGTTCGATCGAAGTAAGTGCTACCGTTGACCCCGCACGTGAGGTCACATTTTCCTTATATGGACATATTCCTCATCTGATGAGGAATTTGCCTCATCTGGTGAGGACGTCCTAAAATGGTGAGGACGGAAGGTTATAAAAGGCGGCGTGTATCGCTGTTTCGACAGTTCTAGCCCGTCGGCATTGGTGTATGCATGCGCCTTTTTATAACCACTATAGATATAGCCTAAACAGTAGCAAAGTTAGTATACAAGTCAGGGAGACTACTTGTATGGTCTTATCAGACTTTTGGATTTTTTACAGTCATTAGGCCCACAGTATATTATTTCATTATGAAATAATGTAAACAATATTAACCTTTGTTAAGTTCTACGGAATTTCAGATAATATACCAAGTCATATAACCGTATTGGTTAAAATAATTGCCTATAAAGCATTTATTTTCTTTGTGGAAGAGGAGTGGTATATTCTAGAGAAATTGATTTATTGTATAGTAATTTGAATATTATTGGTATGGATTAGGGAAAAAATACCTACAAAAATAACTCTCTCTGGTACCTTGTAGATATTAATTGTCATTGTTGAGTTTGAAAATGTTTAATTATACAAAGAATCAGTAATTTATCTTTGGACTTCTTGTTTTCTTTTAAGTTAAGTGTTTTGGAAGAGATAAATAAGGATTTGACAAGGCGTATGTTTATAGAACTCGAAGATACTTCTACTAGTGGTCCAAGAGGACCTGAAGAATAATAGACTGAGGAAAGTGGTCGTGACCACACTTTTCCTGGTCAAACTTGACCCACAAGGAAACAGGATTGTAAAGATAGTGTGGAGTAGGGCGAGAGCCTGAAAAATTACATACACACACAACCACAGTTTCGTTACAGTTTCATATTATGTAATCATGTTCGTTTTGTGTGTCTTGATAAAGGAATAAAGTAATTATTATCCTACATACTTACGTTTGATAGGATCCCGTGGCATATGGAAAATTCTGTTGATTTTACTTTTTAACCCTTATGTATGTGTTTATAGACAGTAGATTATGAATAGTCCAATAATCAGTTTGTACACATAATTAAGCGCTGTACGTACAGTGGTTTATCGTGCAAATAATGAAACAATAATGGGATCTGGATTTAGAACAATGAGGTAATATCAATTGATACTAAATTGATGTGTGTAACATTGCATAAACACCAAAACAAATAAATAATTGCATATAATAGTAAGTAAGCTAACAATTGTTCAAATTGTTACATAGAGGATTCAATTGATATGGCCAGGAAATAAATGAAAAAAAGACAAGGATTTCAAATAAGATTTTAGTCTTTAGTTTAAACGTGAAAATGGTTTTCAAAATCGCAAACATTTAGAATCTGCATAAGATGATCCAGATAATATCACGTGAAAACTTGACAAGCGAACTAAGCTGAAATGTAATTATGGGCCATTTCAGGACAAGCCTTTTTCCCAATTTTAAATTAAATTCATGCTGATTTCATTGTAACGATATGTCGATTGAACATTTGATATTAGAACATGGACATGTAACTTGATGATTTAGCTCCTCAAAACCATATGTAGGCCCATAAGAGAGCCGCAATATAGGGATAATATATTCCCGGTATTGAATAAAGCGCCCTCAATCACCGTCATGTTCAGTACCTTTGCGTTTTGTCGGAATTCCGAATAGTATCACGTAACTGCACGTGGTGAGCCAGGTAACTAGCATAAGCGCACATGCCTTTTGCTTACGTTTTTCTTCTGGCTAATATAAGCAAATCATGCTGTTCATGCATATGTCCACAGAGTGTGTATTTGAAAGATCTAATTCATACATTGCCGTAAAAATGTGTTTCTAATATTGTAATTCCAGTCTGATGATTTCGACCACATGTTTTGTTTATGAAAAGTTGTTGTCATTTTCTCTTGGTTTCCCAACTCTCGTGTTACTTCGAGATTGTCGCGACGATGTTCGGAAGAGTTCTGAATGATCCGGCATTTTTCGAGCCTATTTTTCAAGTGTACACGTTAAACACATTTTTCACTTTTATAATTTGATATATTTCTATTGTTGCAACTTTTTAAAAAGTGGTAAAAAAGGAAACCCCAGACAGACGGAGAAAAATGTGTTTTCACTATGACAAAAATAGCGAAAGTTATAGACCATACAACATTAATGTAGACTCCCCTTGAGTAAGTACCAAAGAAAAAAATCAGATGGCTTTCTATTAATTTACCATCTTTCATACACCATAGTGTAGTTATGACTCAATTTCAATTGATGCTATTATTCCTCGTGAGTCCTCTACAGGTTATAATGCTACTATACATGATGCAATTACAGGATTTGCCATATGTGGCCGTGTTGTCTCCATGGCTAATCAGTCCATTAAAATGCTCCTGTTCATCCTGACAATTATGAATTGCACGGTTTTATAAGGAATGGTCAATAATTTTTTGTTATTATTTTGTTCCTCGGAATTACTTTAATCATGCATACGATTATTTTGCCATGATAGCACACTACACAAAGGACGCAGTGCCCGTATAGCAGAAATTAAAACTCCAATACTCACCTATGATGTAAAGTGTATTTCGGCTGTATGTCAAATCTGTAATATGAACTTCATCGGTCACGTTGTTTGTCCATGACAGGGCTTCACCTTCGGACAGTCACCAGCGGAGTAATTCTGAAAACATGAAATGTTGAACTTACACACTGTGTTGATTAATTGAAAATTATGTATTAAATATTAGAATAGTGTTAATGTAGTTTAAGTTAATTGTTGGTTATATAATTAAACTTCCTGAATATAATGAAAAAAATAGGAAAAGTCCCCAGGCAAAGGGATATAATCCATTACATAATCATGTACCCCAATAATATAGAAAATGTCAAGATTTTAGAAGAAAACCAGATATACTAAACCGTTTACATATTCAAATTTACCAGGAACATGGTTCCAGAGCCTTTCTGTGTAAAATAAACAAATTGAACAAAGATCAAACCTGTAGTGAGCAGAAAAGATGCATGTCTTCGTCCATGACTGGAATCTGTGCAACCAGCACATATATCCGGAAAGCTTGAATGACACTTAACCACCATTAATATGTTTCATTAACAGAACAAATATTCACGAAATGGTATGTTTCATCATTATAACATAAAAAACCCATACTTTTAATAACCTAATTAACCCTTATATTAGTAATCAGTACAATTAGTTAAATTAGCTTAAAAAACATACTTTTAATAAGCTTACCTGAGATGAATAGTATGTAATACAATGAAAGAGCCCTCCCCCAGCCCCCTCCCACCAATTATACCTGGCAGGTATAGATAGCAAACCCCAAACTAGACATTAGGTAAAACAATGTAATTGGCTCCCCCTAATGTTACCAATTCCAAATGTATCAGCTGTAATTTATGTTTTATACCTTTATGGCTTTCGGCACTCCAATATGGCGGAGACGACTGACCCCCCTCCCATCCTACAATTTCTTAATTTGACCGCCAAGTCCTGGTTCACCTAAACCGGAAAATGCATACTATTCCGTGAACTAAATTCTTACGACTGAGGAGACCATGCACCGCGCACCCATGTGACCGTACCCATTTGATGTTAAAAACGCACATGTCACACGTTTACAGCCCTGCTAATTACCTGAATCCACGTTATATGTACCAATAACTTACTGGTCAATTCTAAATAAACTGCATGCATAGTCACATTGACACGTTTTATTCTAAAACTTGGCGACTTACCTTTGTGTCCATGGAATCACTAGGATACAGTGACTGACTCGTATACTTCCGGTGCGTTCGCTAATATAAGCACATCTGATATGGCCAACATGCTGGATGATGATATAGAAAATTGAACATTTGAATCGACCCAGATGTCAATATAACTTAAATTATTCATTTGACAATGCACTTTTTTGGTTTATAAATTATTTTTTTTATTTCAATTGTTATCAAAGAGACGCAATATATTAAAAAAAACAAACATTTTTTTAGAAACGAAAACGGCCTAAGCAAATACTTACTTTATATGCATTATGCATTTTGATGAGACTCAAGTTTTAGTATTAATAAACATTTGTTTGATATACGTGGTATCTATTTAACTGTACCTATTTATTTGGGGAGCATAAAACCGCAAAACTCTTTGATAAAGAAGTTGAAGTAAATACCGTATACAATCCTATATAAGGCATACAACGACATTGTCTTTTTTTCTTCAATTTAACTACATGTGTTCGTCAGTATTGATGAATAATCGATATGTTAATCTCGTTTCAGACATTGTCCCGATCGACGTCTGGACAAGAGCTCCCTCTGAATGAAGTGAAGACCGTGTGAGCTGGCTCAGATGTGGTATTCTATGATGTACGTGTGACTTTTAAGGCATGATTCAATAAAAGTTATGGTGAAGAACTTTTAGCTAGGGAAGCCGTAAATTATTAGAAGGATCAGTAACATTGTTAATGTAGCTTATATATGGATCTATTGATACAAAGATATTCGGTTATATACGGTCGATAGCGTGGATGAAGTGAAAAAAAATGCATGTAAGAACAATTATTGACAAAAGAAAAGAAATAATGCAAAGGACTATTGTAAGATGTGTTCCCATCAATTTTTCAACTAATTGTTAAGAAATTACGTTGCTGTATTTGTAAATATTAAGTTCATCAGGATTCATTTGTAATGTAATCTTTAATTGTAATCTTAAAGAGAAACTTTTGACATTTTGTGATTGTTTTTGTACAAGAAACAAGAGAGGGAAATCGCAAATAAAGTTAACGTATGCTGAGTGGAAAGAATGTTTAGGAGACATATAAAGTTTGTTCAAGGATGAATTATATGAATTCTAGATGGAAAACTTTTTGATTTTGGGGCCAGAAAGGACACCAATCAGACGTAGTTATTTCTTATTTCATATTTTTGTTTTAAACAATTTGATTTAGAAGAGGCCATTTGGGGGTGAGGGTCAGTATATACGTTCTAATGAGAGTTTGAGATAAGAAAAAAACATGACATTGTGATATAAACATAATTCAAGGGACAAGCAGCTGGCGGTTGCTATGAAAAGTATCCTAATCATAAATAAAAGCTATAAGGGATGTAAACAGCTAGGGGTTTGTATCATTCTGACTCTAAAAAAGGAAAAGAGAGGAGCGGAATCGAATGTAAATATTTGGGTGTAGGAAACTTTGAGGATTTAGACATTGTATAATAAGTAGAGTGCTTTATTTGTTTGTTTGCTTGTTCAGTCTCCTTATTTAGTTTTGTATTAATAAGTCACATAAGCTGATCAGATAATACAAATAATGAGTGATTCGGTTGGGGATAATATTAGGTGACAAACACATTAGCAGGGGTCAGTTGTTGTGTTGTTGCTTCAGAATTTAGCATTCCAAATAACTGCACCTAAAATCATATTTTGTGTTGTTGTTTTGCGTGGTGTTATGGTATGAACTTTTAATTTGCTTATATTTTATTGTAAATGTGGTTTTGAAACATGCTAATAATTGTTATACTACCATTACAGATACTCGACGACCTAAATTAAATTATTACAAACATCAATTTTACCCCCAATTCAGATAATCGATAGATCAATTAAGATATTTTAGATAAATAGGTACGCGGGTAATTCACCAAGATAGATAAGGTTACCCTTGAAATAAAGTATACCTATTTAATAGATCTTTCAATTAAACCAGATTTAGCTTGATATCGGCTAGGTCCTCCACTGGTACAGGAACATTGACCTGGTATAAGATTCCCCTACCCTAGTAAATAAACTTTCATCGAATTGCATTCAACATGGAATGTTATTACGCAATGACACCAGATTAGTTTTTCCCTGGTAGTTGATTGGTAACTTGTAAGGGTAGAGAACAATCTATATAACAATCATATTGCTATAATGGACATACGAGTAACTCCCGAGAAGCTACAGTTTTAGTTGTGTAGTCTGAGTTTTAGGTTGGAGGGTGTTTTTTGGATTATCTCATCAATAGGGATACATTGTTTATGTAATAGGATATAAGTAATCAAACAATTGAACTGTGATTTTGCTTCATAGTATAGTGTATCACCTTCATCAATATGTTTAATAATTATAATTATTTCGCTTGTAAATGTTGGTGTAGATAACTTTTCCATAATTATCAGATATACCATTCACAAGAGCTGTGTGAATAAGATGTATATGCACATCATGTTTATGATTTGTTTCATAATGTTTTACTCGACTGTTTTTTTTTTCTGTTTATCTATTGATATTAGGCTGATGCAATCTTTTATTTCGCAGCCTAAACTTACAGATCACAACATGTTGTGTTCTTTTAGTTGTTTAAATTTCTTTGAAGAAGAGTTTATATCAATGTAATATAATACAGCCTACATAGACATATACATGTATACCATTCTGACATAACAGGAACCGGAAATAGCTTTACGGTTTAGTGTCTTAAGTGCGATGTGTATCATATTTTACTTATTTTATCGTATGTACAATGTATTTAACGGTATTAATCAGAGTGCTATATTGTCAATATAGCTGTTTTAAATGCGTAAATGCAGATGTCTAGGAGGTGTTGATTAATGAGTGATATTTTTACAAATCCCGGTGAATGGTTGTTACAATAATTAATTATTCAAGAAATGGAAACAACATACATGTACATATTCCAATCCCCAATAAATTATTCTTGCTTACCAGTTGACATGTACCTTTTATTTCAAGTGATATAATTTGAATATGTATTCGAATACAATTGTTACATCAATTTTCATCATTTTAACAAGTTTTGTTGTAACCATTAAGGCTCTCAGTACTTTGTATATTTTGCTATCAAATAAGAAGGTCAAAATTGATTAAAATTGAAACAGGAAAAATTTACTTCAGAACGAAAGTTTTGACTTTTTGATACAGGTATTTTTTTATTTTTGTAAACATTTATTTGAAAACTTACTGCTTACTATATGACAGATGATTTATATGAAACTTCAAGCATTGTTTATATTTGTTTGAGTATATTATGTATGTATATATTTGCCAATGTAGAAATATAAGAGAGTTTTGAAATTTGTATTTCGATTCCTATCCTATAACTAAATTAATAGCCCAATCATCTACATGTATATTTAAGAAAAATAATCTGAGTTTCTATTTTTAATTAAGAACAAATCCGCACATTTTTATGGGTAAAAGATAATTATATATTTTACAAATAATTTGAAGATGCTGTTATTCTAATATCATTTATTGAATAGTAAGGAATTGTCACTCAATGATTTTGAACACTTGAATCAAAAAATAGTTTGAGACAATATTTCAATGCAACGACTATATACGTAACTAAATTTAAATCATTTTAATTCTAGTGAAGGCACAGTTATAATCAGAATATATATTAAATTCTAAGAAAGCTTAATTTGTATTCTTCCTATTTCCTTATATGTACATTTGCATCCATTATCTATGTAACAAACATGATTAATCTATTTTAAGTTTTAATGCATGGATGTGCTTATCAGCAAAAATATACTTCTAAGACTAACCTTATCTAGTTGATCCTTATGAACCGATATTTTGTGATGATTTGGGATGAAGATAATACAATAAAATAATCATGAAATAAATATATTCCTTCTTTTCGTTTCTTTCTTTTGTTATTTCTTAGATGAAATCCTGAATTTGACAGGGTTTTATTAAAGAAGACATTCAAAATAAACTCGTAAAATTTCTAAATCGGAACCATTCTTGAATTTAAGAAGTTTGCATATAACCTTGTCCGAATGAGAAAACATTTTGATAAAACAGTGTAAAATTTCATTTGCATCATACTCCAGTACAAAATTGTCCTTTTTACCGCAATATGACTGAATATACAAGACTCGTTGAATTATGTCAATATAAGACAACGGGATTTTGATAACAGCATCCTCATTGTTCTTATGAACTCGCGGCCTAGAATAGGAAAGCGGAAAGTAATGATTATATAAATAGTTTTAAAGTCATCAAAATTGAGGTCATGAACCAATTTGACCTAAAACAAAATGCACTATTTTTTTCTCTATATTGCTTGAAAAAGTGAAACATGCAAATATAGGATGGCTTCCAAAACTGGCAATGATAACAACTGTAAACAAGTTCCGTGTGTAACCACTTGTTAAAAGATAGTTATGATGTCATATATTGTTGTTTCTGTACTTTAACTCCCGGATTACCGGACTATTACCAGTAACTGTCCCATATGTTACCTTTTACTGTCTTATACATGTATGTGACTCTAATATAAGACAGTAAAAGGTAACTTATGGGAGAGTTACACAATGAGGGTGAGTATATGTCTCCGGGCATAATCCCATAATTATGTTAACACACAACACACAACCTGCTGGAATATTCCATATTTTTTCAAATTCAAATAACGAATAAAATCCTACACAGTGAATAGGAAGATGATTTAATCCTCTATATTTACACTTGCTAGGCTTGGTCACTATACGCTAACACTAGCCGATTTTGTTTACCATAACTGCATGGTAACATTGAACTTTGAACTTGCGTAAGGAAATGTTCTGTGCAACGTAAAAGGACTACTTTTTTTAAAAAGAAACACATGGCTTTGTTTACATTTTGACGCAACATTACGTGTATATTGTTGTTTTTCATAGAATTTTGGAAAAAAGTAAACAATATATACATGTTTTATATTTATATATGATTCAAACAATTTTTAAATTAACAATTGTATAAAGAAACGGAAAAATATCCCGACCGGGGCGACGTGCTTTCATTTTTGTTAAAAATGATGGGTGTCAAATGTAAACATTACCTCTGTGCCTATGTTCGTCCTACGATCGAGTCTTTGGGGTAGACGGGTGTGAGACCCTGTGATAGAGGTCAGTTATAAACATATCCTCTTGTCTTTGTTCTTTGAGTATTTAATCATGTGTATTATAAAACATGCACCGCTAATAATCCACGTGTTGACAGTTCCGCGTCACCACAAATACATTGTATCCATCGAACACAAGTGAATTTGTTTTATCTATCGATGGCAATATGGATCTAAGCGTAGATTATATAATCACATGGCTCCCAAGGATGTAAAACCGTCAAGTCAGACGACAATTCAAACACATTGAGCTACTTGAAAATCGGTATTCCACAACTTCGGCAAACTCCAGTGTGTAAGCGTGCGTCAGCTTCGCCTCGCTGCACAATAACGGTCACCGAGTTCACACATGTGGCCGTGTACAAATTCTTTATGTTATTACGCTATATATTAACTTTTAGCAAAATTGAATATATATTTAAAGTTCTGATCTGATTAAATAAAATTATCTCTGAAATTTACTTTGTTTGTCATGTTTATTTTACACTAAAATATTGAACTTTTTTGTCGTCGCGGATGAATAATTCTACCTTACGTGAAGCGTCATCATTCGCTGTTCAATTGAGTAAGCTCCTCCCACTTTTGACCGACTTTTATTGAATAATTACGTCACTTTCAAATGACGATTTTATTGCATAAAATATAAATAAAAAGTCGTGTGAGTGTAAATATAGGGATTGGATTTCGTTTTTATGTTAACCATGCTTGTATGGAGCAATTCCTCTAAGAATATATTCAATATGGGGGCGCTAACGCGCCCCATAGAATATATTCTTAGAGGAATTGCTCCATACAAGCATGGTTAACATAAAAACGAAATCCAATCCTTATATTGATGCAGAATTAAACACATCCACAAAATTTATGTATATATCCCATATCGAGTTATTATAAATTCACCATTTAACACTTATCTACAGCATTAACTCCAACTTTCGCTTTCTGAAAACATTTTTTTTGTACACCACTTTTGATTTTAAATTTCCAAATCACCTACACTGTAGTTTTACACTTATTCTTGTAAGTTCTGTGGGCACCGACTGTTTTGAACAAGCCTGGAAAATCACTAGTACATGCGATCATTTTAGCAAGACGCTTTCAAACAGACGCCTAAATTGCAAGTCTAGTTTCATATGTCATTTATTGACCACATCAGACATTTGACAGAAATGTCCTTTTAGCAATAAAAGTCACTAATGTCACCTTATTATATCGCTTAAATTAATATAAGAAAGTAATGCCCCTCCATCACTGTCGATGGACATGGTTAAAATGAATTTACGGATAGTTGTCCAACCCAAAAGCATGCTTCATGAATTCCGTTCATGAATGCTATTCATCACATGCAACACTGGCAAAGGTAATTCTATGTTGCCATTGTCTATATTGGATTTGTCATGGTTGAATGCACATTGGTATAGTTACCTGAGCTCATAGACAAAGGCAAAAAACTGGCTTATATTAGAAATAAAAGTGTACTTTATTAACACAAAGACTTGCTATGTTTTAAGTTAGAGATAAGCCTCAAACTGTACAATATGTTGGAGTGAGAACAGATCTCGGCCCTGACAGGCCTCGATACAGTTCTTTCCCCAACATATTGTACAGTTTGAGGCTTATCTCCATAATATAAAGGATTGACCATAGATATTATAGTGCATTAGATATAGCTAAATAATTGTAAAGGATCCAAGTCTATTTGGGTCGTTGTGTAAAGTGTAAAGTTAACGTAAGTATTCTTATTTATTGAACAAATGTGATAAATGGGCTGATTGAAAACAAAATGTTTGGCCTTTGATGACTTTGATATTTTGTATATTATCAGGAATTACCACATAAAATCTCAATTGATTTTTCAATTAAAACTTAATTTAAAGATTATTGCCATCCTGATTAAGCGAACATCTGAAAATCAAATCCACGATTTTGCAGTAAAAATAATTGAAATAATAATAATATAATACATGGTTTATCATTTGAACAAGGTAAAGCATCATCAATGACATCAGTGGTAATTACCGCCGTTGAACCCTATCTGTGAACGACGAAAGTACTATGCTACTGTAGCGTGTGTACATTGTATTGAATGAAGTGACGCAACAATATAGTCGCGTCCTACGGTTGCGATGATTGGCTGAACTTGAAGAAGGCGGAATTGAACTTGATATAAGTCACATTTACTGAAGATCAAACTTCACCTGAACGTTGCGGCTAAATTTCTAACCCGCCTACCTTTAGCGGCTATTAAAACACATTTTTAGCACATCTTCAAAATCATCCTACACATCTTGACAAAGATCCGTCACTAAGGATTACCAGCCCCATTTGTAAAAACATTTATCTAGATTTTTGAAAAATCACCTAATTAAAATTAGTAGTGTCTCCACTTCGTAGAATATGCATGAGCGAGGCTAAAACTATGAATAAACGTAATGATCATAAACCTTAGTGATAATATATTACATATGTAATTCAGCTTATCTGCTTGTAGAATGGAGAGTTTGAAATCAACTTGATTTCATTTACATAAAAAATAAATCTAATAATCAATATTGTAGCTCTAAACTTTCGTTGACAAAATAGTTATATTTCCTTAAAAGTAATTAATTAGTTTTGTCATGATCATACAGATTCGTTTTATTCACAAAATTATATGTCACACAAAAAAGTCTTGGTATCATCTAGACTTTAAAATTTCATAACGAGTATAGCCCGGAATATAGTTCCATGTGAATTTTACCTAAATGTGTTTAAATCATTATATTTCTTGGTATATTTTTATATAATATTTGGAGATATTTTTTCAAGTAAATGTTCGCTGCTGATCCAACTTTAGATATTATTTAATAAAGCTAAATATTTTCAAAACCTAACGTTATGAAATCCACTAAGATTTTAAAAAATCATGTTGTAATTCATGTTATCGTTGAAATTAAGTTCTTTACCATAAAAGGTGTTTTTATTACTTTAATTATACATTCGCTAAGACTAAAATTCATTTAGCAAATATTGTATCGGTTTATAAGAGAAATCATTACAGTTTGTCGTATACGTATCTGCCTTTCATTTAAAAAAATCCTTGTTAATTAGATCATGACGGGTTTCACGGTACCTAGTTATAAACTTACATATATCTGTATTGCATTTAACACATACATTGTAATTTGTACCAGTTTATTACAAAAAGTCTGACGGTTTTTAATTTGCAATCGTAAATTTATATTCAGGTCAAATTTGAAAGGTATCAAAACCATCCCCGCGTCTTAATTTTCCTTGTGTAACAAATTATGTTATAGGCCTATGTACATGTATGTGACAGAATTATAATCTGTCATGATCAGTATGATAGTCAAAAGATTTCTACATGTACTACGAGTCGTACATTACATGTGTGTAAACCTGAACTGCATTCAGGGTAGATTTCATGTATAGATCATGAATTTGATCAATCTTAGAATATTATAATTGATTTTATAAACATCATCGGTCCTCGCAGATACATGTATACATATGAAGGCCCCGTCCAACTTCGGTACAAACACCATATTGTCTTACCCCACCCACCTTATAAACGAACCATCCAATGAGAAAACGTTGTGATTCTCGACACCGCGGAGGCCTTTGATCATGTACTATCGATACTTGTCGTAATTGTATTACACTTTCGACGTTCACAGATAGGGTTCAACGGTAGTAAAAAATAGAATAATCTTCACAGTAGCAGAACATTCGTTCTTTACACTAATTAATGGCGCCACAGGAGATACTGAAATGGTTGATAGAGGGCAAGGTATTCACCAAAATGTCATATCATGATTTCAAAATTGTCATAACCACTAGGGATATAAAGTTCAATTTTAATGTGTGGTATGCAGGGCCACCAAAGTACCACTCCACGTAATACTCCAACAAGGTCTATGATATATATAGTATATAAATGCAATGAGTATAATAAAATATATGATTTCCTTGTGTCACAGTTGCCAGGTACTGACCCCGTTGGTCGGAGGGTTTTTCTCCATGTACTCCGGTTTTTCTCCGCCATCAAACGTGGCACGTCCTTACATGACCCTGGCTGTTAGTAGGACGTACAACTAAACAAACCAACCTACAGTCTAATATAACAAAATTTTGTGAACGAACCAAAGAAAGAATTAAAAAAAACTCAAAAAATCGTTATTAAACATTCGTAATACAAATGGTCTATCTCTAAATATTTTACAGTATTACAGTAGGGAAGTGTTTTTTCTTTATTATTTGTATTCATATTTTATTTAAATGATAAATTGCTCTGACCATGCACGTTACATACACTTATCACATAACTAGCCCGTCCAGCCATGTCATACGGCAATGTCATAAATATCGTAAGACGCATGTGCAATAACACTATTGTGACGTCACAGGTAGTTTTGAGTCTCAAGACACTCATCACAATATATAATGCTTATATAATGCTTAATAAGACCCATACTTGTATATGGTGACATCATTTTTGATAACTGTAATCAACATTAGGTAGCATTAATTGAATCTATTCAATTAGATGCAGCAAGGGAACCTGGCACTATACTCTTTATTCTGAACTTGATTGGGACACCCTTGATGTAAGACGGAAAAAACACAGATTAATTAGCTTGTACACAATTATTGCAGGAGGTGCTCCCATTTACTTAACATAATTGAATAACCCTTTTCAAATAATGTAAATCCATATTTATTAAGAAAGGAACGAACCTTTACAGTACCTGTATGCAGGACAATTGCATATGCAAAGATGTTTTTAACAATCTACAATTAGATATTATAATGAACTTACAGCAAAGTTTGACTTAACTAATATCACATCATTATACCAGTTTAGGCAACTCCTAAAAAGATCTGTAAGTGACATTACCACAGACACAACTAGTAACGATACGTTTGTAAATACAGGTAATATAATATTTTATTAAGTCAACTTAGAAATTCTACAGTAATCTTAATTTTGATCTTAATAGGGACCATCTTACTGAATCAACAACTTGTAGCTGTGGCAATGCTCATGAAACAGAACAACATTATTTTCTTTCTTGACTGTGTGAAACATGATAACCCACGCAGAACTTTAACAGATCAATTATTTGATGATAATCACAACCACTACAATCTAGATAGGATTCTATCAGGTTGTTGCGAATGTGATGATCAAGCCATTATATATGTATATTTGAGTGTACTATTGAGTTTGTAAGAGCCACAAATAGAGCTCCGAGCATATGATACAGTTCATGAAAACAGTTTTGATAATATTAAACTTTAAACTTGTAATGTTGAATACAATAAAACAAATACAATAAACACACTGAGTGTACTTCACAATAGTAAATAGTCAGATCACTGTGCCTGTGCAAACAGCATTCTAGGCTTTCGTTTTTTTCTTTTTATTGTTTGCTAACTCTTCCTCTCCTTGAAGTAGAGTAAAGACTGCAACATACAACAAAATACAAATATAACGTACATGTTATTGTATGCATGATTAACTACCACGTGGATGAAAGTTCTAAATTTTTAATTCCAATTTGACTAGAATTCTTACAGTATATGTTTAACAAGTTACAAGTCAGTTCGCAATGTCACAATCCTATTTACGAAATAGTTACCCTATAATGTCTCCAAAAACACCAGAAACAGATTTCTGTCAAACATGTGTTGTTGTTTTTACATAAGCCGGAAGTAGGGAGTAGCTCGTAAGAGCGGAGTCGGAGGAACTAAAGAATTCTAGAAAGTATGACGGCACAGTGCCTCTGATCACTGGTTGACATTCCTCCATATATCTCTAATGGGTGTTTTGTTTGATATTTTGAATATTTATACTTGTATGCATTATGCATTAATTATAATAATTTATATGCAGTGTTGTTTAAGTGATAACTAAATTATGTTTTAGTCATAAATATAGTTATGAATTTTAGGTATGAAGATAGATTAATTCAATTATCGTCCTATAATTATGTCCTATATTTTCTAATACTATAAATATATAACAGTTAAATGTAGCTTAACCTATATGTACTTATAAATACAGCAAAACTGACTTACTCCCCTTAGCAATCTTACTTTAAATACAGAATCCAGTATCCATGACTGGCCCCGGAAACTCATGGTTGATGACCAATGGCTAGTAAGCCGATATAGACATTTTTTGTCTGTATCCTATGAGTTGAGGGAAACCTTTCATTGAATGCTGGATCCAGTACCAATAACCTTTTAAAACCTAGCAATTATCTTCTCTATACATACATTTTCTAGCAATTAAATATATTTAAAAATACATGTAGCAACAAACTTCCACATTCAAATCTTATATCAAATAATTATAATATATCAACGTTTATACTGTTATATATTGTAAACAACAACTTATGAATCTTATATATCTCGCTATGTACTAGTTGTAACTTAGGGAGAGAACTTATATATGCTATGCCTGTTGTTCAATCCGTTTTCAAATAATAATTTGAAATAAAATTTGTTGAAATTGAAATTTTGAAATGGAAAGTCAGTACTTTTTGATATTAGACGATGAAGACGATGAAGTAAATGTTTTATTTCAGGAATGTAGAAAGGAAACAACATTTGAATGTAACCCTATCATATGAGAATTCGGTAAGAATTATATAAAACATGTATCTTAACCATTAATAATTATTGATTATCCAGTACGATATTGATATAACATTGACGATAAACGGGAGTAAGATTTTCAAAGTTTCGGGGTTTTTTTTACAAATGGAATCTATTGCGTTACGACATTTGCTATTATGGTTATATGGGCCGTATCTTTCATACTTACAGATAAAAAACGCTTTGGATATGTTATTCATCACCAAAAGTTACACTTTGGTGAGAATATTAGTTTATACAATGTATAGGTCTTTATTTTACAAGTACACATAGGGCTGAAATGATTTTGGTAGGGCTGCCAAAAATCATTATTTTACATCTGCAGTGCAGTGAAATGAGTACGTAGGTCAAAACATGAAGTCTATGGTCTACAGTTTCATTTCATATTTTTACGGTAGTATTAGTAACTGTAAAGTGATTTCTATCTGCATGTTTCCATCTAAACAGACATAAGGCATAACAACATGAATTTCTGAATGCATTGATGCATAATTTATGTTTTATAACTAAGGTTTATAAGGCATCATATTTCCACAGCTTAATTCATGAAACCTTAAGGTTTTCAATAGATTATTGCAAAACAAAACATGTCACAATTTTCACCCATTCGCCCAGTTGCGGCACATATAACTTTAAAGAATAAGGTTGGTGTTTTTTTTGTTTGTTTGGTTTTTTTTTTTTTTTTTTTTTTTTTGTGTTTTTTTTTTTTTTTTTTTTTGGTTGGGGGGGACTATCGAATTCCGTTTTCTTATTCAATTTTCATACGAGTTATTCCCGTTATTCCTGGTCGACGATGGGCTTTTATGTATTTTAACTTCCTTTGTGAATAAATAGATACGTTTGTATCAAAATTGTGCTATTTTGTTTTCACATAACTACTTTTAGAATATGAAATATACGTATTTGTCATCGTTCTCTGTGTACGCCTCCTTATCTATCAGATTATATGCCTATATAGATATTGATATTTTGCCAATAACTGACTACCTGGTATGGACATCATTCGATTCCATACTCGACTCGACTACACTGAAAAACCTAAATCAATGTGCCAGTGGCATAATCTATACACGGGAGTTATCTCCCTTTACACCGTTATATTAAGATAAATTACTGTATTAGCTTCCCAAAAAGCTAAGTAGGCTACGCGGAATCTTAACCCTTTGATAGGACAGAACATAGAAATTAAACAATGACATGACGATATCGCTTTGCAATTTTAATTGTTCTGTTACTTGATACTTGATACTTGATCTTCGGTCTTAAGTAAGCAATTCTGCTTCTAGACCACCATTCAATTAGGGTCTAATCAGGGATTTATAAAGCGTAGTGAACATCTCCTTGTTCATAATGGTGAATGTTCTTTTTATCATTCCAAATAATCTATTGGCCTTTTTAGTGCAGTTCGCTACATGCAGGCTGAATTTCAGCTCGCTATCGAAGGTAACGCCAAGGTCTTTTTCACATTGAGTATTTTCTAGGTTTTCAGACGTGTTGTTATTGTCTTTCATGCATCACTGGAAGACCATAAAGGCCTAATTTTGACAGAAATTGCCCTAATTTTCAAAACAGGCCTAATATTGAGAGAAAATGACCTAATAATCAGAAAAAGTCTAATTCTGAGCAAACTGGTCTAAAAATAACCACCATGGTACTAATTTCCATGACCCCGGTCTAATATTACAGCAGCGGTCTAATTTTCAGTGATGGGTCTAATTTTCAGTGACCGGGTCTAATTTTCAGTGATGGGTCTAATTTTCAGTGACCGGTCTAAAGTTGGTGACCACAGTCTAATATTCCAGCGGTGGTCTAATTTTCAGTGACCTGGTCTAATTTTCAGTGATGGGTCTAATTTTCAGTGACCGGTCTAATTTTGGTGACCACAGTCTAATATTGCAGCGGTGGTCTAATTTTCAGTGGCGGGTCTAATTTTGATGACCCAAGTCTAATTTTATAGTGGTGGTCTAATTTTCAGTGACGAGTCTAATTTTCAGCGACTGGGTCAAATTGTGATGGCCTCAGTCTAATATTACAGCAATGATCTAATTTAAGCGACCGCGGGTCGAATTTTGATGACCTCAGTCTAATTTTATAGCGGTGATCAAATTTTCAGCGACCGGGACTAATGTTGGTGACATCTAGACGGTCTATCTAGCCGAGCCAAATATTGAAGGACCACGTACTAGATCTTTTTTCTACTAGTTTGAATTTTACACCATTTTCTAAAAACATCACTGATTACCTATGTCTAAAATATATTTGACGGCCGAATTACGACGACCTTATCTAAACTTACCGTCACTAACTAGTATAGTCTATTACATCGTGTACATGTCTTAAATTATAGCTAGGCCTAAATAAAATAGTTTGTGGTCGATAACAAATTTGTCATGACTTACGTATTCATAAGACCGACCTTGTGTACGTATAGTGTATCGTCTGTAATGTAGCTTACGACCGCTTGATAGCTATACCAATATACTTCCAAGCATTCATGTTTACAACAAGAACTTAATCGGTTTCTCAATATGAGTTTCATACTCATTGTGTAATGAAGATGACCTTTATTTTAAGTTAATGTGTGCAAGCCTCATCCGCAGACTACACTCTTCAGCCTCCCGCTGTGATAGACAGATTTACCTGTGCCCGGCCGGCTAACTGGTCATCGAAGCAATGACGAAGAAGCCGTCAGTAGGATCTGTATCTGGCGTTTAAGTTATACGTAATGTTGTTCATTAATAAAATTCTTGCAATATTCCGGACGAATTTTACGTAGATATGTCGCCACGTGCCAAAAAATGTACAAATATACCCACTTCAGCTTGACTGGTGTGTTGTTGTCATAGCGACGGCTGCCCCAGATTTAGCCCGAGACCAGACATCTATCTGTCATAATGTCTAAGTCTGGTGTCAGGGCCAGAGTATCTCGGGCTACCCGTAGATATGTGTTACTAAAGTTGCTTAAAGTTATCGTTTCAGATATCGTATGACCAAAGAAGATTGAAGAAAATATCAAAATAACATCATAATGCATAACTGTTGAAGAGGATACATTTTGACACCAATAAAATTATATAACATTATATACGCTCTCGTGTTTTTACCAACATCAATCAATCATATCTTTTATCCAGCAAATTTGAGACACAAAGAAAAAAATGAGATGTGAAACTGTATACATGTATACATATTTAATCAGAGATATAATAATATATATATTTAAATCTCTGATATAATTAATGCAACAAAATGATAAATGTATGTTTGGTAATAAATTAACAAAATAGCAGTTTTTATACGCGTTCATCCCGTCGACACTAGCTGCTATAGGGCCAATTTAGCCTCATGAAGTTTTATTTCGTATTATTTAAAATAATAAAATTGACCAACCTTGTATACAGACGGAGAAAACTTTCAAGCTCTAACAATGATTTTATCACCATACATGTTAACATACTGCTGTGTAAATATGTTACGAACTAATATTTCTGCTACCGATCTTGATAATTAAGGGAAAGTCAATTGTTTTCTGTAATAAAAAGTGATTATTATATCTTTGGTAATATTCCAATATTCCCAGTGACTACACATATACATGAATGTTATATCAAGGACTGATACGTCCTTCATTATATTATCCATGACCCGACCCGGGTAGTCTGATGTCTCCTAGTTAAATTCACTTTATAAAATTGTTATTCATGATATATGGCATGATTCTAAACCGAACGTTTTGTATATAAGCAAGGATTTATAAAAGAGGAGGATTCGTCACTATCCCTTTACAGTACTAAACACCACGCGACACGTCTATGAACCGGGAATAAAAACCATTTTTTCTCAACAAATACTTGTCTTATCGAGTCAAACAAAACATGTAAAATTTATTAAATTTCACAACGATTATTACTTGCTTTAAGGACGTAAGATTTAGAAAATATGTCTTAAATTTTCGTTAAAAAAAATACGACAGCTCATGAAATGACGGTCCACTTCAGAAAGTAAGACGATAACCCCGCACCCGCAAGCTACATCAAAGGCTGCGCCGGCGGATATCAAAGGAAAATCAGTCGTCGCCCAACGTCACGGTCAGTGCACAAACACAAAAGCTCCTGCGTTTTACTTCCCCAAACCTCAGTGTGACTTATTCCTCTCATATACGTCCTTGATATAAGTAATTATGTCTGACAATGTATCTTGAGAGCAAATTTCGTTTCATTGCTTATTTGTCCTTTAATTCAATGATGAATTGGCGGCTTTAATTATACATACATTATACATGTATCAAGTTTTGAGAACCGTCATAACACAAATACATATATGTATCATTTAGTGGAGTGATATATATCGATCCATTTGTTCTGACAAAAAACTTTCAGCTTTCATATTGCACATGACTTGTTCATATTTTGCGAAATTCATTCATTAATTAGTGTCTTTATTTGAAAAACAGATCATGAACGGATGTGAAGAAAAAACTGAGACTTAGACGTATATGTGTCATCCAAATCCTTCTTCTTAGCTGATGTCACGCTGTGTTGTAATCTTTACCTGTATACTTCGATGGACAACATCGTCTCATGAGGGGTACCAGATTATGTAAGAAAGTGAAACTATCCACGGGAGTGAGCAAATTGACCATCATGTAATTTCAACATGTTCACGTTACGTCAAGAATCAAATTATATGGTCTAATTACACGATGATCAGTCGATACCGGTCATTATCTAAAACAATACATGGCTTCGGCTCCTTCATACAGATAATTTACGTTATCCAACAACTTTACATATGTAAATTAAAAAAAAAAACCGTGTGATTTGAATACGAAACTTTCTCTTTATTACTAGCTCTGCTTGTTTTCCTACAGTAAACAAACCGCGTGCACGTGGTAGACCTTCGTTATATATCTAAACAATAGACATGATTAAATAATTACACCACCATGACGGGAATAATGCCCTTGTACTATAGGAGATTTCAGAAAAGATGGCGTGACGTCACGGAAAGTTTACATCCGGGTCCTCAAAGGTACAAACACAGTACGGCGACTAATAAAAACAATAACAGATACGTACATCCCTGCTACACAATCGATATGTTGGCAAAAGTATACACTTTCATACTTGCTTCTGATTTTAAAATAGTTTCTTATTGTTTCAGATGTTACAGACATTTATATTTACAATTGTTCATTGCTAAATATATTTGTGTAGATTTAGTGTTGAAGCCAGCTTGCGAAGCGGTGCCGGGCCGTCACACGTACCCGCTTTTTGTTCACACGTAGAAATCCATGTTGTGAAAAAGTTATGAATATATAATTGATTTTAATGTATCATATTTCTGTTATACACGAAAAATCTGTTCATAACACTAATTAATATAAATATAACGAAATGTGAACCACCTGGCCAGACCACGGCCGCTCGTGCATGGCTTCGCTGGTAGATCACCTCGGGTAACAGCCAATAATTGGGAAAATACTATTAATACGTAATTACCAACACATATCTCAATAAGTACGTGTAAAAGATATATATTTCGTTATTTCCCATGTATATATTATTTTAAATGAATGGTATAAACCACTGTTACACATAAATGAAGATGTATGTGTACATGTACGCACACGTACAGTATGGCTGCCGATATCTCGAAAAATAAAATAGTGAAATCGTTCAATTTCATGAGTTTACTTTTTATTTTTTAGCCACTTTTATTCCATGTGCCGTTATGTGAAGTCCCAAATTGAGATGATATTACTTTTAAATAATTTGAATACATGTTAGATAGACTACATTTACATTTATGAATATAGCTAGATAGTAATTACTATAAATGCCGACCAGGACACATTACGCACGGCTTCGAGAATCCTAAAATACTCGAAGTTTTGTTTTAAAATGTGATAAAAAGTAACTATAAAATGACTCATTTGAATGTCATAAACTAAATTCCAAAATTTCTGACGAAAAAGTTAACCAGAATACATAATTTTGTGACTATGAAAAATGACGAAATTCGGGATCTCGGCAGTACTGTATGTAATGGCTGCAGTGCGCTTGGGGTATCTACGAAGGCAAATTTTAATTTGGTCATAATCACACATCGTAAGGTGTTTTACCAAGTAAGACTTAGAAAACAGTAATTGCTTATTGAAATATCAGTATAATATTTGGGGAAACTTGGAATTTAATTTGCAGTTGTCAATTTTGTAACTTCTGTCAATGTTTATACGTAGGTCTAATGGCGACCGTGTTTTTTTCTCGTGGCGGTAGAAAATGGAGTATAAACGGAGTAAAATATATAAATACCAGATGTTTATATCTAAATATTATTGTTAAATATATTTATTTACCCTTTTTATAATTAAAATAACGCAATAGTTCTCGGATTGTCGTACTATTTATTACAATAAAATGTAAACAATCATCGCAAGCGGCTGTTTTCCCTCTATGTTTATGTGTGGCTATACGGAGTTGTACCTTTGAGCGCCCGGATGTACCTTTGTGTGACGTCATCGCCATCTTTTCTGAAATCTCCTATTACATGATCGTGACTTATTGCTGTACTTTTACTGACATGGCATGCGACAACTATGGTACAGGTACGTGTGTATTTCACGGTCGGTTGATCAGACCTCATTGCAATCTATCGGTGTCACTCAGGTAAGGCCGGTTTTCCTGGAGACGAGTTCCACTTTTTATTTGTGTGTAACTACCATAATATAGCCCAATTGCGTAGTAAATATATCCCAAATTACTATTACAGAAATCCTAATTACTACAAAATGAAAGGAATGTTCTCAATATTTTATAAGAAACTATATATATTAATGTCAGTTTGTTCATCCAAAAAATAGTCAAGTTATTATAACACATTTGTATCACCCAGCATTGTGATTATGTAGTAGATAAGTTTATTCAAGGATTTATAAGTGGGATACGTCCTTGGTTTATTATATTTATAGTTACAATTATGAAATGTTAAAATGTATGTATTTTTCCATATTTTCTCTGCAAATAATGTTACATTTTGTCTGTCATGCATCCATTCTGTTAAAAATGTCTGACCTCTTGTTATACACTATTTTGTGTATCTGAGTGAATAAATAAAATCTTAAAATCTTGAGAAGTGAATTTTAGTTACATTTGACTATTCCGATCTCAAAATCGGTCCGGTATTCGGAATTGGAGGGATCGGTTTTGGGAAGTTTTATATACTATTAATAAAGAGGAATTTATTCCGTACATGACATCCATGTTCGGTTTCTAGAGGTGATCGGTTTTGAGAAGGTTCGGTTTTGGGAGGTTCCACTGTACATGTGCATATAATGATAATGATAATTTATATGACCAATAAACGTACTGCATCACTCTGTAGATGATTGCTTAAAGGCCCACTACCTTTCCGGAGCAAAATATATAGATTTCTTAAAAACATTTATAACCTCAGAAAATATATACCGATGGCCTAAGATGAGGTTACAAAACCAAACAAAGATTTCCTGCGTAATATATGATAACAATGGATAGTCATTTCGCTGTTTTACCGTCTGCCGCAGTGATAGCCAACTACCGCGCGGTATTTAGGCCGGGGGGGGGGGGGGGGACACAAGACGACCCGCGTTATGAAAATTTACATTTTATTTATTTTAATTAAATTGTTTAGGAGGTGATAATAAGTGTCGTATTAACGTTAAGTTAATAACTTTTGCAACTCTACAAAATTATCAATCTCGTTTTACATTCTCATTTTAAAAATCAAAAACCGTTTCGGAAAGGTAGTGGGCCTTTAAAACAGAGATTTAGAATAGTTTGATATACTATCTAAATATTTGCTTAAAAGAAAGAAAATCACATCTTCAAATGGTATCAGGATTACGAGCCGTGCAGATCTAATACGTATACAAGGTGATCCCTTTAGACTATGTATTTTAGAATTAGTTCAGTTGCAATACTTCGTAATAAATTGGTAAAGAAGCTTAGGGTCATGTATAATTGTGTGTGTGTGTGTATATATATAGTTGTAAATTATCATAGCCCCATATCAGAAATACTATACACTACAAAACAGCCCACTGCCGGTAATGACGTCACATTCGGTTATTCCCCCCCAAATCAGCAGTTGCATGAGTCGTTATACAGGTACAACTTGAGCAATTTTGAGGACGGTATCTCGGCACAGCGGCCGATTTTTATGCGGTTTTGATATCATCGTCAGAAAATTAAACAGAATAACATATAAAAACATAAGCGAGTCAACATGAGCGAGGTAATTCGACAGCGGTATCGTTACCCAGACCAAGGACGTATATGAGACTTGCCCAGACGATTTTTCTTGAGAAGTGCATCATGCAATTTTTACGGGTTTTTTTCGTTAGGGAAATACCGTGATTGATTGACAGTCGTTCAAATGATCCACGTCATTGCAACTCACACGTATATTATAAAGACATTGTACCTGAACATCTTGTCCAAGATGTTAAGCATGACATGATGGATGATTAAAAATACCTTTATCATACATATTGTTGTTGAACACCAAAATGTACTATTAAAACAATTTAAACTAGATCATTTAAATAAGTAGAGATAATCACTCATCGTAGTCCACACCAGAAATACAAATCGAAACAATTCTGCATTTTTTTTTTACAAAATTGCATCAGCAAATATAAGTGTGATTTTTTTTTCTATACGGAGACATCAACTTATAAATCCTTGAGACATAAATAATTTAATTACTATTTAAATATATGTTTTATAATATGAACATGTATTTATAATATGAACATGTACCTAGCTATTATGTACGATGTATTATTACTTACCAGAATACATCGTCTAACCGATATAAAATTATTTCAAGGATGTATATACATAAAACTCATCATCAAAATCTTTAATTGTGCTGCTATATGTTTATCTGTACAGTCGTACATCTAGGTTTAATGTAGCAGATCTACAGTGGAGCGTCGATAATCTGGATAATGCGTACCACAATAACCGCACTAAAGTTTGATCTTCTATCGAAAACCCGTACATTTTGACTAAAGTCTACAGGTAAACGCCCGTGGCTATGATCTGGAGCAGCCGTCGCTATGACAACACACACGTGTCAAGCTGTAGTGTTTTTATTTGGACATTTTCCGGCACGTGGCGACATACCTACGTAAAATTCGTATAATTAAATTTATTCGTCCTTGCTTCTGATGACCAGTTAGCCGGCCGGGCACAGGTAAATCTGTCTATCACAGCGGGAGGCTGAAGAGTGTAGTCTGCGGATGAGGCTTGCACACATTTAGCTTAAAATAAAGGTCATCTTCATTACACAATGAGTATGAAACTCATATTAAGAAACCGATTAAGTTCTTGTTGTAAACATGAATTCAGCGGTCGTAAGCTACATTACAGACGATACACTATATGCACACAGGACTGGTCTTATGAATACGTAGGTCATGACAAATTTGTTATCGACTACAAACTATTTTATTTAGGCCTAGCTATAATTTAAGACATGTACACGATGTAATAGACTATACTAGTTAGTGACGGTAAGTTTAGATAATAAGGTCGTCGTAATTCGGCCGTCAAATATATTTTAGACATAGATAATCAGTGATGTTTTTAGAAAATGGTGTAAAATTCAAACTAGTAGAGAAACTTTAAGGCACAAGATAGGGAAATTTCAGTGAACTCCTTTGAATGATTAGACAGATCTAGTACGTGGTCCTTCAATATTTGGCTCGGCTAGATAGACCGTCTCTATAATATTTGACTGATGTCACCAACATTAGTCCTTGTCGCTTAAATTAGATCATTGCTGTAATATTAGACTGAGGCCATCAGAATTTGACCCAGTCGCTGAAAATTAGACTCGTCACTGAAAATTAGACCACCACTATAAAATTAGACTTGGGTCATCAAAATTAGACCCGCCACTGAAAATTAGACCACCGCTGCAATATTAGACTGTGGTCACCAAAATTAGACCGGTCACTGAAAATTAGACCCATCACTGAAAATTAGACCAGGTCACTGAAAATTAGACCACCGCTGGAATATTAGACTGTGGTCACCAACTTTAGACCGGTCACTGAAAATTAGACCCATCACTGAAAATTAGACCCGGTCACTGAAAATTAGACCCATCACTGAAAATTAGACCGCTGCTGTAATATTAGACCGGGGTCATGGAAATTAGTACCATGGTGGTTATTTTTAGACCAGTTTGCTCAGAATTAGACTTTTTCTGATTATTAGGTCATTTTTCTCTCAATATTAGGCCTGTTTTGAAAATTAGGGCAATTTCTGTCAAAATTAGGCCTTTATGGTCTTCCAGTGATGCTATACACATGATGCTGATTTCCGTACCCAAAGTGACTGGTTTTACATTTAGCCGTACTGAACTGTAATTGCCACTTATCTGTCCAAGCGGCGAAATTGTCTAGGTTTGACTGGATAGTTCCTCTGGTCGATCACAACATCCATAGATTTTTGTATCACCAGCGAAGATTTTAGATGGTGTATTTAGTGTTAATAGTAGATCGTTGATATATATAAGAAACAAGAGGCCCAAAGGGCCTTAACGGTCATCTGACTACCTTGGCAATAGTAAAATTAATTATATATGGTGTCACTTTGTCAGGACCATGTCAGGATCATTTTCAATTTCTTTCAACAAATTTTATTTCAAACAAGAGGCCCAAGGGCCTTAACATATAGGAAATTAATTAGATATAGTGTCATGGTAGCCATCTTCGATTTGGGATCAACCAGAGATGTAACAATACTTTGTCGGGACCATGTCAGGATCATTTCATGCAAGTTTCAGCCAAATCGCACCGGTAGAACTTGAGAAGAAGTTCAAAATGTGTTTTCAAGATGGCGGCTGTGGCGGCCATCTTGGATTTCGGATCAACCCGAAAAATAACAACACTTTGTCGGGACCATGTCAGGATCATTTCATGCAAGTTTCAGCCAAATCGCACCGGTAGAACTTGAGAAGTTCAAAATGTGTTTTCAAGATGGCGGCTGTGGCGGCCATCTTGGATTTCGGATCAACCCGAAAAATAACAACACTTTGTCGGGACCATGTCAGGATCATTTCATGCAAGTTTCAGCCAAATCGCACCGGTAGAACTTGAGAAGAAGTTCAAAATGTGTTTTCAAGATGGCGGCTGTGGCGGCCATATTGGATTTCGGATCGACCCGAAAAATAACAACACTTTGTCGGGACCATGTCAGGATCATTTCATGCAAGTTTCAGCCAAATCGCACCGGTAAAACTTGATAAGAAGTTCGAAATATGTTTTCAAGATGGCGGCTGTGGCGGCCATCTTGGATTTTGGATCAACCCGAAAAATAACAACACTTTGTCGGGACCATGTCAGGATCATTTCATGCAAGTTTCAGCCAAATCGCACCGGTAGAACTTGAGAAGAAGTTCAAAATGTGTTTTCAAGATGGCGGCTGTGGCGGCCATCTTGGATTTCGGATAGACCCGAAAAATAACAACACTTTGTCGGGACCATGTCAGGATCATTTCATGCAAGTTTCAGCCAAATCGCACTGGTAGAACTTGAGAAGAAGTTCAAAATGTGTTTTCAAGATGGCGGCTGTGGCGGCCATCTTGGATTTCGGATCGACCCGAAAAATAACAACACTTTGTCGGGACCATGTCAGGATCATTTCATGCAAGTTTCAGCCAAATCGCACCGGTAGAACTTGAGAAGAAGTTCAAAATGTGTTTTCAAGATGGCGGCTGTGGCGGCCATCTTGGATTTCAGATCGACCCGAAAAATAACAACACTTTGTCAGGACCATGTCAGGATCATTTCATGCAAGTTTCAGTCAAATCGCACCGGTAGAACTTGAGAAGAAGTTCAAAATGTGTTTTCAAGATGGCGGCTGTGGCGGCCATCTTGCATTTCGGATCGACCCGAAAAATAACAACACTTTGTCGGGACCATGTCAGGATCATTTCATGCAAGTTTCAGTCAAATCGCACCGGTAGAACTTGAGAAGAAGTTCAAAATGTGTTTTCAAGATGGCGGCTGTGGCGGCCATATTGGATTTCGGATCGACCCGAAAAATAACAACACTTTGTCCGGACCATGCAAGTTTCAGCCAAATTGCACCGGTAGAACTTGGGAAGAAGTTCAAAACGTGAAAAGTTAACGCACGGCGCACGGCGCACGGCGCACGGCGCACGGCGCACGGCGCACGGCGGACGACGACGGACGAAACATGATGACTATAGGTCATCCTGACCCTTCGGGTCAGATGACCCAAAAAGCACTGGACAAAGAACACTTCCTTGAGGTACGCTGCTACAAACATCACTCTATTCAGAGGATTTTTCATTGATAACCACTCTTTGTCTTCTGTTCATTAGGAATGCTTTAATCCAGTTAGTTGTCTGGTTGTCTAATCCAATAAATGATAATTTAGATATCAATCTTGCGTGTGGGATGGTGTCAAAAGCTTTTTTGAAATCTAAATATATCTCATCCACACTATGACCACTATCAATGTTTTTAGTAATTTCATCCAACACTTCCAAAAGTTGTAGAGTTGTGGATCTGCCAGGCCTAAATCCAAACTATTCGTCACAAAGTAAATTGTTGGTTATTAAGTGGTTTATAATTCTGTCTCTAAGGATGGATTCTAAACATTTTACGACTATACTTGTCAGACTAATTGGTCTGTGATTTTCAACTTTATTTTTGCTTTCTTTTTTGAACAGTGGTGTAACATTGGCATCCTTCCAGTCTGATGGTAATATTCCCTCTTGTAAAGATTTGTTGAAGATGATCGTAAGAGGTACACTAATGGAGTCTGCTGTTTCTTTTAGAATTTTAGGATGTAATCCGTCCGGTCCTGGTGATTTGGATGGATTCAACTTCGACAGTTTTTTGTATACACCCTCTGGAGTGATTAAAGTGATGCTAAATATGTCTCTAATGTTACTGTTGGGCACCTCTGGTACATTATCTGTATTCTCCTTAGTGAAGACACTTGCGAAAATGTTATTGAGTTCCCTAGTTTTACCTTCATCAGTTGTTTCTAATTCACCCTCTTCCTTCTCTAGACTTGGTCTACTGGTTTTTGAACTTCTTTTTGATTTAATATACTTTCAGAAGCTTCTTGGATTGGTTTTGAAATCTTGGATTATTTCTTTCTCATAGTCTGTTGTAGCCTTTCTCAGCTTCGATGCTGTATTATTTCGAGCTTGCCGGTAGTTTTCATAGTTATTTGCAGTCGATTTTTTTTATAAATGTGCCATGCTTTCCTTTTATTCTTAACTGCGTCAATGCGTCTTTGTTCATGAAATCTTTCCGATATCTAGGTCTTGTTCTACTTTTCGTCACCGGTACATTTTTCTTTATACTTGAATTTATCTTGTCGACAAAGTAGGTCCAGGCTTCTAAGGTATCCATGCTTATCATGTCTTCATTCCATGCGATTTCATCTAGATTTTCTCTAATCCCCTCATAGTTTCCTTTGTAGTAAGCCAATTTGTTACATTCCTTGGCGTTGTTGTCTAATATCAGGTCTAATTTGAATGTTATGACTGCGTGATCACTTTTCCCTAGTGGTGGTTCTATTTTTAAGTCTTTGACTATATCTTCTTTGGTCAGTACCAAGTCTAGGGTTGATGGGTTGTTTCCTTCTTTGTATATTGTGTTATCGTGGACATGTCGGTATAGATAGTTCTCCTTAACACAATCCAGGAATTTAGATGTTGTAGATTCTGACGACTCAGGGGTACGCTCTGAATTCTAATTAATATTTTTGTAATTAAAGTCTCCCATGATGATCGGATTATTGTAGTTATTACTGACATAGTCTATAACGGTGTTTATTTTAGATGAATTATCTGTTCCGCTTGATGGGCTTCTATATGTACATCCAATGACTATTCTATAGTTCCGGGTGAGTGGTAATGAGCACCAAATCATTTCCTCAAAATCCATACTGTTCAATTCTTTTATCGGATCACTGTTTAATTCAGTTTTTATGTAAATTATAACACCTCGACCTTTGTCTGTAGATGCGGTATATAAATTGTAGCCCTCTATTTCAAATTCCTGCAGATTTAAGTCCCCTGGATTATTTTTGGAAGTGTTTCGGTAAGAGCTATGATTCCTGGATTTTTTTCCTTGATGGTCACGCACAATCCCTTTCTTATATTATAGGCCATGGGCTAGGAGGGTCCCACATGCACCCCCCCCCCCCCCAAACCTCCGAACCAATATTTTTCTTAACCCTTATGACCCACTGATCACAAATCAAAATGTTAACATTGCATAAGTTGGGATGAACTTCCGGTTATGACGTCATCAAGATGGCCGCCATCTCAAATTTCACTAAAAAATGAAAAATAGTCATAACATTGACATTTTTCAACCGAAGTAGACAAATGAGGCATCAAAATGACCAAAATAGAACACTTTAAAACATATCAGGACCAAATAACCAAATATATGTAGTGATTTATACGCAGGAAGTGAAAAAATAGGATTTTAAGCTCAAAAATGGTAATTTTTTAGAAAATTTTTCATATTTTGCTTGACGCAGCAAAAACGTTTTCCAACCGCAAACTATTATTTCTAATTAGTTTTTTGTCCACTTATAAATCAGTTTAAACAAAAACAAGAAAAAAAACAATGTTAACATTATATAAGTTCCGGTTATGACGTCATCAATATGGCCGCCATCACGAATTTCACTAAAAAAAATGAAAAATATTCATAACATTGACATTTTTCAACTGAAGTAGACAAATGAGGTATCAAAATGACCACAATAGAACAAAAAGTACATATCAGGACCAAAACATCCAATATATGTAGCAATTTGTACGTAGGAAATGAAACAATAAGATTTTAAGCTCAAAAATGGTAATTTTTCAGCAAATTTTTCATATTTGTCTTCATGCAGCAAAAATGTTTCCCAACAATTATTATTGATCGTAATCAGTTATCTAATCTCTTGTCAATCAGTAAAAACAACAACAAAAATATATAGAAATGCAAAAGAGAATTATTGTTATACCATCATTTGGTTTACAAAGCATCACCGTTTGCGTATACAGGTCATATGATAGTGTATTTTTCCCAAACCGCCGAGACTACAGTTTCCTGGTGTCTTAGAATTTCCTGAATATAATAGTGGCTATTGAAAATTTAAATCTTAACAAAGAATTTTAGGTTGGCTGAATATCTAAGTGGGACTTCAAAATAATTCACTTTCATGTTCGAAATGTTGTACACTAGTAGCGTCTCAAACTGAATTATAACTGCAAAATGCCAACTAATAGCTATATGGTATCAAATTAAAACTGAGGTAATTCTGTCATACCGTAAATACCATGACACTTTCCGAAACGTTTTGTGCCTTTTAGAATGAGCACATCCAGTATTATTTCCTGTGTATAACGTCAGGAAATGTCAGATGGTTACTTAACAGTGTCACATATTTCTTTCACTAGTTCTTTGTCTTCGATAGCGATGAGCTGATGAGCTGATGTGACATTACATTACCGGGTTGCCATCGTGGTTGTAGCTTGTCAACCGTCCATGGCCAGAGTTAACATAAGAAACATCAGTGTCAGGGATGTAGGAGCTCTTCCTGTTTCCAACCTAGTGATTCAAGATGATTCAAGATTCACCAGATGTGACACAACCAGCACCTTCAAGGGAGTGGGAAAAGTCAGACCAATGAAAAACATTTAACATTAATGGCCTCATTAATGACCTCGATGATATCACCTGTGCCATTTATGGGCGCACGAGGGTCCACTAGATTAATGAATGGTACTCTCTATACATTGGAATGTTATAATATAGAACAATTCAGATTGACATGCGTGTACACTTTTAGAAAGATGTTCAATTCGTTTATGTAACTGATTAAAACTTACTCGTTTATGAATATATATAAATATTGAAAATAATTTGATATAGAAATATCCGAGAGAATTGTGCCCTCTTCTCTTTTTCTCTGATTTACAATAACCATGTTCTGTATTTTCCCCTATTATCTCTCAAATTTTGTACATATTATCTCATGCTGTTATCATATGGTTTTTTTTTTTTTTTTTTTTTTTTTTTTTTTCATATACATTTGTATTATCATTATATACTCTTCATTTTGGAGGAAATAAAGATAATAATAATAATAATAATCATTCTTGGAGAGGGCATAGATACTTGTGATTTTTTGGCTTTATATCCTTGTATAGGTACAATTTTGTCTCCTCGTATTCTTACATTTTCTCCCTTTTCTTTCCTAGTTCGTAATTCACTCCTCAGTTCTTTATTTGTCTCTCTTTGTTTTGGTGTTAAGTCACAAGTAATTATGATTTTTTTCAGGGTAGCATGTTGCAGACTTCCAATCTTTCTGGTCTAATAGTCTTTTCCTTCTGTCCTTATCTTTAAAGACTAGTTTGACTGGTCTTGGTTTCTCACTGTTTCTGTTAAAGTTGCCTATTCTTATTATATTTTTGTACCCCGGTGTATCGATGCTAAGTTCTCTACACATATCTATCAGCTGCTGTTCATCGCTGGCTTTCCTCGCTTGGGTATTCTCGGCAGTTGATTCTTTAACTCCGTATAACATCAAATTTAATTCACGCCTCCTCTGATCTTCCATTTCCCTAATTCTTGCATCGACGACATCTCCAACTTTATCTTGAATCTCGGACAGGAGCGATCTCTTCATTTTGGTGACACTTTCCTCAACACTTTCCGGCACTTTTAGTTCTACTTTTTTCAGTAGATTCCTTTATTTGTTTTAAACCTGAATCCATGCCTGCTATCTTTGGAAAGTTCTTTTTGGAAATCCGACATACCCATAGTTATCCTAAAACTGTTTCACCTTCAAGTAGTGCTTTTGTGGCCAATGCAGGTAATCTAGTGCATTGTAAGCAGCAAAAATACAAAGCCATTTTATAATTGTGAACTTGTGTAAGAGCAAGGTAACCAGGTCAAGTACAGACGAACAGACAAAATAACAAAAGACCCAGAGGGCCTGTATCGCTCACCTGGGTTTTTTTTCAAATTATTTTTCATTTTTGATAATGCTGTAATTTAGTAATTAGTGATTGAAAAATCACAAAGACAAATTGACCCGATGATTTGTTTAATTTTGAATCCCAACCATATAATGATGCTATAGATACCATACGAATATGCTATTCAAGGATAGAAAGTAATTTATATCAAAAATAGTAGCCCAATTAACCTTTTTGGCCCCGTGCCTAAAGCCCCAGGGGATCAGCCCTATCATTTTTCCAATTTTGAATCCCCACCCTATACGGATGCTACCATTGCATTATATGTGCTATCCCATGCTAAGTTGCAGAGAAGTTGTTAACATGATAACAGCCAAATTGACCCCTTTTGACCCACCCCTCTGCCCAGGGGAGTCTGCCCCATCATTTGTACAATTTTGAATTCGCATCCTATAAGGATGCTACCATTTCATTATGTGTTTTCTCCCATGCTTAGTTTCAGAGAAGTCGTTTATGTAGAAATAGTCAAATTGACCCCTTTTGACCCTGCCCCTCAGGCCCCCGAGGGGTCAGCCTCATCACTTGTACAATTAAGAATCCCCACCTAATAAGGATGCTACCATTGCATTATGTGTGCTATCATATGCTTTGTTTCAAAGAAGAAGTCGTTTATATGGAAATAGCCAAACTGACCCCTTTTGGCCCCGCCCCTCAGGCCCCTGGGGGGTCAGCCCCACCATTTGTACAATTTTGAGTCCCCAACCCCCAACAAAAATGTGCATATTACAATCGGTTCTGTCCAGCCTCAACCAAGTCCAGTCAGAAAATCAAAACATTTCTATTTTGTTAAGCCTGCATCAGGCGCCGGTAAGGCTGTATTCTGAATTAAAATGAGTAAATTTTGACAGTTTATGATGAGCTGGGTAACCTTTGGGGCAAGCATTGGCCCAACGGCACGTGCACCAGTCACGTAGCCAATTATTATAAATAGAGGGCCGCAATAGGCCCCAGTCAGACGGAAATTAGACGGGGATTAGACCGAGACTGAAAATGAGACTTGACTGGGTAATTCCGCCTCACACACACTTAACATCTACCTACGTCACCGCCTCCTCTAGGGCCACATGATAGAGAGGGAGAGAGAACGCTTGTCTACACTTCAGATTGAATAAATTAGCCGTCAACAAACTTCAACCCTACTCATTGTCGTCATTTCGACCGACACAGCCATCCATAGGACGACAATATATGTATAAAAAAATGGTTTATACGTTATTGAAATCGCTGTCCTATACTAAGTAACCACGAATTACTTTGAAAGTTATAAACCACAAAAAAGTACCCGCACAAATTCCATATTAAACAGTATCTGTTCAAGACAATTTATTTTATAATATAGATTTGACTTTGCTTGATTATATAAAAAGAGCTGCATCAAAAAATCTTTAGGTAATGTTTCTAAAGATTCATGTTTTCAATGTAAAATTCAATCGTTCATGTGCATTGAAATCAATTAAAACACATCATCTGTAATACATCTTAGAGATGCTAAACGTTACTTTGTGTTATTGTGTTTAGGTCCTCCCCATCGACGAATGGTAACTTATTTATCTATTTAAACATGAGCAGATGAATCGGTATCTTTCTTCATTAACAAATGTGACCTATTTTACACTATTAACATCTTGAAAAAGGTAAGCTCCTTATTTTACATAAAATACAATAATTAATTGACTCCCGAAAACATTCCATCGTGTCACGTCATATATGGAATGAGGGATTGATTGGGAAGATCGCAAAAGCAAAACAAATAATGTTATACGTATTTTTGTTGTTCGTTGACATATATTCGATAAAACATCATTTTTTGTCCAAATAATAAATATTGTTTATGCTCTGTTGCCGGTGGCCCATCTTTAAATTCATATAATACATCGGTTACATGTTTGATAACTGAATGGTTAACAGACTACGTCTATATTAGCCCTTACCTAGACAGAAATTTGACATTCACTAATTAAAGATGCTCCACTGCTGACAGAGCATAAACGATACTCATCATTTTAACAGTTATTGGTATTTAATCTTGTATATATATATGTCTAATTAACACAAAAATATGAAATACATTTATTTTGCATTTGATGCATGCGAAATCAGTATTTCATTCCATATAGAACATAGTGCCACGGAATTTTTTCGGTATGCAATTAATCATTTTAATATATTTAACTTGAAGTAATATTAGAAGCTTGAACCACAGAAGTTTGACGTTCTGTCAATAATACATACAAAATGTAGTATATATGTATATAAAATACCCCTATATATAGAGAACAATACTGTTCGTCAGCGGTGTAGAATCTTTAAAAATATAATCACAATAGATAGAGATTATAAACATACCAATACGGTTAGCATAGAAGTAAAGATAATGGAATCATTACATTTTTTGTATGTATAATGTATTATGTATTGTATCTTGATATAACTGTGTATAGACTATGACACTGGCACTTTGATTTAGTTTTTTTCAGTTTAGTCGAGTCGAGTATTTAGTGATGTCCATATTTAGTTATTGGTAAAAGTCTATATCTATATTAGGCATATAATCTGACAGTTAAGAAGGCGTACACAGATAACGATGACAAATACGTATATTTCATATTCTAAAAATAGTTATGTGAAAACAAAATAGTAGCACAATTTTTATACAAACGTATCTATTTTTTTCACAAAAAAAATAAATTACATAAAACCATATCGATTACCAGGACTAGTGGAAATAACTCGTATGAATTTTGAGAAAGAACATGAAATTCGGCAATCCAAGAAATTCGTAATCTGGACGATTTCGGCTGGGAGCGAAGGTGGCTCTGTGACCTTTTACATAACATGCATAACAGGTTATACTGTCATTATATGTCCGGTTCGAAGGTTATACTGTCATTATATGTCCGATTCTAAGGTTATACTGTCACTATAAGTCTGGTGTTAAGATTATACTGTCATTATATGTCCGGTGTTAAGGTATACTGTCATTACATGTCCGGTGTTAAGGTTATACTGTCATTATAAGTCCGGTGTTAAGGTTATACTGTCATTATATGTCCGGTGTTAAGGTTTTACTGTCATTATATGTCTGTTGCTAAGGTTATACTGTCATTATATGTCCGGTTCTAAGGTTATATTGTCATTATATGTCCGATGCTAAGGTTATATTGTCATTATATGTCCGATGCTAAGGTTATATTGTCATTATATGTCTGGTGATAAGGTTATACTAGTACTGTCATTACATTCCTAGTGTTAAGGTTATACTGTCATTACATTCCTTCTGTTAAGGTTATACTGTCATTATAAATCCGATGTTAAAGTTTATGCTGTCATTATATGTCTGGTCTTAAGGTTATACTGTCATTACATGTCCGGTGTTAAGGTTATACTGTCATTATATGTCCGGTGTTAAGGTCATACTGTCATTATATGTCTGGTGTTAAGGTCATACTGTCATTATATGTCCCGGTGTTAAGGTTATACTGTCATTATATGTCTGGTGTTAAGGTCATACTGTCATTATATGTCTGGTGTTAAGGTTATACTGTCATTATATGTCTGGTGTTAAGGTTATACTGTCATTATATGTCTGGTGTTAAAGTTATACTGTCATTATATGTCTGGTGTTAAGGTTATACTGTCATTATATGTCCGGTGTTAAGGTTATACTGTCATTATATGTCCGGTGTTAAGGTTATATTGTCATTATATGTCCGGTGTTAAGGTTATATTGCCATTATATTCCTGGAGTTAAGGTTATACTGTCATTATATGTCTGTTGCTAAGGTTATACTGTCATTATATGTCCGGTTCTAAGGTTATATTGTCATTATATGTCCGATGCTAAGGTTATATTGTCATTATATGTCTGGTGTTAAGGTTATATTGTCATTGTATGTCTGGTGTTAAGATTATACTGTCATTATATGTCCGGTGTTAAGGTTATATTGTCATTATATGTCTGGTGTTAAGGTTATACTGTCATTATATGTCTGTTGCTAAGGTTATACTGTCATTATATGTCCGGTGTTAAGGTTATACTGTCATTTATATGTCCGGTGTTAAGGTTATATTGTCATTATATGTCTGGTGTTAAGGTTATATTGTCATTATATGTCCGGTGTTAAGGTTATATTGTCATTATATGTCTGGTGTTAAGGTTATATTGTCATTGTATGTCTGGTGTTAAGATTATACTGTCATTATATGTCCGGTTCTCAGATTATACTGTCATTATATGTCCGATGTTAAGATTATATTGTCATTGTATGTCCGGTGTTAAGATTATGCTGCCATTATATGTCCGGATCAAAGGTTATACTGTCATTATATGTCCGATGTTAAGATTATACTGTCATTATATGTCCGGTGTTAAGATTATGCTGCCATTATATGTCCGGTTCAAAGGTTATACTGTCATTATATGTCTGGTGTTAATGTAATACTGTCATTAAGTCCGGTGTTAAGGTTATAATGTCATTATGTGCCCGGCTCTAAGGTAATAATGTCATTATAAGTCCGGTGTTAAAGTTATACTGTCATTATATGTCTGGTGCTATGGTTATACCGTCATTATATGTCTGGTGTTAAGGTATATACCGTCATTATATGTCTGGTATTAATGTTATACTGTCATTATATGTCTGGTGTTAAGGTATATACCGTCATTATATGTCTGGTATTAATGTTATACTGTCATTATATGTAATGTGTTAAGGTAGATAGATAGATAGATAGATAGATGTTTGGTGTTAAGGTTATAATGTCACTATATGTCTGGTGCTAAGGTTATACTGCCATTATATGCCCCCGGCGCTAAGGTTATACTGTCATTACATGTCTGGTGTTAAGGTTATACTGTCATTATATGTGTGGTGTTAAGGTTATACTGTCATTATATGTCTGGTGTTAAGGTATACTGTCATTATATGTCTGATGTTAAAGTTATACTGTCATTATATGTCTGGTGTTAAGGTTATACTGTCATTATATGTCCGGTGTTAAGGTTATACTGTCATTATATGTCCGGTGTTAAGGTTACACTGTCATTCTATGTCCGGTGTTAAGGTTTATACTGTCCATTATATGTCTTGTGTTAAGGTTATACTGTCATTATATGTCTGGTGGTAAGGTTATACTGACATTATATGTCCGGTGTTAAGGTTATACTGTCATTATATGTCTGATGTTAAGGTTATAGCGTCGTTATATGTCTGGTGTTAAGGCTATACTGTCATTGTATGTCCGGTGTTAAGGTTATACTGTCATTATATGTCTGGTGTTAAGGTTATACTGTCATTATATGTCCGGTGTTAAGGTTATACTGTCATTATATGTCTGGTGTTAAGGTTATACTGTCATTATATGTCTGATGTTAAGGTTATAGCGTCGTTATATGTCTGGTGTTAAGGCTATACTGTCATTGTATGTCCGGTGTTAAGGTTATACTGTCATTATATGTCTGGTGTTAAGGTTATACTGTCATTATATGTCCGGTGTTAAGGTTATACTGTCATTACATGTCTGGTGTTAAGGTTATACTGTCATTATATGTGTGGTGTTAAGGTTATACTGTCATTATATGTCTGGTGTTAAGGTATACTGTCATTATATGTCTGATGTTAAAGTTATACTGTCATTATATGTCTGGTGTTAAGGTTATACTGTCATTATATGTCCGGTGTTAAGGTTATACTGTCATTATATGTCCGGTGTTAAGGTTACACTGTCATTCTATGTCCGGTGTTAAGGTTATACTGTCATTATATGTCTTGTGTTAAGGTTATACTGTCATTATATGTCTGGTGGTAAGGTTATACTGACATTATATGTCCGGTGTTAAGGTTATACTGTCATTATATGTCTGATGTTAAGGTTATAGCGTCGTTATATGTCTGGTGTTAAGGCTATACTGTCATTGTATGTCCGGTGTTAAGGTTATACTGTCATTATATGTCTGGTGTTAAGGTTATACTGTCATTATATGTCCGGTGTTAAGGGTATACTGTCATTATATGTCTGGTGTTAAGGTTATACTGTCATTATATGTCTGATGTTAAGGTTATAGCGTCGTTATATGTCTGGTGTTAAGGCTATACTGTCATTGTATGTCCGGTGTTAAGGTTATACTGTCATTATATGTCTGGTGTTAAGGTTATACTGTCATTATATGTCCGGTGTTAAGGTTATACTGTCATTATATGTCTGGTGATAAGGTTATACTGTCATTATATGTCTGATGTTAAGGTTATAGCGTCGTTATATGTCTGGTGTTAAGGCTATACTGTCATTGTATGTCCGGTGTTAAGGTTATACTGTCATTATATGTCTGGTGTTAAGGTTATACTGTCATTATATGTCCGGTGTTAAGGTTATACTGTCATTATATGTCCGGTGTTAATGTTATACTGTCATTATATGTCTGGTGTTAAGGTTATACTGTCATTATATGTCCGGTGTTAAGGTTATACTGTCATTATATGTCTGGTGTTAAGGTTATACTGTCATTATATGTCTGGTGTTAAGGTTATGCTGTCATTATATGTCCAGTGTTAAGGTTATACTGTCATTATATGTCTGGTGTTAAGGTTATACTCTCAATATAAGTCCGGTGTTAAGGTTATACTGTCATTATATGTCCGGTGTTAAGGTTATACTGTCATTATATGTCCGGTGTTAAGGTTATACTGTCATTATATGTCTGGTGTTAAGGTTATACTGTCAATATAAGTCCGGTGTTAAGGTTATACTGTCATTATATGTCTGGTGTTAAGGTTATACTGTCATTATATGTCTGGTGTTAAGGTTATACTGTCAATATAAGTCCGGTGTTAAGGTTATACTGTCATTATATGTCTGGTGTTAAGGTTATACTGTCATTATATGTCCGGTGTTAAGGTTATACTGTCATTATATGTATGTTGCTAAGGTTATACTGTCATTGTATGTCCGGTTCTAAGGTTATACTGTCATTACATGTCCGGTGTTAAGGTTATACTGTCATTACATGTCCGGTGTTAAGGTATATACCGTCATTATATACCCGGTGTTAAGGTTATACTGTCATTATATGTCCGGTGTTAAGGTATACTGTCATTATATGTCCGGTGTTAAGGTATACTGTCATTATATGTCTGGTGTTAAGGTTATACTGTCATTATATGTCTGGTGTTAAGGTTATACTGTCATTATATGTCCGGTGTTAAGGTTATACTGTCATTATATGTCTGGTGTTAAGGTTACACTGTCATTATATGTCCGGTGTTAAGGTTATACTGTCATTATATGTCTGGTACTAAGGTTATACTGCCATTATATGTCCGGTGTTGTGGTTATTTCAACCGACCATTTCTTTTAGATATATTGTTTCGATAAGATATCCGACAACCGACTGCGTTTACGTTTCACCAGTTGGTATGGTTTTATATAGCAAAGGTAGTTTGAGTGAATGGAAATAAACATCGTCTTAATTTCGTATATATTGTTTGTATTTGATTTTTACCCAAACAATGACTCTGGCAGAAATAAAAAAACGAAAATGGAAATAATACTTTTTTTTTTTGAAAATGCGATAATACATACCATATGTATTATCAAGTAGATAAACGTGGGAATGTTCAAATAGGGTTATGAATGATTAGAGAATTGCTGTTTGAGTATACAGTTATTAAGACAATGATATGAACGGACCCAAGAAAGAATTCACTAAACACAAAGATTCGTTATATAAAAATCGTACTACAAATGGTCTATCTCTAATGTTACATTGTGTTGCAGTCGGGGAATGTTTTTTATTCTGTTATTAATGGGAATTCGTTCTACCGAACTCGTTATATTCGAGTTTTATTGTTATTGTGTGTAATTGTGTTTTACCATGACGTCGAATAATTTGAAACAAACAAACAAGCTTCTCCTAAATGACCACAATTACAAGTAGAAGTGAAAGAACGCAATTGGAAGAAAGCTACCCATAAATTGTATTAGCAGTATCAGTACACTTTTTGTAATATTATAAACGTTTAATAATATTAATAGACAAGGTTATCTTGATATTTGATATTTATAGTTTATATTAATGTCCTATTAACAGCTGGGGCCAGTTAAGGCCGTGCCAGGTTTGTTGGTGGAGGAAACCCGGAGTACCGGGAACAACCACCGACCATTTCTACAGTAACAAACAATGTATGTGTAAAATAAAATCGTTTAATACAAATAACGGGATCTTTAAAGTAAGCCTCTTTATATAGTAATTCATTGGGCATTTAATCATGTTTACTGATAAGATATCGTAAAAACACTAAGTATTGATGCAAATACTTCAAATAGAATACAATATGCGTAATCGGGTGGTGTAGTGGATAAAGAAACATAGGAATTCTGATGAAAGGATTTGAAGATTGAAGCCGTATTATGAAGCTTATGATAATGTCGTACATCCGTCTAGGAGAGAATGTTACAGACGTTATTATCTCACACGACAAGCGACAAAAACACACAATGTAGACTCCGAGATGCAGACACGAAGAAGTAGTCGAACAAGGAAAAATCCACATTTGGATGGTGGATTATGAGGTCACACCCGAGTAGATTTTACCACATAGTTTGTTAAGTTAATTAATGTTAAATGTATAATATAATAGTAAATGATGGAAACCCGCGGACGATGGCCAGGTTCTCTTAACATTGCTGTATGATGTTCAATGTGGTCTATGGCCGAGAAATGTATACAGTGTCTCTTTCTGGATTGATGATGTACCATACGCAGGTGACATTATCATCACCAGTCTGGAGTACTCTTGAGAGCCACAAGAAGAAATAGGCGGTCCTCAACTCATCTGGAAGGGGTGGAAGATATACTGTATAGGAAGAGAAAGACATATTATTTATTTTTATACGATATAAAATAGCACTATAATAAATTTCAACATCAACTGTTACTTGTGACCATAAATTTATATATCTTAAAAATTACATGTATAGTGTCAATTATGAAGATGTATACCAAGGGGATACCCTTGTGGAGATGGAAGAGTCCAAGCCAGGATCTCTATTGTATGGAGTCCGCTACTCATTCTGCTGAAGTATGATTATTGTTTAGTTAAATATAGATTGAATACATGTACAAATAAAAACAACAATTCACTCTCTTTAAAGAATAATAACATTGGGAAAGGGGGTGGTTTGAAACTCTGTCGCATAAGTCATATACTAAATATAAATCTGTATAGTGATACATGTGATTAATTATATCGTTTCAGAATGTTCCCATGCTATATTTGTAAAAAAGGATGTTAAGACCACTAAAGTTCTAAATCAGCATAGAAAAGGCAGACATGAGGAGAAGAAAAAGTGCCCTTATCCCAACTGTAATTTCCTATATTCCAGTAATGGAGGACATCTTCTCGACAATTACACCCGTAAAAACCATTAAGTTCTCGGCAGAGGAAAGGACACAAACAGCCAGTTGGGAGTTGTCCATAACCAACAGATTTCGACCATACCCACGTTTCGTGGTTACGGTAGTCCCAAACAAGAGCGACACAGTGGGTTGGAGCAGGTCATGCCGGAGATGGGGTCGGAACTGTACGACTCACTGCCTATGGGAAGTTGTACCCCTCTTCGCACGCCTGCTCGATGAGTGCAGCTATTTGAGCCTCCGAGGAGTTTGGATGTGCTTATCGACCTTCCCCCTCCACCATCTCCTCAGGAGGCTGATGAGACGGCGAAGAACAGTCTCGCAGTGCAAGGGAGGAGCCATGCTTCGCCGATGAGGAATGCCTTTGTTTCCTCCTGCAACTCCTGCTAGTATAGGAGACAGCTGCTGGCCAGCTTCTCGGAGGTACCTCCCTCGTACAGTGCTGCTGGACAGTACCAATTTCTTGATATTACGAGGAAGCGAGGGAGGTTGTCCATATGGAAAACAAAAAGTACTTGCCTGGAACAGGTACTGGATGTACCAGGCCCTGCGAGACGTGGTGATAACTGGAAAAGATGAGGGAGATATCGTTGCACATCTCAAAACCGCGGGACGGAAAACAAACTTAGATTAAATTTTAGAAAAGATAGAGAAAGTTACATTGCTTTTAAAATAAATTGAATATAATCATTATTGCAATGCTCCGTGGGTAGGTATTTCATGTTAATTATTATTTAAATACAAGATAAAGATCAGTAAGTAGTTATGTAATTGTATCATGTAACTTATAATCATATCATAAAGTCTACATTTATATTTTTGGCAATTTAATTAGTACCCAGAACTGCTCATTGTAAGTTATATTATACTATAAATTGATGTGTAATTGTATCTTCTTCTTAATTTTGGGTTTTGTAGTTATATATAAAAATATTTAATAAAAAAAAAAAAAAAAACATGGAATAGTCTTTTCACTTTATGAAATAATGTTTTTCTTATTTTTGCGATCGGATTACCTCCCTTGGAGCAATGTCAATCATTTTAAAACCAGTAATTGAAACATCACTTGATTATGGAACATGTCAACATTTGTTTATTTAGTAATACTGTATTAATAATTAATTGGAAAAGGGTGAATATCAAGTATACCATTGCACATATCGGAATATTTTAGAACCCCTGACTGTTTGTATTTTTTTGGATGAAGTATAAAAGCTTAGGTCATAACTATATTGTAAAGTTTATTTCAGCTACAACTGATATTACTATACAAGTAGGGAACAAAAGTTTTGACAGAGAATGGAATTATAGAGTAGGGTATACGAGTCATAATAATTTTGATAAGTATTTTCATCATTATTATATTGTGTTACATTGCGAAGTGCCAGCTACCATACTTCAAGTGTGTAACAATCATATTGTAACGTATTAAGAAATGTTTCTCTTACTTTTTGGAATTTGTGATAGTGATGGTGTGAAAGTTAAGCATTGACGTGGACGTCAATATGAAAAACAAACAAACAGGGAGTAATGTGGCGAATCTGGATTTTTATGGTATGCATGGGCCTGTGCTAAGGCAGAAGTGAACTTATGTATTGAACATGATTATTTGGTATGGAAAACTTTGCGAGTGTGATCTTCTTATAACAAGATCGAGAGACCTTGTAAACAGCTGATTTTTGTTTACCTCTATATTCGGCTGGGTTTACTCGACTATTCTTATGATAAATAGCGCCAGTATTAATTAGGATGTTAGTAAAATTATTGTTCTAGCTGTACTTCACAGTATATCTTTTCATTATGAAATAATGTAAACAATATTAACCATTGTTAAGTTCTACGGAATTTTAGATAATATCACCAGGTCATATAACCGTATTGGTTAAAATAATTGCCTATAAAGCATTTATTTACTTTGTGGAAGAGGAGTGATATATTCTAGAGAAATTTATTTATTGTATAGTAATTTGAATATTATTGGTATGGATTAGGGAAAAATTACCTACAAAAGTAACTCTCTGTGGTACCTTGTAGATATTGATTGTCATTGTTGAGTTTGAAAATGTTTAATTATACAAATAATCAGTAATTTATCTTTGGACTTCTTCTTTTCTTTTATGTTAAGTGTTTTGGAAGAGATAAATAAGGATTTGACAAGGCGTATGTTTATAGAACTCGAAGATACTTCTACTAGTGGTCCAAGAGGACCTGAAGAATAATAGACTGAGGAAAGTGGTCGTGACCACACTTTTCCTGGTCAAACTTGACCCACAAGGAAACAGGATTGTAAAGATAGTGTGGAGTAGGGCGAGAGCCTGAAAAATTACATACACACACAACCACAGTTTCGTTACAGTTTCATATTATGTAATCATGTTCGTTTTGTGTGTCTTGATAAAGGAATAAAGTAATTATTATCCTACATACTTACGTTTGATAGGATCCCGTGGCATATGGAAAATTCTGTTGATTTTACTTTTTAACCCTTATGTATGTGTTTATAGACAGTAGATTTTGAATAGTCCAATAATCAGTTTGTACACATAACTAAGCGCTATACGTACAGTGATTTATCGTCCAAATAATGAAACAACAATGAGATCTGGATTTAGAACAATGAGGTAATATCAATTGATACTAAATTGATGTGTGTAACATTGCATAACCACCAAAACTAATAAATAATTGCATATGATAGTAAGTAAGCTAACAATTGTTTAAATTGTTACATAGAGGATTCAATTGATATGGCCAGGAAATAAATGAAAAAAGACAAGAATTTCAAATCAGATTTTAGTCTTTAGTTTAAACGTGAAAATGGTTTTCAAAATTGCAAACATTTAGAATCTGCATAAGATGATCCAGATAATATCAGGTGAAAACTTGACAAGCGAACTAAGCTGAAATGTAATTATGGGCCATTTCAGGACAAGCCTTTTCCCAATTTAAAGTTATATTTCATGGATATTTCATGTCGATAGAACATTTGATATTAGAACATAGACATGTAACTTGATGATTTGGCTCTCCAAAAGCATATGTCGGCCTATAAGAGAGCCGAAATCTAGGGATCATATATTCCTGGTATTGAATAAAGCGCCCTCAATCACCGCCATGTTCAGTACCTTCGCGTTTTGTCGGATTTCCGAATCATATCACGTGACTGCACGTGGTGAGCCAGGTAACTAGCATAAGCGCACATGCCTTTTGTTTACATTTTCGGTTTACACTTTGTTCCCGGCGACCACGGTAGCCCCGTTTGCCCGAAACGTGGTGCGTCGTGGAATTTTGGCTATTTTTGTCTCTGTATTCAAGTTGAGCTAGGTCTTGTGAAGTTTGGTCACGGTCTTTTACGGATAACGTGATGGACCGTGAATAAAGGGGAAAGTGTTGTTCCCGGACGTTAAAGGTACACTACGGCTTTAGCACGATCTATCAAGGATACCACTACGTTCTCTCTAGGCCTGTTTTGATCTGATGAGGTCTGCTACGTTTTACACGTTTTGATCAATCTCCGATACGTTTTTCACGGTCCGCCAAGGCTTACTAGGGATGAAAGTCTGATGCCGGGCTTTTTTGGAGCAAATGAAACAATATATATTGCCGAAAATGTCATCTCAAACACGTTTTGATTACAAAATGTGTTAAAACAAAGAAATATATACTATATTTGGTATAAATATATAATTATTACCGTTTTTCTATGCAAATATTTTTTTTCTGTAATGGTTCACACTTTATTTGCCTTCTGCAATAATAGTTTTGGTATAATTTGATGGTTTAAATTAGTTTGATAATGACTATTTCTATTTATTTATACAAATGATTCCATGAAGTAGCGAATATGTACCAGGCCAGGCAATGATACTCCATCATATATTGCTTGCAACGTAAGACCGTAATAAGACGTAACAAGCCGTATCACGTCGGGCTTTCAACCGCTACAAGCCGTGATGTGCCTAGACAGAACGCATCAAAACGGTTATCATCCACCTTGGCTTGCCGTCAAAACCTTGACAAATCTGAATAAAACGGCACAAAACGTGCAGCCAATCTGCATCAACCGTGATAAAACGTGGTGCAAAAACGCAACAGAACGTCACAAAACTTGAAATCATTGTGAGATTCCGGGGAACGTGATTGCTGCCCGTTCTACCGCGGACCGTCTGGAGGTTTTTGTGTGACGGCCAACGTAACGCACTTTTTTGTTTACGTCAACCCCGATTATATTACGACCTGTGGCGTTCACGGACCGAGCTTCACCTTTTGTGTCTATCCCGTCCTTCTATGCGTGTCTCACTTTGTCCATGGCGGTCACGCACCGTTTGTCCACGTTGGTCTGAAAACGGTCCTGCCGTGGCCGTCGGAAACAATAGTGGTAAACCTAGCAATTATGCGAAGCATGCTTGGTACATGTATATGTCTAAAAGAGAGCGAATTCTTGAAATATCTAATTCATACATGTGCCGTAAAAAAGGTGGTTTCAAATATTGTACTGTGCGAGCTGTTTAATTTTCTTTGTATAGTCCAGTCCCTGATGATTTCCGACCACATGCTTTTGTTTATTAAAAGGTTGTTGTCATTTTCTCTTGGTTTCCCAACTCTCGTGTGTTACTTCGAGATTGTCGCGACGATGTTCGGAAGAGTTCTGAATGATCCGGCATTTTTCGAGCCTATTTTTCAAGTGTACACGTTAAAACACATTTTTCACTTTTATAATTTGATATATTTCTATTGTTGCAATTTTTAAAAAAAAGTGGTAAAAAAGGAAACCCCAGACAGACGGAGACAAATGTGTTATTTTGTTATTATTTTGTCCTGAATTACTTTAATCATGCATACGATTATTTTGCCATGATAGCACACTACACAAAGGACGCAGTGCCCGTATAGCAGAAATTAAAACTCCAATACTCACCTATGATGTAAAGTGTATTTCGCTGTATGTCAAATCTGTAATATGAACTTCATCGGTCACGTTGTTTGTCCATGACAGGGCTTCACCTTCGGACAGTCACCAGCGGAGTAATTCTGAAAACATGAAATGTTGAACTTACACACTGTGTTGATTAATTGCAAATTATGTATTAAATATTAGAATAGTGTTAATGTAGTTTAAGTTAATTGTTGGTTATATAATTAAACTTCCTGAATATAATGAAAAAAATAGGAAAAGTCCCCAGGCAAAGGGATATAATCCATTACATAATCATGTACCCCAATAATATAGAAAATGTCAAGATTTTAGAAGAAAACCAGATATACTAAACCGTTTACATATTCAAATTTACCAGGAACATGGTTCCAGAGCCTTTCTGTGTAAAATAAACAAATTGAACAAAGATCAAACCTGTAGTGAGCAGAAAAGATGCATGTCTTCGTCCATGACTGGAATCTGTGCAACCAGCACATATATCCGGAAAGCTTGAATGACCCTTAAACACCATTAATATGTTTCATTAACAGAACAAATATTCACGAAATGGTATGTTTCATCATTATAACATAAAAAACCCATACTTTTAATAACCTAATTAACCCTTATATTAGTAATCAGTACAATTAGTTAAATTAGCTTACCTGGGATGAATAGTATGTAATACAATGAAAGAGCCCTCACCCCAGCCCCCCTCCCACCAATTATACCTGGCAGGTATAGATAGCAAAACCCCAAACTAGACATTAGGTAAAAACAATGTAATTGGCTCCCCCTAATGTTACCAATTCCAAAATGTATCAGCTGTAATTTATGTTTTATACCTTTATGGCTTTCGGCACTCCAATATGGCGGAGACGACTGACCCCCCCCCCCTCCTACAATTTCTTAATTTGACCGCCAAATCCTGGTTCACCTAAACCGGAACATGCATACTATTCCGTGAACTAAATTATGACGACTGAGGAGACTTAAATTATTCATTTGACAATGCGCTTTTTTTGGTTTATTATTTATTTTTTTTATTCCAATTGTTATCAAAGAGACGCAATATATTAAAAAAAAACAACATTTTTTAAGAAAACGAAAACGGCCTAAGCATAATACTTACTTTATATGCATTATGCATTTTGATGAGACTCAAGTTTTAGTATTAATAAACATTTGTTTGATATACGTGGTATCTATTTAACTGTACCTATTTATTTGGGGAGCATAAAACCGCAAAACTCCTCTTTGATAAAGAAGTTGAAGTAAAATACCGTATACAATCCTATATAAGGCATACAACGACATTGTCTTTTTTTCTTCAATTTAACTACATGTGTTCGTCAGTATTGATGAATAATCGATATGTTAATCTCGTTTCAGACATTGTCCCGATCGACGTCTGGACAAGAGCTCCCTCTGATGAAGAAATCAAGAGAATTGTTCCAAATATTGGTATCACATTCTACAATCTCTGTCTCGAGCTCGGGATGTCTCCTCCAATCATAGAGCAGCACGAAATCGACCATTCAATCACATTCCAGTCGAGAATATGTGCCCTCCTTCAATATTGGGTAGACAGATGCAACTATTGGCAGGCTCTTGACAGCGATGAAGGCATGTCGAATGACTGGTACACTACAGCAGATTTTGTCACAGGAGTTGTGCAAGTGAATCAAGTGAAGACCGTGTGAGCTGGCTCAGATGTGGTATTCTATGATGTACGTGTGACTTTTAAGGCATGATTCAATAAAAGTTATGGTGAAGAACTTTTAGCTAGGGAAGCCGTAAATTATTAGAAGGATCAGTAACATTGTAATGTAGCTTATATATTGGATCTATTGATACAAAGATATTCGGTTATATACGGTCGATAGCGTGGATGAAGTGAAAAAAAATGCATGTAAGAACAATTATTGACAAAAGAAAAGAAATAATGCAAAGGACTATTGTAAGATGTGTTCCCATCAATTTTTTCAACTAATTGGTTAAGAAATTACGTTGCTGTATTTGTAAATATTAATTACATTCAGATTTCATGTGTAAAGTAGAACTTTAGTTCTCATCTAATATATATGGCACTTTGACATTTTTTCTCTTTTCTACCTATTTTGTTATTGGATTTGTACAAAGTAACGAAGATGAGGGAGAATCGCAAATATAAGTTAACATATGGGTTGAGTCGAAAGAATTGTTTTCGGAGACATATAAAGTTGTTTACCAAGGATACATTATATGAAATTGAAGATGGAAAAACTCGCAAACTAATTGTGCTTTTTAGGATAATTACATAGCAAGAAGGAGTATACACCACAAACAGACGTAGTATATAAATGGTAAGATTTTATTTCAGGATTTTGGGGCGAAAGTTTACCAATCAACTTAGTTTTTTTATTCTGATTTTTATTATAAACAAGGTAATATTGGGTGAGGTCCGTATATACGTTCTAATGAGAGTTTGAGATAAGAAAAAAACATGACATATGTGATATAAACATAATTCAGATGTTTCGGGGACAAGCAGCTGGCGGTTGCTATGAAAAGTATCCTAGGCTCATAAATAAAAGCTATAAGGGATGTAAACAGTCTAGGGGTTTGTATCATTCTGACTCTAAAAAAGGAAAAGAGAGAAGCGGAATCGAATGTAAATATTTGGGTGTATGAAACTTAGAGGATTTAGAAACATGATATGATAAGTAGAGTGCTTTATTTATTTGTTTGTTTGCTTGTTCAGTCTCTTATTTAGTTTTGTAATTGATAAGTCACATAAGCTGATCAGATAATACAAATAATGAGTGATTCGGTTGGGGATAATATTAGGTGACAGACACATTAGAAGGGGTCAGTTGTGTGTGTTGTTGCTTCAGAATTTAGCATTCCAAATAACTGCACCTAAAATCATATTTTTGTGTTGTTGTTTTGCGTGGTGTTATGGGTGTTGAACCTTTTAATTTGCCTTTATTTTAATTTTAGATGTGATTTTTGAAATATGCTAATAAATGGGTTTTACTACAATTTGAGTTACTCGACGACCAATGAATTTACATGATTACAAACATCAATTTTATCCCCAATTCAGATAATTGATCTGATCAATTAAGATATTTTAAGATAAATAGGTTACGCGGGTAATTTACCCAGGTAGATAAGGTAGACCCTTGAAATAAAGTATACCTATATAATTGATCTCTCAATTAAACCAGATTTAGTTTTTGATATCGTCTAGTTTCCTCCACTGTACAAGAACATTGTCCTAGGTATAAGATTCTCCTACCCTAGTAAATAAACTTTCATCGAATCGCATTAACATGGAATGTTTAATACGCAATGACACCAGAGCAGTCTTTCCCTGGTAGTTGATTAATAACTTGAAAGGGTAAGAGATCTCATCTATATAACAATCATATTGCTGTATGGACATACGAGTAACTCCCGAGAAGCTACAGTTTTAGTTGTGTAGTCCTGAGTTTTAGGTTGGAGGTTTTTTATTTGATTATCTCATCAATAGGGATACAGTTGTTTATGTAATCAGGATGTAAGTAATCAAACAATTGAACTTTGATCTTGTTCCATAGTGTATGTTTCATCTTTATAAATATGTTAAATGATTATAGACTTACTTCGCATGTAAGTAGTTGAGTGTAGATAGCTTTACCATTAATTAATCAGATATACTATTCACAAGAGCTTTGTGAAATGAATGATGAACATGCACATGCAGTGTTTATGAATTTTGTTACAAAATGTTTTGCTCGAAGCTGGTTTTTTTCTGTGTTTATCTATTGATATTATGCTGATGCAATCAATTATTTCACACACTGCAGCCTAAACATATAGATCACAACAATAGGATATTTTTATTTTTGCCTACATTGACATTGATGCATGTTTATAGGAATTTCATATGATACGAAGCTGACATAGACCTTACATGTATATCATTCACATAACCAGTGATCCGATGTAGCTTTATGGATTTTGTGACTTAAGTAGCGATCCTGTGATCAAATTTTTACTTATTTTATCGTATGTACAGATGTATTTAACTGGTATTAATCAGAGTGCTATATATTACCCTAATGAAACCTGGAAATTAAATGGTGTAAATGCCGATGTCTAGGAGGTGTTGATTAATGAGTGTATATTTTTACAAATCCCGTGTGAATGGTTGTTACAATTAATTTAATTCTTCAAGAAATGGAAACAACATACATGTACATATTCCAATCCTCAGTAAATTATTCTGGCTTACCAGTTGACATGTACCTTTTATTTCAAGTGATATATTTTAAATATGTATTCGAATACAATTTTTACATCAGTTTTAGTTATTTTATCAAGTTCTATTGTAAACATTAAGGCTCTCAGTACTGTGTATAATTTGCCATCAAACAAGAAGGACATTCTGATCATTCTAATCTTAATTAAAATAGAAAAAGGAAACAAATTACTTATGAATAATAGTTTTGACTTTTTGATACAAGTAAAACATTGTTTTTTTGTAAACACTTACTTGAAAAACATACTGCTTACAAATTGACGGTTGGTTTATATGAAACTTTAATCATTGTTTTTATTTGTTTGCGTATATCGTGTATGTAAATATTTGCTTAAGTTTGCCAATGTAGAAATAGAAGTGAGTTTTTAAATTTGTATTTCGTTTCTTATCGCCTAGGAAAAAAACTAAATTAATAGCCTAATCATCTTCATGTATAATTAAAAAAACAATCTGAATTTCTATTGTAAGACCAAATCCAAACATTTTTATGGGTGAAATACATCTATATCTAAAAAATTAGTTTAAGATATTGTCATTCTTCTATTGCCATCTTAAGTTTAAATACATGAATGTGCTAATCAACAAAAATATTACTTCTAAGGCTAACCTTATCTAGTTGATCCTTATGAACCGATATTTTGTAATGATTTGGGATAAAGATAATACAATAAAATATTCATAAAATTAATATATTCCTTCTTTTCGTTTCTTTGTTTTATTAAAGAGGGCATTCAAAAATAAACTCGTAGAATTTCTAAACCGGAACCATTAATTAATTTAAGGAATTGGTATGTAACCTTGTCCGAATGAGAAAACATTTTGATAAAACGGTGTAAAATTTCATTTGCATCATACTCCAGTACAGAATTCTCCTTTTTTTTTACCGCAATATGACTGAGGTTTGGATTTCAGAATAGAATATACAAGACTCGTTGAATTATGTCAATATAAGACAACGGAATTTTGATAACAGCATCCTCATTGTTCTTATGAACTCGCGGCCTGGAATACGAAAGCGAAAAGTAATGATTATATAAATAGTTTTAAAGTCATCAAAATTGATGTAACCACTTGTAACCACTTGATAAAGTATTGACCATAGATGTTATAGTATATTAAATAAAGCTAGATAATTGTAATGAATTAAAGGCTTTTTGGGTCGTTTGTGTAAAGTGTAAAATTAACGCAAATGTTCTTATTTATTGAACAAATGTGATAAATTGGGCTAGTTTGAAAAAAAGAGTTTGGCCTTTGATGACTTTGATATTTTGTACATTATCAGTAATTAACACATAAAATCTCAATTAATTTTTCGATTAGACTTAATTTAAAGATTTGAAAATCAAATCCACGATTTTGTAGTGAAAAATAATTGGAAAAAAATAATAATATAATACATGGTTTATCATTTGAACAAGGTAAAGCATCATTAATGACATCAGTAGTGATTACTGCCGTTGAACCCTATCTGTGAACGACGAAAAATACTATACTACTGTAGCGTGTATACATTGTATTGAATGAAGTGACGCAACAATATAGTCCCGTCCCACTCACCTTAAGGTTGCGATGATTGGCTGAAGTTGAGAAGTTGAACTTGATTGAAGTCACATTTGCTGAAGATCAAACTTCACCTGAACGTTGCGGCTAAATTTCTAACCCGCCTACCTTTAGCGGCTAGAAAAATACATTTTTAGCACATCTTCATAAAAACGGCTACTGCCGCTGGAAAGAGCGATAATTTTTCCTTTCAAAATCATTATACACATCTTCACAAAGATATGTCACTAAGGATTACCAGCCCCAGTGTCTCCAGTTCGTAGAATATACATGAGCGAGACTAAAACTATGAATAAACGTAATTATCAAAAACCTTAGTGACAATGTATATTTCATGTGTAATTCAGCTTATCTGCTTGTAGAATGGAGAGTTTGAAATCAACTTGATTTCATTTACATAAAAAATAAATCTAATAATCAATATTGTAGCTCTAAACTTTCGTTGACAAAAGAGTTCTATTTCATTTTAACAGTAATTAACTAGATTTGTCATGATCATACAGATTCCTTTTATTCACAAAATTATATGTCACACAAAAAATATATATATATTTAAATATATTTCTTGGTTTATTTTTTATATAATATTTGGAGATGATAACATGCTGGCAATTTTTAAAAAGTTTCCTTTTTTTTCAAGTAATATGTTCGCTGCTGATCCAACTTTAGATACTATTTAATAAATCATTACGGTTTTTCGTATATATATCTGCCTTTCATTTAAAAAAAAGGTTCCTTGTTAATTAGATCATCACGGGTTTCACGGTACCTAGTTATAAACTTACATATATCTGTATTGCATTTAAGACATACATTTGTAGTTTGTACCAGTTTTATTACAGAACATCATAACGGTTTTTTAATTTGTAATCGTAAATTTACATTCAGGTCAAATTTGAGAGGTATCAAAACAAACCCCCCGCGTCCTAGAATTTTCCTTGTGTAACAAACTATGTAATAGGCCCTATGTATGTGACGTGAATTATAATCTGTCAGTATGATAGGCTAAAGATTTCTACATGTACTTACAGTACTACGAGTCGCACATTACATATATGTAAACTTGAACTGCATTCAGGGTAGATTTCATGTATAGATCATGAATTTAGATCAATCTTTTTTTTTTTTTTTTTTTTTTTAAGGAATATTACAATTGACTTTTGTAAACATAATCATCGGTCCTCGCTGATACATATATACATATGAAAGGCCCCGTTTATCTCCGGCACAAACATCCAAATTGTAACATCCACACCCACGTGCACTTTAAGTCATAATGTTTTGGCCCCACCCACCTTAAAAACGAACCATCCCAATGAGAAAACGTTTTGTGATTCTCGAAACCGCGGAGGACTTTTGATCATGTACTAATCGAGACTTGTCGTAAATGTATAAATACTTTCGGCGTTCACAGATAGGGTTCAACGGTAGTCAAAAATAGAATAATCTTCACAGTAAGCAGAATAATCGTAACTTTACACTAATCAATGGCACCACAGGAGATACGTGATATGGTTGATAGAGTGCAAGGCATTCACCAAGTGTTATATTAGATTTCACAATCGTCATAACCACGAGGGATACAAATTTCAAATTTAAATGTGTGGTATGCAGGACCACCGATCAGTACCACTCCACGTAATACTCCAACAAGGCCATAATGTATGATATATATATAGTATGCAAATGAAATGAGTATAATAAAAATATATGATTTCCTTGTGTCACAGTTGCTAGGTACTGACCCCGTTGGTCGGAGGGTTTTTCTCCACGTACTCCGGTTTTCCTCCGCCATCAAACCTGGTACGTCCTTACATGACCCTGGCTGTTAGTAGGACGTACACACTAATAAACAAAATTCAAGGGACAATTCATTATACTCAGTCTTATACTGTAGTTTTTCACACCACAGGCCCGGGTTTCGAAATCCTGGTCCGGTCACTTTACAAGAATCATTTTCGTGTATTTTCCTTGTTCTTCAGGGTATTAGTTTACTCAATTGAGTAACAATACAAGATATTCGTTGTGTAGATAAAACAACTGGAATATATATCATATGCATTTGTCAACTAAACCCTTTGCTGACATGTTCAAATAAAGTTATGAGTCATTAGAAGACTTTGTTTGAATATGGAATTACTCAGACAATGATGTGAACGAACCACAGAAAGAATTCACTAACTTTAAAAAAATGTTATTTAAAATTCGTTATACAAACGGTATATCTCTAAATATTTTACAGTTTTAACAGTAGGGGATGTTTTTTATTATTATTTTATTCATACTCTATTTAAATGATGAATTAAAAATAAGTGTATCTCAAAAGAAATTCACTGCAAGCATGTATTTACCTGTACATATGCGTGCAGTATCAAACATGTAAACCAATGTATTATATGAATTTAAAGAAGCGCCACCGGCAACAGAGCATAAACAATATTTATCATCTGGACAAAAATGATGTTTAATCGTATATATGTCTAATTACAACAAATATTTGTATAAAATTTATTTTGCTTTTGCGATCTGCACAATCAATACCTCAATCCATATGACATAATACGATGGAATGTTTTTTTTTCAGAAACCTTTTCAGGATGGTAATAGTGTAAAATAGGTCACACTTGTTAATGAAGAAAAAATACCGATTCATCTGCTCCTGTTTTAAATAGATAAGTTACCATTCGTCGGTGAGGAAGGACCTTAACACAACAACAACACAAAGTAACGTATAGCATCTCTAAGATAACTCGAGTGTATGATTAAACATGTATGTATTAGAGATGATGTGTTTTATTGATTTGAATGCACATTTACGATTGAGTTTTATATTGAAAACATAAATCATTAGAATCATTACCTAAAAATGTCTTGAATGCAGCTCTTTTTATATAATCAAGCAAAGGCAAATATATATTATTTAATAAAACAACAAACACAATATTGATAGTAGTGGCCACGGTGGGTTTTTTTTTGCCATTTAATATTGGGCGTCAATAACGGCCCACAACAAGCAAAGGGCGTCAATAACGGCCCACACAATTCAAAGGGCGTCAATAACGGCCCACACAATTCAAGGGGCGTCAATAGCGGCCCACACACATTTCAAGGAGCGTCAATAACGGCCCACACAATTCAAGGGGCGTCAATAACGAACCACGCATCAATCAAAGGGCGTCAATAACTGCCCAACTGGCATCACTACCAGTAGAAAACAAGTACAATAACAATTTAGATTGACTGAAAATTCAAGACATTTGATGAACAAGGAAAATCCAATGATCATCAAAAATAATGCCAATTTAACTTGTGAAATATGATTTTAATTATTCCCTGGGCTGGTGTTAGCGAAAGTCCTGCCACAAGGCTCATTGAAAATGAATTCATTTACATGACCAGCCCGCCACATGATAGGAATATTATTGGGGGACGAAGCTAGACATTCTAAACCACCCTAGCCGAAATTAAAACCAAATAAATAATAATTTTTACTGGAACATAAACTACTTAAATGGTTACGAAAAATTGTGGGAATAACCGGTCCCGCCCCAAAACAGCATTCGCTTCGATTGCCCCTTGTATACAATTGAGCAATATAAATCATTGGCCTTAGCTATTTAGATGTACATTGCCTGTGTCTAAAAATGCAACACGAAATTTGCCTGATATCATTGTATTTAATATATCAACGCCCCCAGTTCTAACAATTGTTTGTGGCAATGTCCGCTATAGACTCTAATTCTGGCCCGATTGGCAAGCAGTCACATTCTCCGAACCGCGCCAACTTAACCGTGGCAACATCTGTGACCAAGCTAGGACTGGTACGGGGAAGAGGCTAGCTAAGTACCTGAAGTCCATACAGCCAATTTGTTCCCTTAAATTGTAGTGACCCCACTTCATTAAGGTCATTCGGCTCCACAATGTAATATCAGCATAGATGGTTTCCCGCCCTAGCAATCATCATATCCTGCACATTGTTAATCACAGAACCCCACCTCATTCCACTCTGTCCTCTCCACCATATATAACGTTAACTCTGCCGTTGTAATCCAAGATGGCGACCCCCTGGCCTAGTCGCTTCATGAAAGGAGGCTCACTTAATAATGGACGAGCCCACTATGTAGATAGAGTGACTGTGATTTCCTGAAAACTTCAGGCTAAAATTAGCCCATGTAACAAATAGCCTAATTTTTTGAACGATCAGAGCAAGGGGACGCCAGTGCTCTAGAATACAATTCATTATATTTTGAAAGGAGTGATAGATTAGGTCTTTACAAAGAGGCTGGAAAAAAAAACTAAATCAAGACTAAGCAATATAGCTTTAAATTCTAGTTTTCTAACATAACTTTCTCTGGAATTCTGATATACCGCCTAAAGGTGTCTGAACTCCAGCGCCCCAGCAACTGAATCTCCCTGTCAGATAAGCCCCTATTGCTGCTTCAGTGGCAGCTCCTATTCTAAATGAATGTGTCTTATACCGATTGCTATCAAAGCCTAAGAAAAGCAAGTTTTTAAAAAAAAAAAACTGATGCAAACTGGTACCTAGTCAAAGGAGAAAGATCAAAATGGCAGAAGAAGGGGGCCAGGGTTCCTATGCCTTACATGTGTTATGTACTGTTCAAGACGTTTAACTGGACAGAATGTTCCTTCTAATCGAGGAATACATACGGTACAACACCCTTTACCTTCTTGATCAGTTTTTGAAAAACGGAGAGCAACTTCGAGAATATTCCCTATCTTAATATCCTGCAAAGATACCACCTTCTGAATCATGCTCGTTTTCGTGACAGTTAGTTCGCCTACTCGGAAAAAACCAAAGAATGCTAGTAAAAATGCTGCAGAAAACAATTTTGACTCGTATGTAGAACTGCACACCAAAGACAAAGCCTTTAATAATCCTAGCCAGTATATAAGCAGTAAATAGGGGCCCTCATATTACTTATTTTCCTTTGTCTCCTCATACCAGCTAACATTTTCTTCACGAAAAAATTAGACAAGTAATCCTCACAAAGAAAGCCAGAAGACTTAACATGGAAATTAGCACCTGCTAAATAAGTATCGACTGGTGCAGGAGACAAATCTTTATCAGCCATGTACAGCACAAAATTCAGTATCTTGCTCAAAGGAGGGGGCCAGACCCTTGTTAGGCCACTGTCGACAACAAAAGTATTGAACATGTTTAAACCTGACGTGTAGGCTTCAGCTGTTTTTTCAGAAACTGAAGCCAATATAAAATTGTCAAACTGTTTTTTTATATTGCCCCAAAATGCCTGGGGGATGACTGTTGGATGCTGATCGGCCTCGGGAGCCAATTCCCTGAATCTGGACCACTGAAAACGTGACAAAGCATCAGCAATTGAATTGTCTGTACCTCTTACATGCCTAGCTCTTATCTGAATATTGCTTCTAATGCAATGTAAAACCTAATGGACGAATCAGTGCCATCACATGATCTGAACGAGAAGTTGAATTATTAAGTATCTCCACCAAAGCTTCGTTATCACAATGTAGTAATATTTTTTGTTACTGAATTCTCTCTGCCAAGTAAAGAGGGCCATAACAATAGGAATCAATTCTAAAAAGGTAATGTCTTTCAGCACAGGCGTGTTAAGCCAACTGCTGGGCCACTTGAAGACAAACTAATGTTTTTCGAACACAGCACCACAACCTAATTCAACATTACCTGCACTATCAGTGAACAGCTCTAAGTCGGAGTTAGCAATCCAGTTCTGATCAAAGAAATGAAAGGTACCATTGAAACTCTGAAAGAACTCTAACCAAACTTGGATATCTTCTTTTGTTCCTTTTGACAAACGAATGAAATAATTAGGTCTAGAAGCACCAGATAACAACCCATACAATCTCCTAGAAAAGGCTCTGGCACCTGGCATAGCTTTAAGGCAGAAGGCTAGTTTACCTTATAAACTCTGAAGGTCTTTAACTGAATTGTATTTTGTTGAACCAAGTCTGCTAAAATCAGAGTTAAAGCCTGAACCTTGTCCTGTGGTACTCTAACTATTTCTTCAATGGTGTCAATTTCAAATCATAGGAAAACTAAACAAGTGACTGGACCCTCAGTCTTTTCTTCTGCGACAGGTACACCTAATTCCTGACATATATTATCAAAACTGTCCATGGCCTGTTTACAAGCAATGTCATCAGACTTACCCCCAAATAGGAAGTCATCGAGATAGTGTTCGATTGAATTGCTGTTACATTGACTACGTACTAGCCACTCCAAAAATTTGAGAACTTTTCAAAGGCAGCACACGAGATGCTACACCCCAGGGGTAAACACTTGTCAACATAATAATCTTCATCCGCTTTTATACCCAATAAGTCAAAATCACCTGGAAAAATTGGCAGCAAACGAAAGGCTGATTTGATATCTTTTTTTTCCTAGCAAGGCACCCTTACCAAGCTTTTGAATCATTGACAATGCTTGATCAAATGTAGTGTAGTGTACTGAACTAAGGGATTCGTCTATAAAATCATTGACGCTCTCATGCTCTGGATATGACAAATTCTGAATCCTGAATCAGCCTCCAACCCCCCGTTTTTTTAGGAACTAAACCCACTGGTAGACTCTAAGATTATAAATTGGCTTAGTTTTAAATGGACCTATCATCCTACCAGCTTCCACTTTATGCTGTAACTTAGTAACAAGGATATCAGGATTTTGTAATGCAGACCCCAAGTTTTTTTTATTCCCTTGGATAACGAGGGCCTGTAAAATGAAGCTTAAAACCATTATCAAAACCTTCCTTCAATACCTGTGCTACAGCTTTGTTTGTGTATAGGTCTAAATAACGATTAAGAGCCATTTTGTTTGATCTTTTGCTGGGTATTTTTCCCCAGATCCCATATCTTTGTTGTAATGGTATCTACCTTTGAACCCCTGGCCTTGACCTCGAAAACAAGAAATATTGAATGAGACCCACCACATTGCATGCATTTATAAGCATAACTACAATTTGATCTTTGACATAATCCCTTATAGTTAAATTCATAGCAGCAGCCTCTAGCCATGTTACTTCTGATTTGATTGGAATTGTCACCAGCCTTTGACATGCCAGATGACAAGCAAGTTAACCATAATTCCCCATTAACTACTCCCGTAGCTTGACGACGCCAGACTTGCTCATCATATGTTTTTCCATCCCATTCCCTTGAATGATTTAGCTGCCAAAATAACAATTGACATATACTTAAGCAATTCCTGCCCCCTATTATGCCTCTGTGTAAAAATTGCACTAAATATTAAAAAGCGTCTGTCCAAGCTTCTATAGTATCTATTCTATTTTTAGTTCCTTTCTGCACCGTCAACTATACTTAGCGATTGTGAATTTATTACTTCCTGATTAGTTTCAAGAAGCAAAGCCATATTCAAATATTCCGAGCTCCAGATTCGAGCTCTGGTTGCCTGGGATACATGGGACCCCCACGGGTGTCCCCAACACTAATCAATGGGGAAGAAAAATCAGAACCTGAAATCGAGGATTGAAGTGGTATACTCGACAACAAATGGGTACCGGAAGCTGATGCTTGTTCATCCTGGACTCCGCCTGGGGAACGGTCATGCTCCTGTAGCTCCGGAATGGCAGACACCTCATGATCACTCTCCTGCAGCTGACTGGTACCAAGCCCTCGACCCCTGGGACCTGAACCCCTTCGAGCAGCCCTGGCATAAGGACTATTAGCCTTCCTTCTCTTGGATGGAGGCATGTTGAGCAACTAACTCAAATGTAATAGGTTCTATAAATTAGAACAAGATCAAACCAAAATTAATGAATATTAAATTGAAATTAAATTTTAAACTGTAATTATTTTGTAGACAGAATCTTAAACCTGGTATAATTCATCATCAGCAATTTGGACGCAAAAACAGTCCACAAAGAATTCCTAGCCAAGTTAAGTAGTTCGAACTCAAAATTTGTTAAAAATTTACAAATTATAAATAAATAAACATTAACAAGAATTTCGACTAATTATTTCATACAGATGTTAAATACGTTCACTAAAAGAATTAAACATTTAAATCTAAACCTAGCTCCAATCAATTTCCTAACGATTTTTGTAACTTTTAACACGAAAACAACCTCAACCTGCACGAGTGCAAATATCAGTCGTAATCAATAGAAAGATCTAAACCGACGACGCTCGCCGTTTGACAACTCGGACCGAGCGGGACGAACTGACCTGCTTCAAATAAATAAAAAAACGATATTTTAACAATTGATGAGTCTAATTATTTTCCATTGACGTAACAAGGATTCAATATAACTATACAAACGTGTAAATATAGCTGCTATATACTAACGGCGTTGTAGATTGACGAACGTCAACCATCTTTACACGTGAGAATGGATTCGAGATTTTTAAGAACGTGATTAACAGCGCCCTGAAGCACGCTAAACCCCACAATTATTAATCATCACATACAAATTACCGTCCACCAATATAAATCTGTGTCGAAACCACACAATGGACTTCGGATGCACGTCGATTATACAACAAATATGTATGTTTTTTTCTTCAACACGTTTTCGTTAAACACCGTGACAAAAAAGACCGGAAAGGTCACTTCCGGTGAGCTACAAAAGGTCGATGGGGCTGTTTGTTATTAAGGGGGGACAACTAGTATATATCAAATAAACTATTATTTATTTATGAAATAAACAAATATGAAAAACCTGAAATTGTTCCTTAAATAACCCAAGTTATTCTGTAGTAATAACTTTTATTATAAAAGAAATTCTCTTGAACAATACTGTTTAATATGGAATTTTTGCGGACACTTTTTTGTGGTTTATAACTTTCAAAGTAGTTCGTGGTTACTTAGTATAGGAATGCAATTCCAATAACGTATAAACCATTTTTTATACAGTCATATATATATTCATGGTTAGCACCAAGCATTAAAACAGCGAATAATTGTACACAACGTCATGTTATGAATTAAAACAAACCTTAACAGTCTTTTACTCATGCCTTGACACCGATTTTGCTTTACAATTTTATTTAGGAAACCTATTTTTAATGACCATCTCAAAGAAATAACAAAATGCTAATCTCTGAGCACAATTTTAATGTAGAAAATGGTCGTAACCACATCATCTGTACTTCATGTAATATAAATGATGATAAATATGACTTTCATTTATTTTTAAAAAGTTCATTAAACTTCGATATCCATTAAAGCCCCATTATGTTTTTGGGGTGAAAAAATATCGTCATAAAGTACCATGCTGAATAGTAGAGCATATATATCCTTATGAAAATATCCGCTAATAAAAAATGCCCAACATTCCCATGTTTTTTAAAAAAAAACAATAGAAAACCCCTCTTCGGAGAGGGGGAAATCCGTAGTTCCGCCCCAGAGCCAAAGCAATCTAGTACGCTTGCGTAGGCACAAAAAAGTGGAATTTCTCTAACAAACTTCAACATCGCGCATGGCGAACGCACTGAAGACTCGCCAAATACGTGTCCAGCGAACACACATGGGTGCGTTCTTCACTCACGTGCACGTTACCTTCAAACAACGACAATTTAGCGGTCAAAGTGCATTGTTCGATCGCGATCGACTGCACGTTACGAACCCACGCATTCCACGCAAGGTGGACTACAAATACATGTTGTACATGCATGTATTTTACATGTAGTTTCTATATAAAACTATTATACATTAACATCCCTTACTTCAAAAAAGTTCTTCATTTTGAGGTTCCTTTCCAATGAAGATAATTACGCAATAATCAATTAGTAAATAATTCTTTAAAAGTAGAACGGGTTGATTTGCATACTTAAAATACCTCGTGTATACGTATACGTATATGTTCGATACCCGGAATATAAGTAATCAAGCATGGCCGAGTCAGAGGGGGCAGTTTTTGAGGAAATGGTGAGCAATACAATGTTCTATAATTGTTTTAGTATATTGATACATATTAGATTTCACAGATCATAAATGTGTCCTGTAAATACATATAGTTTATAATAAAGCTTAATACAAAATACGTATTAATCGAAAAAATGCCTAATACGACTGTAGCTTGTGCGCATGCCTACGTCCTTGGTTATGTCAGGACTAACTTTAGTCCAAATCTAAGTCCGTCGCAAACTTACGACCGGTCGTTGCTTGATGAAACGAAACTTAGTACCGACTAACTTTTGAATTTAATCACTTAGTTGGACCTAAGTTAGGCCAAAAGTGTGTCCCTTTAGTGAAACGCAGACCTGCATACCGGTAGTGGAACGACTAGTGCACCCGTTGTCAGTATAATGTGACCCAGTGAGGTGTATTGCTTCGATGGGTGCTTCAGTGATATAGCTCTATAAAAAGGACAAAAGTTCCACTATACAGGTAGACACGACACGAATATACCGCAGTGTCCGAAAGCACGCACCTCGCACTACATACGCACAAAAAATGCATACATTGGAGGCCGTCCTTGTTAATAGGCCGTTAATTGAATCAAACAAACATAAATTGTATTAGTCAGCTAAATGTTTCCAACCTTTTGTTAGAGTTACCTCCATTTTAATGAAAATTACTTCCTGACTATGAACATAATGACAAAAAGCGTGCCTCAGCGTGGTTCATTGTCAAACCAAATGTAATGTGTGGTAGGTATCGTGTCAAATATATGAAGTAAAATGAAGTTAAAATAACCGACAAAATCACCTACCAGTGGTAATTACCACGTTAATTTGAAATTCTTGATCGAGAGGTGGGAGACTATAGTGGTATTAAAGCGGGGCCCAGTCAGGGGAAGTGTTCAATACCCTGCACATATAATTTACCTTACATAGTATTACGTGATTTATTTCAATATCGTCGAAATCCTACTAATCGAAAATATCAAAGTTTGGATTGAAGATGGCAGTACATTCTGATTCATTTTCTCAACTACATCTGTTGGTCTTTGGTCATTGACCAATTAGTACAAATATCATGAAAAAAGAAATTGTCTTTTATTTATTTATTTATAGTAGTCCCCATTGCAAAACATAACATTAGCAAACATTTGGTGTTTTCGTACATTTTTGTATTTTAAACTGAAAACAAAAAATTCCAAAACATTATTTAAATATTTGTTATATCCACTCGACTAATATGTTGCAGATATTGTATCTCTATAAACATTAAAAAGTATTTTTACCTAGTTTTATAACATATAGGAAGTCTCTCTTTATAGCGATAAACCAAGATTGTCTCTTTTATCAGATCTATTGCATCCCCGGAACAAGTATTTCTACATTTGGAGGTAAAGTAAAATCTCCTATAGCGGCTATTCTACGTCAATATGTATATTCAGCATAACAATGAACCACCTTTTGTCCATTTATTTTTAAGCATTTTTTTGATATTACGGTAAGTATTTGAATCCATACATGGCTTTGCTGTCGATGTAATTCAAGCCCGAAATATATATCATTAGAAACTACCCCGACTGTATGTCCTTTATTTGGAACTATCTGTTCTTAGTTTCAGATAGTTTCAGAACTGTACTAAATGACCACATATGAACTAGAGTGGCGTTTTGCATGGTTAATACTAGAAATACAATGACAATATACATCGGTACTTCTGGGGATCATGAGATCTAATTTCCATACATGATATTTTTACTACACATGTCTTTAATGTATCAACCAATGACATAAAGGAAAAAGAAAATCGAAATACGATGCAATCATCAATTATTGCTATGTTATTTTTAAATTGTATTATAGCGAATTAACTAAATAGGACTTTCGTTTGGCGATTATATATATTAGTTAATATTCGATATTGCTGTTTTGTTCTTACTAAATATGCGAAGTTTCCCTTAAACGAGTGAAATATATCACGTAGTAAGTTATTAATATTATATATGCATGGTATTGGATCCCTTATCTGACTATGATTTCAACCTAACGTCATGAAATGACCATTGATTTTTTTAAGTTATTTTGACTTTCTACGCTTCATATTCTTCAGAGACACTACACTTGCTTATGATATGAATGGTAACAAAATAATCCTGGTCCTGTCCTTTCTCTCTACTATTTCATGCCAGAATCCCTGCCATGATAGGTATTTGGGAAAGTAATAACGCATTTGTAGGTTTATAATTTAAAGATACTCAACCGCCGACAAATTGTAGTTTTTTACATTAAAATCAGAAACAGACGAATTTGTATTTTTCTTCAGAAACGAGATTTAATTATTTTACACTTATAACTATCATTGAAAAGTGTCAGTTTCTTATTTTAATAAGAATAAAAGTATTTGAAATACATGTAATTAATTGCACCTAAACGAATCCACGGAACTATACCCTATATGGAATAAATAACTGATTGTACTGAAAACAAAAGCACCCTATTTATTTGATGTATATTTTTATGATAATTAGACACATACATATACACTCATTAACACATATTATTGTCAAAATATTAATTTTTGTTTATGCTTTGTCGGCACAGGAGCATCTTTAATTTAAAAAAGCAAATATTTTCTAAAATTATCAAATCAGGCGTGCAGAGAGGTTGTAACTAATAGATATAATATTTAAAAAAAAAATACTTATCTTCATGATAAAATTGCCAAGCACACGAAGTTAAAATAAGATATGGACATTCAGAAAATAGTGAACCTAAGCTTATGTCACCGTCACCCTCATTTACATAATAAATAGTGAACACACAAACATGGGTTTTCTATATAGGTTGGCAACGCTTGAGTGGGTTCCCAAACATTTTTCTTGCCAAATCGCTATTGCCATTGATATAATGTTAGCATACTATTAAAATAATCCTTTGAAAACATTTAAAAAGTATTTCATTTTATTAGATAGTCTAAAATTTAATTATAAGCATTGATGTCACTATTTTCTTAATTTCATTATCTTAAAAACAAATGCACATCAATTATGAAGTGAAATATTGTGCTGGTTGTGAATAATAGAGTTTTCCTTAATGGCTTTTCCTTAATCAGCGTGATTTAAAGCCTTTCTGTCAATTATATATAGACGTAATACAGCTCAAAATAATTATATCTGCGAGAACTTTATACAGAGATATATGTAGAGGGAAACACAAACACAATGAAATATAAATACAATTAATACATATACAATCAGTGAGTCATGTTAACTACATATGATATGTAAGTTATAGGAGCAACTATAGTATAAGCACTATCAATATCTACTCGCACAAAAAACCTTATTGCACACACCATTCTACGGTGTGATTTTCTACCCAATGACGTCTACTAGAATGACCTTCTACAAGGAGCGAATTGTCTACCTACATTATCACTAAGGTAACCTTTTATAATATTGTACACAGCAGAAAGATTGCTATCGATATTGGTCCGTGTAAGATGTGTGTTTTTAACCCATCGGATAAGATTATAATGACTTATATGTCATAATTCTATTGTGTGAGTTTAGACAGGTATTATGGGCACCATGTAACTATCAACGGCTAAACTGTTGGAATAGTCTGATGTCTTTAAAAAGAATGGCAATCATTGAATTTAAATCTCGGTGAAAGTACATGAAATTCATTACATATTTTTTTTAATATTTTGTTATTCAGAATATGTATAAAACTGAAACTATTTTGTATTTCTCATACGTTTTTAAACCTAAGATAAGTTATTTCTAATTTTCTAAAATACCAATGAAGTATAAAATGTAATTTATTGAACTATTGTTTCTCTCTGATTTGTCTAATGTCTAACCTTTATAAATATGGCTAGTGTACGACTTTGTGTCTTTAAAACAATGTAGTCAATTACCAATCATACAGTGTGTATTATAAACCATTGATCCGTGTTCTATTTAATTATAAGTAGAGACCTGATAACGTTGTCTTCAACGGTTGCGATCAGACGTAACGACTGGCTATTATTAAGTGTATAGCCATTGTTCACATACAATCCAGATTGTTTCGTTGGAACAATCAAACATTGCACTTGCAAAACTGAATAGACTAGCCACTTGTTTCAAGTATAATATAGGGATGTACTGGGTCCTAGGTTGATCGTTAGGTTGGAATCACATCGTTTGTGTCTCTTCGACAATTTTGGAACTAAAACTGAGAGAATGTTTTTTTTATTTCTCTACTTGTCACAGCAAAAACAAATAATTCGATTTAACTATACTTAAGCCTAAATCCGAACTGATTTTATAACCAAACCCTTACCTAATTTGCTGGAAACTTTCTCCTCCATCAGTTAATAGCGTCCTTTATCTATAGGTCGATAGTAGTTAATATAGGACAATCGATAACGATGAACATGGAAAATATGATTTGATAGAAAATGGGCTACTATTTATAGGGTATTGTTAAGGTCTCTAACATCCATCACTTCTCCTACATATATGTTCAATGATTTGATCTGATCCCGCAAAGTATACCGTTGGTTGTTACTAAATTTTGTCTTTCTGTTAGATTAGCCCTGCCAGCAGTTGTTTTGGGCGAATATCGATGTTTAAGCAGATTATTTTCAGATAATTCATTGAGTCAAATTTAGGTAACTTTAACAATTAAATTCGGTCCACGGGTTTATCATGAAGGCATTATCATGCATACAAATACTACTTATTGTACTAAGAAATAATCGAATGCATTGTCATTTTAAATAAGTTCATTCGTATTATCATTTTATTCATTTTTATTATAAACAGCATTTTCATCGGTAAAAACCAATATTTTGTCAGCCCATAAAGAAATAGGAATGGCGTTGTCATTTGTGACGCCTCTACTGATTGGCTGAAAAGGCCCACAAATGAATTTGGAATTCTGCAGAGATTATATTTAGTAAATTAAATTATAATGATTGATTCGCGGACTCACATTTTTGTGCTGTGTGTCAATAACAAATATCTCCATTAAAATATAACTTACATATGAAGTGAGGATTACGATATATTCAATTAAAACATGGCTGTGATGTCATATATTATTATAGCTTGAGGTATAGTCGGAGTAAAGTCTATAATTATCTTCTACTACTGTTTATATACCTTTTCCTGTGGAATAGTTTGTGAACTTTTCCACGGGAAAAGGTAACTATTTCACAGTTGAAGGTAAATGTAGAGACTGGTGAACATAGTTTAGCATGTAGTCAAAAATACATCCTCATTCATTAAATCCACGAAGAGATGGATTAAAGATTAAACATGGTACTTGTCAAAGTTGTCGTGATGTATCTGTAAGCTTATTTTCATTTCACAGTTGAAGGTAACTGTAGAGACTGTTGAACATAGTTTAGCATGTAGTCAAAAATACATCCTCATTCATTAAATCCACGGAGAGATGGATTAAAGATTAAACATGGTACTTGTCAAAGTTGTCGTGATGTATTTGTAAGCTTATTTTCATAATACTGATACACAATTTTTATCACTTCATTCCAAATAAATTTCATAATTTCGTTCACAGCCACTGTATCCTTAACCTAAAAACGAATTCATCTTAAAAACAAATCCAAAAGTGAGAATATTAAGATTAAATCCCATGAGACAAATGCTGAATTTTCTGCCAAAATGAAATTACAGATGTTTAAGACATGATTTTTCCATATTTCGATATCCATCCAAATCACTCCATATACCATAAAAATGGCATATATCAAACAAATTTACATCCAAACACTTTTGATGAAGATAATAATTCCCAGGGAATACACTCTTTTGTCACATGATTTCACTATACACCCATACAGTGTCCCACTATCCAACCATTCAGTATCCCACTATATAACCATTCAGTGTCCCTCTATACAACCATTCAGTGTCCCACTATACAACCATTCAGTGTCCCACTATACAACCATTCAGTGTCCCACTATAAAACCATTCAGTGTCCCACTATAAAATCATTCAGTGTCCCACTACACAATCATTCAGTGTCCCACTATACAACCATTCAGTGTCCCACTATACAACCATTCAGTGTCCCACTATACAATCATTCAGTGTCCCACTATACAACCATTCAGTGTCCCACTATAAAACCATTCAGTGTCCCACTATACAATCATTCAGTGTCCCACTATACAACCATTCAGTGTCCCACTATACAACCATTCAGTGTCCCACTATACAATCATTCAGTGTCCCACTATACAACCATTCAGTGTCCCACTATACAACCATTCAGTGTCCCACTATACAACCATTCAGTGTCCAACTATAAAACCATTCAGTGTCCCACTATACAACCATTCAGTGTCTCACTATACAACCATTCAGTGTCCCACTATACAACCATTCAGTGTCCCACTACACAATCATTCAGTGTCCCACTACACAATCATTCAGTGTCCCACTATACAATCATTCAGTGTCCCACTATACAACCATTCAGTGTCCCACTATACAACCATTCAGTATCCCACTATACAACCATTCAGTGTCCCACTATACAACCATTCAGTGTCCCACTATACAACCATTCAGTGTCCCACTATACAATCATTCAGTGTCCCACTATACAACCATTCAGTGTCCCACTATACAACCATTCAGTGTCCCACTATACAACCATTCAGTGTCCCACTATACAATCATTCAGTGTCCCACTATACAACCATTCAGTGTCCCACTATACAACCATTCAGTGTCCCACTATACAATCATTCAGTGTCCCACTATACAACCATTCAGTGTCCCACTATACAACCATTCAGTGTCCCACTATACAACCATTCAGTGTCCCACTATACAACCATTCAGTGTCCCACTATACAACCATTCAGTGTCCCACTATACAACCATTCAGTGTCTCACTATACCACCATTCGGTGTCCCACTATTATAATATTCAGTGTCCCACTATACAACCATTCAGTGTCCCCCTATACCACCATTCGGTGTCCCACTATTAGAATAGTCAGTGCAGATTTGCCTATGATCCCATTAATAGTTTCCATGTAATAAACATGCAGTTCAATTTCCCCTATACTATCATTCAGTGTTCCCCTGTAAAATCATTTAGTGTTTCCATTCGAAGTTATTCTACATTAACATTCGGAGTTCCCTCTGGAACCGTTCAGTGTCCTTCCTGTAAAACCATTCAGTGTTCCTCCTATAAAACCATTCAGCGTCCTCATTTAAAACCATTTAGAGTACCTCTATAAAACCATCCAATAGTTCTCCTATTAAACCATACAGTGTCCCTCTATAAAACTATTCAGTGTCCCTCCTATAAAACCGTTCAGTGTCTCTCGTATAAAACAATTCAGTATTCTCCTATAAAACCGTTCAGTGTCCCTCCTATAAAACCATTTAGCGTCATCCTGTAAAACCATTCAGCGTCCGTTCTGTGAAACAATTCAGTGGCCCTCCTATAAACCATGTCAGTGTCTTCCTAATAAAACCATTCAGTGTCCTCCTGTAAAACCGTTCAGTGTCTCTCGTATAAATAAAATTCAGTGTCCTCCTATAAAACCGTTCAGTGTCCCTCCTATAAAACCATTTAGCGTCATCCTGTAAAACCATTCAGCGTCCTCCTATAAAACCATTCAGCGTCATCCTGTAAAACCGTTCAGCGTCCTCCTATAAAACCATTCAGTGTCCTCCTATAAAACCATTCAGTGTCGCTCTATAACGCCATTGAGTGTCCCACTATAAAACCATTCAGTGTCCTCCTATAAAACTATTCAGCGTCGCTCTATAACGTCATTCAGTGTCCCACTATAAAACCACTCAGTGTACTGTATAAAACCATTCAGTGTTCCTCATAGAAATTCATTCGAAGTACCCCTATAAAATCATCCAATAATTCTCCTATTAAACCATACAGTGTCCCCCTATAAAACTATACAGTGTCCCTCTCAAAATCATCTCGTGTCCCTACTACGAAACCATTCAGTTTACAATATAATAAACAATGTGTTATGAAACAGACGTGTTTATTAGTGCTGTTCTTGTTTCTTACGCAGTGGGCATTATACATGAATACTCCGTGTTATATCTATGCGACAATCAATCCTTATCAGATTTTTTCTTTGGTGCAATCGGCGATTGACTATTCTAGAGTGTATAGCCATTGTTCACCCAACAATGCTCCTTGTCTTGTTAACAATACCATTTAAAAACACAAAGAGAATTACACATGTGTTCTTATTTGATATGCAAATATCGACGCTACAAAATTTAATTTTAATTATATAAATACCAGGTGATAATGTTTACCCCAATGTTACTTCTGTGAACGGCAACGGTTAAAAGCCTAACTTGATATTGTCGTTGGATAATTTGAAGGGTTTTTCAACAACAAAGAATGAAGGTCAAGATCATTCATATTAACAAACTACGAAGCCGTTTATCGCAACATGATACATATTCAGTATCATGTCTCTAGGCCTTTCAAAAGAGGTAGTTTATTTTTTTAAGGATTTTTTCACCCATGCGACTTTGAATTAAGGTCAAGATCATTCATGTATTAACAAACTTGTCAGCCATTTATATAAGCATGCTACAGACCTAGTATTAAGGCTCAGGCCTTCTAAATCTAAACAAGCATTTGGATATTTGACTTTTTTACGCCTGTGACCTTGCATATAAGTCAATGTTAATCAAATTAGGATATTTGGTAGCCTTTAATGTCCACGTGCCGCAGACCCAATATCAGGTCTCTAGACCTTCTAGTACTTCACAAGAAGTCATTTCAAGATTTTAGATTGGTTTTGCCTGTGACCTTAAATAATGATCAGGGTCATTCATATTAACACATTTGGTAGCCATTTATGTCAGCATTCTATACACGCAATAACAGGCCATTGCGCCTTCCAGAACTGCACGAGACATCATTACAAAACTTTAGGGGTTTTGGTCCCCGTGACCTTGGATTTAAGTCAAAGTCATTCAACAAACTTAAAAATTATTTATGTCAGCATGTTACAATGTGCATACGTGATGTTGAGTTCAAAACCGGAAGTGAGGTCATAGTTGCCATATTTGACTGTCACATCTTCAACTAATGCCATACAATATGGTGACATGTTCTTTGGTGTATCTCTTACAATTTTAGAGATCATTTGTGTACAAGTTTGGATGCAGAAGAATAATAAAAACAGAAAATAATAAAGCTTATAAAATAATGTACAAGCAAAAAATTATCAAACCAGAATATTTTGATGATTCTATGTTATCATTCCTAAATATAAAGATTATTTACTCCGTACAAAGTACCTCCTTTTGATAGCCCGTTATTAACGATTTTCATTATGGGTTTATATATAGGTTGGTAACGCTTGAGTGGATCCTCAAACATTTCTGTCACCAAACCGCTAATGCGGTTGGTATTATGTCTAACACTATTTTTTCGTTGCTTTAGTACTATATATGGCTTCCTGATTGGCCAATTCTTTTATTGCACAACACTAAGTAAAAACCGAAAATAGCGCAACACCATGACGTTATCATGACATCCCTTGAAGTCCCTTGAAAAACCATTGGAATTTAATTTTATTAATTAGTCTAAAAGTAAATTTTAAGCATTGATGTGTCACTCTTATGTGCGAACTTTTATGCGAATCCATAACAGAATCACGTTGCGGATTCACACAATTTCAAATAACATTTTCCTCACAACCGGAAGAAATTACAACAATGATGGCATTATTGCTAAAGTAAAACATTGCCCAGGCTTTAAATAACACTGCGGGAACTTTTCCTTAATCTGTAATATTTAAATCCTGTCTGTCAATCATATACAGCACAAACGAACTATCTATCGGAGAACCTTATACATAGGAAGATGGTCATACAAACAAGTGCACTAAAACACAATTAGTACATATACAATCAGTGAATCATGCTAACTATATATTATATGTAAGCCACACGAGCAACTATAGCATATGCACTATCCTTACCTGCTCGCAATAAAAAACGTATTGCACACACCATTCTACGGTGTGATTCTTTACTTAATAGTGTCTACCACAATGACCTTCTACAAGGAGCGAACTGTCTACCTACACGATCACTAAGGTAACCTTTCTATAATATAATGTTGTAGTCAGCAGAGGGATTGCTAATTTACTGACGATGTTGTACATAATAGGTATTTTAATCTCATTCTTAAATATGACAATAATGACTGGGGTCACAATTGTATTGTTTGAGTTTAGTTTGTGGTGTTAAATATGTATAATGAACTATGAACGTCTGAGCTGTTGGAATATTTTTACGTTTTTGGCAATAATGACAATCATTAATATTAATCTTAACTCGATGAAAGTACATACAATTCATATTATAATTTTGTGGAATGTTTGTTATTTAGAATTATTTATAACAGCAGAAACATTAATTTATAAATGGATGAACTTATAGTTCCAAATGTATATCAGTTGATCAATAGACCTTATTTTTGTTTCGGAAAAACAAACAATAGCCGTGTAGTTTGTTATAATCGGTCCTTGTCCAATCCAAATCTGTATATTCCGAGTTCATGCAGTTTCGACAAGGTATACAATAAGGCAGTTTCGACAAGGTATACAATAAGGTTTTAGACCCTGTTTAAACGAGTGTTATATGTATGCCTATATTTCATGTCTTAGATATACTTGTCAATGAACTTTACTAAGATGAAAAAAAATGTGTATACATGCCTAACCTCAAGTATTACAGTTCATTAGTAGATTGATTTATTGTTTGTAAACTTTTGCAAAATATGCAAAAGATTGCATATTTCAGTTAAAGCTAAAGAGTTCGGTACTTTTTATGGCATCAAATAGCCATGCCACTATGTTTACTGGTAACTATAGCATGTGCAGAAAGCGCTTGTTTGTGCGGATTCGGCTTTACAAAATCATACACATCGAGTCATTTTGACCTTGTCTAGCAAATGGTGGTTACAGATCATACCATGCAGATATGGCATAAAAAAAGGTATTTCAATCATCACAATACTGCTATTATATACTTTTTGGAACTCTGATTACGAAACGAAGACTAGATTTAAGAAAAATGTTTTACCGCTGTATTTTGGGAAAATCATTAATATTTTTGAAATGCACTTAAACCCCTAAATTAAAAAAAAACAATTTCTTAAACCAAGTATTTCCAATATGTTCAAGTGACATCATCACATCGCATATGTACATTGGTATCAAATGGAACGCCTCCATATATGCCATATCTCCGAACCTTGCTCAACAGAAATGTACATTTGTTTTCAATTTTTCCAAAATTTACAAACAACACCACAATCTACGAATCAACAGTAATACTTCAGATTAGGCCTGGTTTATAAACGCTATTTATCAACTAAGTTAATATATTCAAGAAGTGATATATATAGCCATACACAATGTAGTTAGTTTAAATCAATTTTTAAAATATAATTTTAACTATTATTTCCCTCCGATTCGTCGTAATATATAAAAATTAACCTTTATAAATACCCCTCGTATAGGCTTTGTTTCTGTAAAAACAATGTAGTAAATGAATTATCATAAAGTGTGTATATACATGAGTGATCATTATTCTATTTAGTTATTAGTAGAGATTCTATCACGATGTCTTCAACGGTTGCGATCAAGCGTAACAACTGGCTATTATTGAGTGTATAGCCATTGTTCATATACAATTCAGGTTGTTTTGTTGTAACAATCATTCATTACACATGCATAGCTGAATAGACTAGCCGCTAGTCTAAAGTGTAATGGTAGGGATGTACTGGGTACTGGGTTCGAATTCCGGTCTGGCCACTACACTAAAATAATAAAAAACATCACTGGCTAATTCAATAAAATTTTGCTTGATATCTTTTTTGTCGCTACGACAGTTTTGGTTTGGAAATAAAACTGAGAATGTATTATATAATGTATATATATATATATCATACAGATCCAGTATAGTTATATATACGATATAAACTTTATTAATTTTACATCGATTCCGAAACAAGTTATATAACTTATACACATCACTGTAAATAGCTCGGATGAAAGCGCGCAAGAATTCTTAGAGTGGGAGGAAACCGGAGTGCCCGGAGAAAACCCACGAGTTCGGTTAGGTGACCCCTGACCTTTTCACGTCCGTGCTGGGGATCGAACCCGGACCGGCTAGGTGAGAGGCAAGTTGCTTAACCACTACACCACCCGATCACCCAATATAGTTATCAACAGAGTCACAGAATGTAAACAAATTTCAATGTGTCCATTATAAGATACAACTCGAAACATACACCAATTGTTTTGTATCTGCTCCTAAGGTGTAGGTACCTTATTCAAAACTCCGCACGGCATTTAGCTATGGACGGATAGTTTTCCTTACAAATAACCGAGAACACACCCCGTTATAGTGTCTGATTGACAATCGCTTTGATTAATAACTACAAAGTACGTTTAATATGTTATTTGCATAGTCAGCTTGTCTCATCAGATGGTGGGCTATTCAAATCATCTTTCGTCCGTGGTCCGTGGTCTGTCCGCCCTTCCGTTCGTTAACATTTCTTGTTACCACTATTCCTCAAAAGGGGCTGATGGTATCTTTCTCAAATTTCATATGTAGATTTCCCTAGGGCCCTAACTGTGCATATTGCATTTTGGAACCAATCGGTTAAAAAGATGGCCACCAGGCCGCCATCTTGAAATTTGATAGTTGAAGTTAATCAACACTATTACTCAGAGAGTACAAAAGGGATCTCTCTCAAATTCCACATGTCGGTTTCCCTAGGGGCGTAGTTGTGCATATTTCATTTTGGGACCGATCGGTGAACATTATGGCCGACAGGCCTTCATTTTGGACTTTGATAGTTAAAACTTGTTACCGCTATTTCTCAGAAGGTACTGAAGGGATCTCTCTCAAACTTCACATTTAGGTTTCCCTCGGGCCCTTGTTATGCATATTGTATTTTGGGACCAATTGGTGAACAAGAAGGCCGACAGGCCGCCATCTTGGATTTTTATAGTTAATGTTTAAAATCTTGGATTTTTATAGTTAAAATTTGTTACTGTTATTTCTCAGAAAGTACTAAAGAGATCCTTCTCAAACTTCACATGTTGGTTTGCCTTGCGCCTTGGTTGTGCATATTGTATTTTGGGACGGATCGGTGAACAAAATGGCCGACAGGCCGCCATTTAGGATTTTGATAGTTAAAGTTTGTTACCGTTGTTTCTCATAAAGTACTGAAGAAATCTGTCTCAAATTTCATGCGCAGGTTCCCCTAGATGTCTTGTTGTGCATATTGCATTTTGGGACCGATCGGGCAACTAGACGGCCAATAGGCCACCATCTTGAATATTGATAATTGAAGTTTGTTACTGTTATATATCTTTGAAATTACTGAAAAGATCCTTTTCAAATGTTATTTGTAGTAATATGACTGAAGGCAAGGCCTTAAAGAGCGCAACCAGATGTTTCAGTAAAGATTTATTATACAATGTTAAAAAGTGCAATTTATGGAAATAACGGAGCCGAATTTTCTGTTTATTTTTTATTCATATATTCACACTCTACCATTGTCCCTAAACAAGCATTTGAGAAGAAAACCCCCATTAGAGAACGAAGAAATTTTATTTCCGTAACAGATATTCCGTTTGTGGTCAGCTGATTATATTGGAAGGTGGTGTAAATCACTTGAACGTTTGCAAATAAAGAGCGATAACACTGAGCTTCTGCAGGATTAAGATTACGTTTGTCAGATCATAAGAGCGTTTGAATCGCTCTATTATATAGTGTGCTTACTTCAAAGCGCGATTTCCATAGTGATTACCAATGATTCCCCTCCCCATATGTATAAAAAATGGCGGCCGCAAACTGAAGCTGTCGGTGTGTAGGATTGGATTTTGAAGATTGTTTTTTTTATATTTTCGTGTAGGTGTTACCTTACAAGTGCTGCGCCCTAAATATGCAGTACAATTTTGAAAAGCAGAGAAAATATCCCTCTTTCCAATGTCAGACTTAAATCAGTCTTTGGTGGGCGCCAATATCACTCTGGGATCTCTTGTATATTATATAACGAGTATTTCCTTTTTTGTTTTGTTGATCAATTATCATTTGGTCAAATATAATAACATATAACCCACTGGTCAAGGAGATTATCAACCTGTCTCGTCAATTTATAGTAATCAATAAACAAGCACATAATGAAAAATGTAATAAGATAAACACAGTTTATAATTTCAAGATAAGCCAGTATACTTAAATTGCATTAATCATCAATCATTATCATTTTTTAAACTATATGATTTTATATGTTTATATTCACAGACTTGCGTTCTGAGAACTCTATTATTCCTGTTACACTTTGCATAATATCATGCTATTTAGTTGGGTTTTTTTTCTGTCAAACTCATTTTCCCGTGTCTTTTTTTCCTGTTAAACTTATGTATATTCAACTCTAGTTGATCCGAGAAAACGAGTTCACCAACACCGAGTGTTTCATTAATTCATGTTTCACTCACCTGTGTTTCACTTTCAAACTTTATTCCCAATCTTTCATTTTTTTAAACTATATGATTTTAGCGGGCGATCAGAACTGGCGAAAAAGAATCCAGCACTGTTACAAAACAATAGTTGTAATGTAAACTACGAAACTAGTCCGCGAAAATGCTAATGGCCTAAAAAGTTGGCTTACACTAATAATGATAATTGAAACTATCTACCCGCTTTTGTCATACGATAAGTACTAATATGCATAGATAATTTACTCAAATTATCCATAACCTAGTTTTCCAAAACTCGTTTGTTCACTTGAAAACTTCTCTTTTCCTTCTTAACTGTTTATGTTCGCAGACTCGCGTTCTGAGAACTCTATTATTTATGTTACACTTTGCATAATATCATGCTACTTAGTTGGTTTTTTTTTCTGTCAAACTCATTTTCCCGTGTCTTTTTTTCCTGTTAAACTTATGTATATTCAACTCTAGTTGATCCGAGAAAAAAAAATAAGTCCACCAACACCGAGTGTTCCATTAATTTATGTTTCACTCACCTGTGTGTTACTTTCAAACTTTATTCCCAATCTTCCGTTTTTTATGTTACAATACATTTCTTTATACTCTATTGTTCTTACCAAACATTATCAACAGGAGGTAAAACCGAAATAATACCAAGTGGAATATCTGGGAGATCTTAGGCATTATTATATCCCTAGGGAACAATTTGTTAAACATTATAACCTATCAAAGCTGGTTCTCGTCTGACCCGGATGTATAGAAAATGACATTATACAATTGAATACTAGTGATATATAGGCAAATGAAACACGGAATGTAAATATTTTCAGATATTCAGAATACATTGTTAATATCATAACAGCATTGTTAGACATAAGTATGACATTTTCAGATATCCAAAAGGCATTGTCCAGTCCATATCCTTACATTTTTTTTATATTATAATGACGTTTTCAGATATCTCAATGACATTGTCGTCGTCATATTGTAGTGATACGGTCTGGACCTAATGGTGTCAATATACAACGGATGCCCCCGAGAAGGAGCGACACGACAATTTGACCACCCGTGAGTTGCTACGCCCTCGGATGACATGACGACTCTAGGGTGGGCAAATCGTCATGTCGCTCTATCACGGGGCATCAATTGTTTTATAATACGAAAATGCATAATATGTTTATGTATAATTTGACTTATTTAAGATATCAAAATACTCTGTTCCAATTATCCATACCAGGTTAACAACAGTCTTCGCACATAAAATACTAGGTAAGAGAATAAATGTACAACTTGTTTAAAAATCGGAGAAATGAAACAAAAAACTTAAACCACACGATATATGTTGTAACTATCGTTCTGGAGTTCTACTATATTTTGCTGTGCTTTTTGAGCTTGTAGGAGTATTCAGAGTAACACGTTAGGTACATACTATATCCGTAGATGTGCGTGTATTTTCGATATGTTCAAGCTCTGGCTAGGAAGGGGACAGGGAGGGTACTTGCATTGTAGATTTCAATAATCTGTTTATCATTGAAAATGTTGACAATTGTTCGGGCAAAAATATACTGTGTTAATTGTAAGCTTTATGCATAACGCAACGGAGAATATACCGTTACCATAGGTACATGGGTCAAGTTCCAGAGTCTAAACAACTGTCAGGCCGATTATACACACGACACAGAGATGAAGTGATGATGAAAAAATACTAAATAACATCCAAATAATGCTGGTTTACCTTTAATCAAGTGATAGCCTGGTATAAATATAACGTAAACCACAGCAAACGATTCGTCCTGAACCCGCCATAATTCTTTTACCCGGAATCTCTCTAGAAACATCAAGAGTAGTACGTTACATCTAGAGACTACCCGCATGAAACTTACGCGATGGTGAATTATGTGAATTATGTATCTCTTTATCATAAAGTGATTATGCCTTCTAAACTATACCGTAGAGGGAACACATCATTGTATATAAACGAAATAATGTATGTTGTTTAACGTTAAATGGTGCATAATAATCGGAATAGAAAGCAAGTAAACGCAATATGTCCATATAAAACTAAGATGTTTAGCATATTTCTTTGATTGTCTGTACCATCTTCTATTAATGAACAGAATGTCACATTATTCTTTAATAAAATTAATAGTTTTAACTTACATTTACCTTGTATAATATGTGCAAAGATCGACACTACAAAATATATAACTTTAATTATATAATTACCATGTAATATTTACCTCAATTCTAAATTGAACGACAATTAGAGTAAAAAGCAATTACAGCCCTTTTCTACGCAGGTCACTGACCCAATACCAGGTCTCTAGGTCTTCCAGTACTTAACAAGAAGTCGCTTCAAGATATTATATTTGTATTCCCCTGTCATCGTGTAGGTAAAGGTCATTTGATTCCAACAAAACTGGACAAAACAAAAAAATGCCATCTCCTGTTTAACCCCCATAACTAACAGGGGACTCCGACCTGTCCTTAATAATGTGTCATATCATGATGTCATAAACCCCGGGTATCTGTAAACAAAAAAATAATGTTTATCGGCTATAGCCACCAGAGGACCAAAATTGGCACTCCTCCTTTGAAAAACTATAATGAACATTTTAATGGCGTTGCCCTATTAATTATGACAGCATAAATAAATACTGACTTCATAAATTTAATAATTATCATAAAAGTCCATCAATGAAATTCCATTTTCGATTGATAGTAATTTGTATGAATAAGAGTGTAATCCATACATTTCTACATTTCTATAGTAAAATATGTGTGTTTTTCAATCCCAAACTGTAGGGATTTTCTTCTTCAGTTTACACAAGTATACATAATACTTTATCATAAGGAATAAAAAAACCGATTACATCTTTGTCTTCATTCCCAGAAACGAAATAGCCGGGGTCCTAGGCAGTTCTAAGTGATATTAATGTTCTTAGAAGGTATACAAAAGATGACAAAAATGATTGTACTTGACTACATTCCCAAACCAAGTGTATCATTATCATCTTCCCTCTTCGCAAAATGTGCACCGTTCCGATTTCGCTCATTTTAATTTGCGTTAAATTTAGTATTTGTATATACTATTCTGTGATGAAGTTTGAATTGAAAATTTTACAATATTGTGTCATCTGTAATATATCTTGGAGTTAAGTAAAATTATGACCAGGACTCTTTGGGAATATTGACATGTAACATGTCCTGCTAGAAATCTTGACTCTTTTTTGGTATAACTTTTGTAATATTTATACAAGAATTTGGTTACCTTTACATGACTATTTAAGTATTGAATATGTTTTTATTGTTTCATTTGCGGTGGTGTATTATTGGTATAAAATATGTTTCCAAGATCTAGGAATTGCATTCAAAATTCCATAAAATTCAGGTCTCCAATAAAGTATACAGCCTTTTCACACCATTGTTTATTTAATATTATATTATTATCAATGCCTATTTAATTATTACAACAGATTGGCTGTGATGTAACGTTGTCAGGTGCTGAGAGGGGATCATCACCATCCGGAAGTTGACTTTTTACAGAAACTTATTTGGTAAGTTGTTGGTACCATTTTTATTCTACATATCCAAAAATGAAAGCAATTTGTCAAGCCGTTAACGAAATATTGACATAAGTTTACAACCGGAAATAAGGTCATAGCAGCCATATTAGATTTTTATCTACTTTTTTTGTTCATGTGGCACCCTCAGTCATTGCCCTACAACATACTAAACTACTGTAAACGTTTCTTTTATTTATTAATTGGCATTAGCTACACAAAAGAATAAGAACTAGAAACTTAATAAAACATATAGGTCTTTTTACCAGCGTCCTTAAATGTCCCGGCTGTTAATTGGACGTTAAACTAATAAATCCAAACGTATCACACGTTCATTGTGTTCCACATGTTTGCTAGCTTTAAAGCGTACATTTAATAAGTTTAATTTCTTCGACTTTGTAAAGTACATGTACTTCTGACAACATAGATTGTCACATTGTCTAACAACTTATATAATGATTCTTCTTCGAACATAATACAAATTATGCATGTAATTTAAAGGGACATTAACCCACAATAAGTTGTTTGGTATAGGTCAGATGTTAATTAATGATTTCAATACAAAGATTACGTCAGGAAAACTTGGGGAATAGGAGATTTCAGAAAAGATGGCGTGACGTCACAGAAAGTTTACATCCGGGTCCTCAAAGGTACAAACACAGTATGGTTACTAATAAAAACAATAACAGATACGTACATCCCTGCTACACAATCGATACGTTGACAAAAGTATACACTTTCATACTTGCAAATTCTGATTTTAGAATGTTTTCTGATTGTTTCAGAGGTTGACAGACATTTATATTTTTATATTTACAATTGTTTATTGCTAAATATATCTGTAGATTTAGTGTTGAAGCCAGCTTGCGAAGCGGTGCCGGGCCGTCACAAGTACCCGTTTTTTGTTCACACGTAGAAATCCATGTAGTGAAAAAAGTTATGAATAGATAACTGATTTCAATGTATTTTGTTTCTGTTATACATGAAAAAGCTGTTCACAATACTATTTAATATAAATATAACGAATGTGAACCACCTGGCCAGACCACGGCCGATCACCTCGGGCCACAGCCCATAGTTGGGAAATTAATAATATTAATACGTAATTACCAACACATATCTCAATAAGTACTTGTAAAATATATATATTTCGTTATTTTCCATGTATATCTTGTTTTAAAGGAATGGTATAAGCCACTGTGCATGTACATGTACAGTATGGCTGCCGATATCTCGAAAAAAAAAAAATGGTGAAATCGTTCAATTTCATGCTGTAGAGAGTTTTTTTTTAAATTTTTGGTCACTTTTATTCCATGGGCTGCTATGTGAAGTCCCACATTGAAGTGATGTTACTTTTAAATAATTTGAATACATGTTAGATAGACTACAATATGCCGACCAGGACACATTGCGCACGGCTTGGAGAATCCTAAATTACTCGAAGTTTTTTTTTTAAAATATTAAAAAAAGTAACTATAAACTGACTCATTTGTATGTCATTAACTAAATTCAAAAATTTCCGACGAAAAAGTTATCCAGAATACGTAATTTTGTGACTCTGAAAAATGACGAAATTCGGGATCTCGGCAGTAGGCCTACTGTACGTAATGGCTGCTGTGCGCTTGGGGTAAATTTTAGTTTGGTCATAATCACACATCGTAAGGTGTTTAGCAAGTAAGACTTAGACAACAGTAATCGCTTATTAAAATGTCAGTATGATATTTCGGGAAACTTCGAATTAAATTTATAATTTCAAGCTGATATTTTTAATATTCTGTCAATGTTTATACGTAGGTCTAATGGCGACCTTGTTTTTTTCTCGTGGCGGTCGAAAATGGAGTATAAACAGAGTAAAATATATGAATGCCAGATGTTTATATTTATATAATATTGTTAAATATTATTATTTACACTTTTAAAAATTAAAATAACGCAATAGTTCTCGGATTGCCGTACTATTTATTACAATAAAATGTAAACAAACATCTAAAGCGGCTGTGTTCCCACATGTTTATGTGTACAGATATACGGAGTTGTACCTTTGAGCGCCCGGATGTACCTTTGTGTGACGTCATCGCCATCTTTTCTGAAATCTCCTAATACCAACCGCAAACATTTCTAAAAATAGACCATGATATGGCAGAAGAACAACAAAGAAGACGGCTAATGATATTCGTTTTTCGCTGACATATTAATTTTAAGCCAAATGTTTTAAAATTCGTTTTAAAACAACGAGTTTTTAGTGTTTTAATGATATCAATCGAAATTCAAATGGCATTGGTCACTCTTTGTGAAAGGAGATTCTTGTCGTAATTCCGCATGTACATCGAGTAGGTATAAAGTGGGAAGTTGTATCTTTCATTGCAGTTATTTATAATTACCCCCTTTCCTCATTACGTTACCAAACCTTCTTATTATACATTGTTCTGTCGTTTTCTATCGTTTTACCCACGTTTTCGTCTAGCATTTTTTATTAATTTAAAATTGCTTAATTTGCGCAGAGCATTGTGGGAAGTCACCAAAGTTTAATGCTACTATTTTTATTGCACTTAGCCTACAAATATCGACCGGACCGGTTTAAAATATTAGACTTGTTAAACAGATATATTTACTTTTTAATTATAATTATATTGAACATGTTTGCACAATAACTGGTATATATTGCCTAGTTAGGTATCTGACATGTTATGGATAGTTATGTATTTTACCCAAATTTAAAGGATGTTTTAGGTTCATGTCCCTTTAAGGTAACTGATTTACCGTTCGTTCCATTTGCGGATTCGTACCAGTTGCACTAAAGTGATACGGCACCGCCAAATTGAAACGCGTTTGGACTTTTTCATGATGGCAGCACCCATATGAAAGATACACTTCCAATATAAAAGTATTTGCGATGTTAATAAAGAAATGAATATAAAATGATATCTAAATACTTTCAGGACACATTGAAATAAACGATCCATGTAATTACATTGGATATTAACACGCTCTGCCTTGTTTTCAACAAAAAATTCCGGTTACAAACGAAGAATCTCGGGTCCGCCATATCTTGGATACCAGTGGGACCCTTCTGAAAACGAACACTTGTACCGGTTCGGTTCCTGCTGGAATAGCGGGTTCGTACCAGTTGTATCTGCAAATGGAACGCACGGTTAATCAATTTCTGGGGAATAACAGTATGGCTGTGTTCCCCTGTTAATTGTCTGGGGGAATTCTTAAGAAATTAAAGTGCAGAAAACATAATTTGGCACCTAATTATTTATCAGACATATTACCACACTTACACTTACAAATGTCAGCATATGCCAACTGTAAAAACAAAGAAAGCAAAGCAATGAAGGTCATCAGCAAGTTTTATTTCACTCATGCTATTCAATTCCACCTGTAACGAGCATTTCCAGCATAAATGTAACGTCGATTCTAATTGACTAATATTGCGTCTTAACTACTTCATAGAAAGGTGTCCGAACAAATAATTTAGAATTTTGAAATTATTACATATAATACAACGGATTATAATTGATATATTTGAATTGGTTATTATGCTATGGGCATATAAAACAAAAATCTTATTATATACTCTAAATAATGCGGTGTATGAGAAGAGCACAATGATGTTTTGTGTGATCTTTCAATAACATGAAAAAGTATATATATATAAGTTAACAATTAAACTCTATTATATTCAAAATAATAAAAATAATTTCAATCAGCATTTTGTGAACATACATCAAACATTCAACACCGCTTAGGTCAGACACATAATTGTTTAATTTTCTTAATGTGTATAGCACTGTACAATATCTATATAAATTGCACGTATATACTTCTCCTTATGTTTGAAGTATACACAAATATGCCACTTATCATATTCCCATTCACATAATTAGGTCATTTTAACGTTTAGAGAATACTTAGCTAAGTCCACAAAGTTGTATGCATACAAGTCCTGTGATAGATCGGACTGCCAGAGAAGAGACATTCGTTACTGTATAGAAAGTCTAATTAGGAGAAGGAAAGCAACCAATGAAATGTGAAAAAAAGGTTGACGGATTCCAAACGGTTAATAAAGAGTTGTTATGAAAAAGTTAAATATCTATCTAAAATATAAGTATATTATAACACAAGACAGAAAATCAGTTTGATTCAGGAAGCGTTCATGCTATATTTATACATGTTATCATTGTTCAGTTATGAGTAATATTCTTCATGAATATAATATGCCTGGTTTAAATTTTGAGATTTTTCAGTGTAAAACCATAACTTTAGTATGCAAATATGCTACCTACACCCATCTTTGTAGACCCAACAAACACAAGATTTGAAAATCCCGTCTCCATACCGTACCTCGTCTTGCACTCGAAGAGAGTAACATAGAGTGGTCTCCTTTCCTCAAAAGCCCTTTATGGAGTCATAGGGGCAACATGGCTGAGGAGAAAAGGGGACGAAACAGAAGGATGGGACATTAAGTACATCATGAAATGGGTTTGACATTGAAAACCCTCAATTTCATGTCAGAAATATATTACCATACTTTTAGTATGCGAATTAGTCTTACCGTAGTGGAGAGTCAGAAGCCAGACAGCCCAGTCACCCCCATTCACCCCCCCCCCCTCCCCTAGTTTTATGCCCGACAGGGACACATCAACCGATCATCACATCAACCGATCATTCTCCTTCTAAGACTCCACAGAAACTGTCAAGGAAGGGATCTTATTGGGATTAGGCGAAAAACAAGGAACATGCTTATTTGCCAAAAAGGCAGGATCAGTGAGAAGGATAACGGCAGAGCTATCTCTGGACCAACCATCGAAGGCACGAAGAGTGAACAGACAAAGCATTGATATCACTCCTCCTACGGCCTGAGGCAAGGGCAAGCAGGAAGACAGTCTTAAAAGTTAAAAACGTTATGGAGACAGACCCCAAAGGCTTATAAGGAGCCCACTTCAGTGATTCTAACACAAGTGCTAGGTTCCGCTGTGGAGCTTAGTGCCGTACCCTAGGCCCGTCCAGACTGAAGCCACAAATGAAGGCACCCAAAGAGGTCGAAGACCCTACATCTCGTCTACCATGAAAAGACAGTACACAATAGCCATGCGGTATCCCACAATAGTACCAGAGGCAAGATTCCGTTCCCTAAACAAATATAAATGAAAATCGACAATCAGCTGGATAGAAGCTTTGATCAGATCAATCTTCTTGCCGATACACCAATCACAGAAGACCTTCCAGAGTGACTGGTAGACGGCCGAAGAGGAAGACCTAATTGGTCACAGTACTCACAGGATGAACATCTGAAGAGGTCTGATGTGAAGTCTCCTCAGGAGAACCACATCTGCCAGGGAGTTGAGATAACCCAGAAAACTAAGAAACCAACGCACTTGGACGAGTGACCCACTGATGAAGGTTAGAGCAAGATCTCTGGTCTGCTTGAACTTCTCCAAAGGGGAAGGGCAATACCCTGGATCGTGTTGAACCGCTTTCCTAGGAAAACAGAGTCCTGAGGAAAGAAAACCTCGGATTCTCTCTAGAAGGAATGTTGACTTCGAGCAAAAGTTTCAGGACCAGACGGGCCTTCTGGACAAAAAAAATGCTCACACTAGGTGAGAATGAGGAAATCTATTCCCCTAGAGTGCAGAAACCAAACGGCAACCTTCAGCAGCTCTGTGAAATCTAAAGGAGCTGTCGTGAGCCCGAAAGGGTTGCAAGTAAAACGGAGGAATTTCTGTGCCGACTTATTGGTGGGAATGTGGAAGTAGGCGCCCATCAGATCTACTGAAGGCGCCCACATCCTTTTTCTCACCGAAGCTATAATGGTCTGTGAGTCTCCATCTTGAATTGAGGGGAATCTACTGTACGTGCCAGTTAAAGACACTTAGGTCTGTGATGGGACGCAAAGTTCCGGACTTCTTGCGAACCAGAAACATTCTGAAATAAGAGCCCGGAGTGCATTCCACCATAGGTACCTCCTCGACCGCACCCTTTAAAAGCACGGTCCTTACTTCCTCCTGGATGGCAAGTGCATTCGCTGGATCTCCCGGAGGAGGGAAGGAGATAGGTATTGGTTCCAAGGGCGGATACCGCAAGAGGAGAATGCCCAACCTATCCTTGACCACATACAAGGCCCGTGTGTCCTCTTTAATTTCCTTCCGCTCTGGAAGGAAGGCGGACAGACGACCTCCTACAAGATCGGGACGAGGAAGGTCGAGACCCTCCCAGGCGGGAGAATCGCTCCCTAAACCGACACTTAATCCTGAGGGACAAGGACCAGAATCTCTAACTGGGGGAGCGGAGTCCTCCAGAACAGACTGGTCTGGAATGGCTAAGGAGGGGGAGAAAGGGTCAGGAATTCCACTTCTTGCCCTCAGGGGGTTCTTGCCCTTCTTGCCTTTACCCTTATTACCTTACCCTTGAAGTAAGACTCCGATTTCGGCTGCACAGTATACCGAGGATCTGAAGTTCTAGCCTTCTTCTTTGGCGAAGATAAAGATAAGAGGGAAGTAAACAATCGGGAGTGGTAAGTTTCTTAGACTGTGCGGGTTTTCAACACAGAAAAAAAAACGTCTAGGCAACAAGACATTGGCGAACAATGACACTTCTAAAGACTCTGCTCTGAAATATCGGGCTGCTCTGTTTCAGATATCCGACCCTCAGGCACATCGGATATCCATTACTGACTTACCGTCAGATATATATTTCAGACAAAATCTGGATGGAAAGAGGTAGCAGCCTCTTCATCTTGTGGTGCTCTTTGGAGCCGAACACGACCTGGTCCACTGACTTGCCGGGCCAGACTGCTAACTCTCTAGACTCCAGCTTAGCTGGCTATGAGGACACCAGTCCATCGTGAATGGCATAGGCAGATGCCCGTTGAGCCACCAAAACCCCAAAAGAGTGTTGGACTCCGGCATGGATAATGCGGAAGGTGGTTTGGCAAACCTCCGCCCCGAGAACCTGAGACACGTCGATCCTAAGGGCCCGAATCCCAGACAAAACCTGTTGTGCATCCACCTGCACGAAAACAGAAGTCCTAAAGGTCCGGCGAACCTTTCTAGGACCGGCCGTAACGGCCCCCGAAGCAGCAGTAGGTGGGTGGGGGGAACCGAACAGCTGACATGTCTCCGAGAGGGAGAGACCAAACTCCAAGGGTTCCAAGAAGGAATAGCCATGGGGTTAAAACCGTATCCCTGAAAAACTGAAACGGTCCCATAGGGTGGGAGTGACCCCAGAACTGGCCATACTGGCCTGCCTGAGACTGGGGCTGGCCAACCTGACCAAAGGACGAGGATGGACCACCACTCCCATCCAAGTGGAAACCCGGACTTGTATAGGCTATGCCCATAACTGCCGGGATATTGCTGAAACCCAGAACTATCCGCAGGCTGGTTTGGGCGACCAAAAGGGCCCTGAAGAAGCTACCAGGGAAACTTGAGCCAGCACACTCACCTAACAGAATCGGGACCAGGACACTGGACGGAAGAGAATTGATGCCGCGATTAGAGAGCTGCGCATCACTAATCTCAGTGGAAATGGACAAAGCAGAAAGGAAGTCTGTAGTCCCTGAACCCAAACTCGAACGAATAGGTCCTGCATCAAGACCGGGCCAACAGCAACACCACCTGGAATACCGGAGCCGCTAAAAATATCAGAGGCCGGCGGCTGGTAGTCCCTAACCGAAGGCAAGCATGCAATTTTACGAGCATTCACAGCTTATTCGATCCTCGAACGAGATAAGCCAGGGCCGCAACCATAAGCACGTGAAGCAGTCAAAATACGGCCGACAAAGACACAAAAAACAAAACAATACAAAATAATATCAACGCAGGGCATATGGGTATATACACGAATTAATGTACGAGAAATATGACCAAAAACGTCAAATAAATGGACTAAAACAGCGAAAGAAATTGACACAATTTAATTGTCGTCTGAGCTTGTAGCACCATAAAGGAACGAGGAAGGTAGATCAATCTTTTTACTCTCGCCGAGTACGAGAAGAGGTACGGTAGGGAGACGGGATTCTCAAATCTTATGTTTGTTGGGTCTAGAAATATCGGTGTAGGTAACGTATTTGCAAACTAAAGTTATGGTAACGTATTACTGAAATGAAATTATGATTTCTGTTTTTGATTTTTTGGTTGTTGTGTTGTTTCAATTTCTCATTTTCCTATAGGAGCACACATATATCACATATATATACAAATATTTGTTCGCCCTCAGTAGTGCTCGCATACAGACTTAACACATACATGATAAATTTTGCACATTATTTGAATTCAGTAGCAACACGATCCAAAAAGTCCATAGAAGTTTCCATAAGGGTCAGTTAAGACTAGTATTAAGAAGATAAAACAAAGTATACATATTCAATCTCTAATGAAATTAAATTACTCCCACATCTTTCCCACACATACCACATATACATATATGCATATATATGTACTTTTAGTAAAGGCTAATTAATCATTTTTTATACTTCTAAGACTTTATACAGAAGAAGGTTAATCTATTTAGTGGTGTGATATATATTTACAACCACAAATTTAAAAAGCAATATAACTCCACATATGCTGCATTTATAGGAGTCAAAAATAGCTTTAAGTATATCTGCCACTTACGACAAATACTGTAAAAAATTTAACTGATTACATATTATTATTATATCATAAAAATATATGGATTAAGAAAGGGGTAAGTTATTATCTCAAATTTATCATATGACTTCCGTGTTTTCCCGTTCAATAAAGCCATTTCATCAATTTTATTTAATATAACCTACCTGTATGATAATTGGCTTGGTTCTGATGAATGGTACGTATTTCTACGTGTGGGAAACGACCTTCTGTTACTAGGATATTTTACTACGAAATGCTGAATTGAACAAAGACGCCGCACTACTCTTTAGATTCATAACGGTGCGTAAAATCAGTATCAATTTTCACCTTCTCGAATCGATTTGAACTTGATAATTGGTTCAAATCTCCTAAATCAAACAGTAAAAGTTCAAAGCGGTGAAAAAATGGAGCCCTGCATTCCTGCATGACGACAACCCTGAATGACTGTTGGGGATGTGTTTTCGCGCCAAACGATCTTTGACGTCATGAAAAGGTCACAAGTTAATACGGCGCTGTGATATTGACCAACTTTTGTTTTCTAGTGATACGGTTCAAACCACAACTGATCAACTGATTGATCATCTGGCAGAAAAGTCCAAAAAGGAAAGAAACAAAAACAAATATTAGTCATATGATAAATATATTCTGTCATTCGTTTTCCTTCATATTGAATTGATATGATACTCATATCAAAAATCGAATATGAAGGGAATCATGACAGATCCTCTATATCTTTCATCGTTTGAATCCATTACCTTTCAATTAATTGTCTAATGAGCGGCAGAGAAACATAAGTTTCAAGATTAGGGAATAAGTCATAAAGCTAGTGTAACATCTCTCAAAAACATGTTTGCAATATCCTTTGCAATTTCTTTAAGTTTCGCTTTCCCTAGGTTCCACATCCTTTTACCTCCAAAATTATATTTGCTGAAGATTGCCAATCTCCAACTTCATTATATTTTTTTAATCCCCTGAATTTGTAAATATCTCATAAAACTTTCAATATGAATCATCCTTAATTCACCTTCCTCATCATCCCTGATCAGAGTATTCTTTCATACCTACGGGTGTAATACTGGCTGGTCTAGGGCAATACTCCATGCAATGGCTACCCATGCAATAAAGCCTCATGACGTCACGGCGTCAATAAAATTTCTATTTCCTCGGTAAAATTTTAACATTTTTTTTCACAAATTTGAATGGTTTTACAATATAAAATGCAAACAACGGCATTTGTGTTGAAAATATCACGTAATTTTTCATGTATGGAAAATTGACTTTCAGTCGTGGATTTCTTCAAATAAATTTCGAAATGGCGGGATATCATATTTGTAAAATTGTGATAAAATGTCAAGGTGTGAAAGAAAAAATACTCTTTCATAAGTGGATATGAAGGATAGGGATATTCTACCCTCGGAATCACAAAATGTTGCAAAACCCTCTGGAAGCATCGGGTTTTACTACATTTTGTGACCCTCGGGTAGAATATCCCTATCTTTCATATCCACTTATGAAAGAGTCTTATATTACGTTTTATTTTATAAGGTTGATATCCCCATATGATTCTATAGAACATAGCGTTGGCTGCAAATGTTTTGATCATAGTGATTTTTCTTAATAGCGTAAGGTTGCTTTGTGACCACATTCCAAGAAGTCTGAAGTTTATAGTTGCGGATAATTTTAATAATTTCTGACAGATTTAGTGAGAAATGAACCCCTAACAGTCTAAAATTATCAGAAAACCAATTAAACTGATGCTCAGGACACATAATCTCATCATAATATTTGTTATTGATTATACAATGGAGCTGACATTTATGTATGTTCAAATTTAGCCCTGAGGCGAGATAAAAGTTGTTAAATTCTGTTATTACACTGGTCAATGATCTAGAAAAACCATCTAGGAATAAAAAAGTATCATCTGCATATTGGCCAATGAGGTGTTTTTGCTCATTTATTGTAACACACCTTTGATATAAATATTTTGTTGTAATTGTATACCAATTACAAATGAATATGGTAATAGGGGATCCCCCTGTTGACAGCTGCGTTGTACTTAAAAAAAGGATGAAACAATTCCATAATTACCTACTCTGCTTTTATTTTGCATCATGATCTGAAATATGTATCCATTTCAGTAAAGACTCTCCAAAATTGAAAGATTGTAAGGAATTTTGAATAAAACCCTATTCCGTTGAATCGATGACATTATCAAGGTCTGCTAATAACAAAGGACCAGACATATTCCTTTCTTCTTATTCATGCATAACATCATATACTAATTTGATATTTTCTATAAATCTGCCTTTCATATGATAACACTTTTGTTGTGTATTGGTTAATATTGATGGTAAAACGTTTTTAATGCGATTAGCTATTGCTGTCGAGGCTATTATATAATCTGTGTTTAATAAAATAATGGATCTCATTTTTATTGTATTATTTATTTTGTAAAATCTGACCAAGTTCCAGTATTGCATACAAAATTATAGCTCTTCATACACAAAATTCTAAATTCCTCCAAAAACAATTAAAAAATTCACTACTAAAACCTTCCTATCCTGATTTTTTTTATATCTTTAAAGCTTTTTTACATTCATCAATCTTAATCTGACTTTCACTGCTTCCTTGATCAGATTTATATATTGTTTTCCCTGCTCAAATAGAGGAGATGCATCATTGCCAATGTTTCTGCTGAAGTAAAGTTGTTCAAAAATATTTCTCTTCTATTGTCTCTGTGTCATCTGTTATAATTTCTTCATTTGGTGTTAACAATTCTTTTGCTTGAAGATTGCAAATAATTCTGATCATTCATACTCAATTACATTTGTTGTAATATTTCACAATCACCTATATTAAATTTATTTACTGTATCAACCAACTTGTTTTCTTTCAGAAGATTATTCCTTGTATTGTTTTCTTTTATTCAAGTCAAAAATATATAGTTATGATCCGTTCTATAGCCTGGTGAGATATCTGTAACAATATCATAGATATCATGTGAAATTAAAAAGTAGAGTAGGCGACTTTATTTTTCTGTGGATATCTATATTTCAAAATCAAATTTAGTTACTGTCATGCTGGTCAAAGCGTTGATGAAAAGTGTTATCAAGTTGTTAGAAAAGTTACAAAGTATATAAAATAACTACTTCAGTGAATTGCTACATTGTAGAAACATTGTTCATTCACAGTGTAGTATGCTACGACTGGTTAGCTTACATATCAATCTTTAAACTTCAAAAATAAACTAAGATATCAATTATATTTTGTTTAACACTACTATAATTCCATTATAATTAGATATAAATAAACAAAACAAAAATAAAATAAAATGATTGTATGCAAAAACACAAAAATAAACCAGATTTTCAGTCTGCAAAAGTTATACAAGCAAGCTTCAAATATAATCTAACAATCAAGTAATTCAACCAAATTATCAATTGTTTAGTCTGATGAACAAAGTTATTTTCCAACAGTTCAAACAACCTGATAACATTTTTTTATCAACGCTTTGACCAGCACGACAGTAATTATCAATATCATAACAGGTTACATAGTCAGACAGGATCGCATAACACTAGTAATGTGAATTTAGGCCGCTACATGCATCTGTTTTTCAATTAGACATTGTTATTGGTGGCATTATAGGGACACTATGTGGTAACTGACCTGTATGTTGTATATAATGAATCGCGAGGGCTTAATTCTCAAAAAGATCGTCACAACAGAAGAGTCCTCGCAAAATGAATATAATCTTTAGAGTAAGGTTCGAAATCTTAGATGTTTCAAAAGAAAAAAAATCGCCATTTTACATGAAAACGTTTCACTAGTCGTCTTGTTTTATCAGATTATTTGATTACAATAAATTACTGAAGGTCGTGGTGCTACCACTAGCTGTGCTGTTTTGTTAGAATGACCTTATTTTCTATTTGTGTTTTCATTTGATATACATCTGTCTTTGTTTATTTCATTTGATTTACATCTGTTTTTTTATTTCTGATTTCAGTTTTGAAGAATACTGAACTAATAAGCCTATATATCATACCTGGATACAAAGGACAATTTTGTACTTCATGATGTCACGGTAACACAGGTAGGTTTTTTATCGTTTTATTTTTCATATTCAGGATCTAGTCTTTAAATCCTATTCATTTTATCAAAACTAAGTATTAGTGAAAAATAAATATTTTTCAATAATTATTTAGTTGGAACCACTATGTTTATCTAACCCGATCAAGCTAACGAATGAAAGGACCACCACACAAACAACCGTGTTATGCAAACGGGAGTTGACACGAATTTCCAGTGTTTTTTCCGTATCACATCGCTTGGAAAATCGTGTCAAGTCCCATTGTGTTGCACAACACAACTACTGTTATTTCACCCTCGTGTTCCTCCCAAGGACATCAAAACAAACACGAATGTTTGTACGCCAGTCTTAATGTAAGTTACATCTGCCTTCTACTGCCTTCAAAAGTACCGACTATTCTTCAATATAGACTAACATGTTCTTCAGGCATGAAGAACTTGTCCTACGACTTTGCTTTGCCACGAATCGAAACTTAACCAAAGACTACATAGCCACTACGCAAACAATTGTGTTGTGCAACCAGGACTTGACACGAATTACCAATGTTCTTTAATATAGGCTTACATGTACTTCAGTCTTGAATAACCTGTTCGATGGCTTTGTTTTGGCACGAATCGAAACATGACTCGAACATATGCCTCAATCTATCTGGATAGTATTCTAAACAATGAAACAACCACTACACAAACCAATTATGTTGTTCAACCGGGACTTCCACATTATACGTATGTATCGCATCGCTTGGGAAATCGTATTAACTAAAGTCTGTTTTGTCTCCTAGTTTGATAATAAAATAATAAATTTCATGAAGTACACTGTATACATGTTTATTCTCCCAGGCTCTGGTGGAAAAGGCCTTACCCAAGATAATGCCTAGAACTAAATAAATGATTATATTTTCAGCAAACTGGAAAAAGGGACCATTAATATTTGTGTTATCAATTACCGGATAATAATGCGGGCTCAATGGGGAATTATATGGTCTTGTCAGTTCTATAAACTGTCTGACAACACTGAAATACTCGTGATACTTAAAGAGTCCCATTGATTTGCACGACACAGATACCGCGTGTTTATCAGTAACTTTCCATGTAAAGATCAATAATTGCTCTAAATGTTATGTTGCACAACATAACTACGGCGATTTCATTATGCTTCCTACGGGCATGGACATCAACACGAATTTTTGACGCCGGTTTAGTGAAAGTTTTATTACCCTCGTTCTGTTTTCAACAATACTGATTATTCTTCAATATAGACTTACATGTACTACAGGCATGGATAAATTGTCTGCTACATTTGTTTTGCAATGAATTAAAACAAAACTGAAGATTATGCCTGAAGCTAGACATAAATCTAAACAATGATACAAACTACTACATAAAACAATTGTATTGTGCAACCGAAACTTGATATAAAACTCCAACGTTTTCCGGTATCGCATCGTTTGGAAATTCATGTTTAGTCCCATTGTGTTGCATAACACAGCTACAATGATTGTATCCGCATTTTTAGCGTGCTTCCTACGGAAATGGAAATTCACACGAAGTTTTGGATGCCAGTCTAATGTAAGTTACATTTTCCTTCTGGTGCCTGCAACAAAACCGATTATTCTGCAATATAGCCTTACATGTACTATAGGCATGGATAACTTGATATTAATCAAAACAATGAATTACCCATTACACAAAAAGATAGTGTTTTTACAAGCGGGCCTTAACACGAATACCAAAATTTTCCTAACGTATCGCATCGCCTAAGAAATCGTGTCAAGTCCCATTGTGTTGCACAACACAGCTGCGGCGATTTCACCCAGGTGTCATCCTAAAGAAATCAAAACCAACACGAAAATTTGGACGGCGGTCTAATGTAAGTTACGTCTTCCTCCTGCTGCCTTCAATAGTACAACTATTCTTCTTATTCTTCTTACATGTACTACAGGTATGGCTATTTTGACATCAATCTAAACAATGATATAAACCACTACGGAAACAAATGTGTTGTGCAACCGGGACTTGACACGAATTTCCAACGTTCTTCCCGTATCACATCGTTTGGAAAATCGTGCCAAGTCCCATTGTGTTGCATTACACAGATGCGGCGATTTTACACGCGTTTTTTGTAAGGACATCAAAACCAACATAAATATTTTGACGCCGGTCTAATATAAGTTACTTGTTCCTCATGATGCCTTCAACAATACCTATTATTCTCCAATATAGACTTACTTACATGTACTACAGTTATGGGTAATTTGTCCTACGACTTTGTATTTACACGAATCGAAACATAACCGAAGACCATCCTTCAAACTAGATATTACTCTTAACAATGAAAGAACCACTTCACACAACGATTGAGTTGTACAAGCGGGCCTTAACGCGAATTACAAATCTGTAGCATCACTTGGGGAATCGTTTCAAGTCCCATTGTCCTGCACACCACAGCTATGGTGATTTTACCGGCGTGTTTATCCTAGGGACATCAAAATTAACACGAATGTTTGAACGCCGGTCTACTGTAGGCTACTTCATCCTTTTGCTGCCTTCAATAGTATCGCCTATTCTTTAAGAAAGCCTTACATTTACTACAGGCACGGGTAACTTGTCCTACGACTTTGTTTTATCACGAATCGAAACATAACCGAAGACCATCCCTCGATTAAAATATCAATCTGAACAGTGAAAGGACCACTACGCTAAACAATTGTGTTGTGCAACTCGGACTTGACACAAATTTCTCAATGTTCTTTCCGTATCGCGTCGTTTGGGAAAATGTGTCAAATTCCATTGCGTTGCATCACACAGCTACGGCGATTTTATTCGCGTGTTCATCCTAAGGCCAACAAAACCAACAAGATTTGGACGGCGGTCTAATATAAGTTACTTCTTCCTCCCGTTGCCGTCAATAGTTCTGATTTTTCTTCAGTACAGCATCACAGGCATGCAGAACCTGTTCTACGATTTTGTTTTGTCACGAATCGAAAGATACCCCGATAATTTGCCTCAATTTAGCTAGATATTATTCTAAACAATAAAATAACCACTAAACAAAAGAATTGTGTTGTGCAATCGAGACTTGGCACGAATTTCCAGTTTTCCTCACGTGGTGCATCGCTTGCTAAATCGTGACATATTTATTGCGCAGCACAGTGGCGCCGATTTCATTCGCGTGTTCAACATGCTTCCTACGGACATCAAAACCAAAACTACAGTCTAATGTAAGTTACTTCTTCCTCCTTCTGCCTTCAATAGTACCATGAATCTTCAATACAGACTTACATGTTTTGGAGGCATAAAGAACCTGTCCTACGACTTTCTTTTTTCAACAAATAGAAACAAAACCCGAGACTATACCTAAATCTATATATAAACCTAAACAATGGAAGAACCACCACTCAAGTGATTGTGTTGTGAGTCCGGGATGTGATACAATTTCACAATTTAGACTACGTATTGCGAAATATAGATAAAACTCGAATGGAGATTTTCCATTCCTTTGCTAACTAAGATATGTTTAGACTAAACTTTAGACCGAAACAAAAGTGCAGACTTAAGTCAAAACTTAAGTTTTTCTCCTTATGTAATTTATGACTTAAGGCAGTTTTTCACCTAAGTTTGTTTCGAGAAATGGGGGCTTGAACATATTTTATTGCCATAGGATGTATATTTTGTACTTGTAAGCAATTGATTCAAGAACTTGTAGCGATTTATCGCCAACCAGACTAGTATAAAACAATAGCGATTATACTTCAATATGGATTAAACAAGCTAAAAGAGCCTTATTACGACTCAATTTTAAAACAGTCAAACAAAACCTGAAACCAAGCCTTCATCTAGATACTGTATAATGTTTTAAATTCATGGAATCATTTTTTATGGTTTTTGTAGGGGTATATTTGCGATGGTTATTTCGAATTCAAGGATTTCAATCAAAACGCGAATATAGCAAACTCAAAATGTATCCGTCATGAACAGTTTTGGTATTTGATAGATTCTGGAAATTTTTGACGTTTTTTCAAAATCTTAACACATGCATTGTACAAATGAGATGTCCACAATTTATCGTAACCAAGACTTTACACGAATTTCCAATTTTCTTTCCGTGTTGCATTACTTGGGAAATCGTGTCAAGTTGCGCAACACAGCGGCGGCAATTTCATTCTAGTTTTGTATCATACGGCCTTCGGGAATGGTAACTAACACAACGATTTGGTGGCCTGTTTAATGTGAGTTGAATTTTCCTCCATTTCTCTTTAAACTATTTGATAGATTCTGGAAACATCCATTGTCTGTTGTCAACGTTTATTATCAAAATAGTGAATTACTAACTACACTTAAACTTAATACACATTCATTAACATCTGTTACGACTGACAAAAAAGTTTTATCATTTCAATTTGGTATTATATATACGAGTATAATCATTTTTGTTTGTCAATGGATGTATTTGTCATTATCTTAAATCCATATACACACTATATGAAAATAAACAACCTATTTTATGAGTTTTGAACAATTGATCCAGGAATCCGAAAATATGTCGCAATCAGCCACCGCCTAAAACAATTTTCTCACTATCCTTCTCATGTCGCATTGCTTGGGAAGTCGTATCAAGTCCCATTGTGTTGCGCAATGCAGCGAATGCAATTTTATTCGCATGGTCTTTTTTATCATTTCTTCAATCGGACATGGAAGATTGGTCGCTAATGGCTAGGATACAAACGACTAGACAGTGCGTGCCTGTTCGGAAACGTCTAAAATCGATGTGATAACTTAGTCTTACTTTAAGAATCCATGTCAAATGACCTCTCTCACGAACAGTAGAAATTTTGCTCACGAACCAATTTTATTAAAACTAAATGTTATATGTAGCGGCATTAATGCAAACCCTTGAAATACTACTGCTATGCTCAAATTAAAGTTGACCGGTAGAAGTGTATAACCGGGTTAAATTGTTTATCAAAAACGGTATTGATATCATGTTTAGGTTGTCAAACAGTATGATATTCTCAAGATTATAAATAACTACATCGTATGGTCAGAAATAATTAGGCAAAATATAACAAATACAATTTTTGCTACAATTTTCAGACAGAAAATGTTGAAATTCTCCATGCTTTTTGGCCATTTCAATTATTAACAAAGGTGATTCAACCACTTCAAGTTTGAGTGCATCAAAATGTTTTCTTTAAAAAATAGATCATTTAATCAGTAAATATTTCGAAAATTCCAGTAAAATCGTGGACCGATAAATTTATCGTTCAAAAGTCCTAGTGAAGCAAGGTTTATTTTTAGCAATATTACACCATAGCCCTTTTCAATCATCAAAAAAAAAAATTAAAAACAAAAACAAATGACTTCCGTATCCTATCTATTACTCATATGATAGTTAAATGTAAAATCCTACCTTGTTTTGCTTCAGATATATTGTAAAATAATCAAAATATCGAATCACAATTACGAAGTATTTCAGAATTTTAGGACATAATCGTTCACTTTTCAAGCTAGATGAGGATTGCAACTGCATTTTTAGAAATATTCATTTTGTTGCAGCCAAAATCCATATTAAGTAAGATAATGACAAAATTAAAAAAAAAGGATGGAGAAGATTAATATATAAGGATAAAGTTTTTACCAATCTCCACATATCCAGTGTATGCTAGCACATACATGTATAATGTCGTTGTTTTTCAACATACTGTGCTTTCAAAGTGTCGGCAATGACATATAATAAAATCACAGAATTCAACTGTGGTAAATAAACATATAATTATCATATTTGATGTATGACTTTTTTGTTCAAAATTATGATAATTTTACTACATGTATTATAATATTTACTGTCGTGTCGGTCTAACCGTTGACGATGACAGTGATGTACTCGCCGCGCAACTTGCGCAATACTATTGCATACTGGGTTACAATATAATGCTAAACGTGAGTTGATTGGTTGGTGGGCGTGGCTTATATCGTGAGATCATATGTGTGACCAACGTGTGATAAATCTATCATGAACTCATCGGGTATTACCGTACTCCTAAGAACTAGATCTATCCTGAACTCATCGGGTATTACCGTATTCATAAGAACTGCAGGATGTGTCCATACTTTATATTACTCGCAGTTTTTACGACAGACGTTTCTTCAAAGAAAGCTCTGGCATTAAATGCGATAACGCCGTTTTTATGGGCTGCTGTCCGTGTTTCAGCCGGGATAGAATGGATAACTTTTCGCGTCATCGCTAGCATTATTCACGGTAGGGAATATAATGTGCGTCACAAACGTTAGGCTACTTCGAGAACAACGTAATGGCTGCCGTGAGGCCCGCCTCGCGGTAAGTTTACCCCTGTTTGTTTCTTTATCAATCTACTTCTTAAATATCAATGCCGTCTAAATTACTTTTTATTCACTCCAGATTTATCGGCTGTTAATGTTACAGAATGTGCCGTTTTTTCAAACATTCAAGGACAAACATCGTACGCTCGTAGATCTAACGCTGTTATCGTTAGGACTTGCATGGACATGCAGCAAATTGCCTCTATAATTTCTAAAATGGCCGATGGAACCAACATTCCTCTCCAATAAACGGTCATTATTTTATGACAGTTTATTCTATAAACTTAAGACTTCGTTGGTAATTTTGCTTGGGTTCCGAAGAACAGGTGACTGGGTCAAATGTCCCCCGTGCAGGCACATTCTTCGTAATCTTGTGACAACCTCCTCTCGTAACATCAGTTTTTGTTTTACAAATCTCATGAAAAAAGATCATCCTTTAGTTTATAATGAAGGTCAAGTATTTCACGACGAAGTTTACCGTCCGTCAGTACCCCGTTAGCATAAGATCTTCCACACACGTTTTTCTTATCAGGCGCAGCTATATGACACTGTCGGATAAACTCCGCCCACTCGTTCTATCGCCTGACGTCGGGTAGGCTATCTAAACTCCGCCCATCCAAACAATTGACAGAACCACTCGACCAGTTGATAATACTGTCGCTCAACATACCTAGGTATTACATCATTTATTTTGTCAACGGTTAGACCGACACGACAGTAATATGATAATTTCTTTGCAGTTTGAGATTTAGATTGTTCAGAACATCTTGTATTCATTCAACTGAATATTGATTTTGCGTAATTGAATTTTCTTCAGAATTCTTCATAAATTCCATAAAGGTTAACTTCGAAATATGTCAGAGGGAGCAACATGCATTCATTTATACATGACACAGAGCTAGGGTGACATACAGTATATGTGTTACACTGCATCTAAATGAGTTCCAGTTTGATCAGACATTCTCACTTTCTGTTTTAATGTTTCTTGATTATCTCCGATTAATACCATATTACCCCAAATTGACTTTTATATAAATGATTAAATGTATGTCCATAAGGATTACTTTAAGAATTACTATTAAAATTAATATAATTTTTAGGCGTAAATCATTTTATATAGTATGGAATAAAAAGGTCGCATTGCCACATACTTTACCACTAGAATATGCATCATGTACCGCGACCCAAACTTTTTACAGGGTCCTTCCTTTTGTGTCTTATATTAAGTAAACCTATTTCATTTTCTACTTATCAAATATTGCTGACATGGAATTCAAATATGATTATTGAGAATATAGAAAAGTTTTGCCGTTTATTCATTTTAAGAAATGTTTGACTTTAGTAGGTCTAAAATAATACATAAATGAGTTGTCCGGCAAAATTAAACTTAAATTATCAAACAATATTATGTAAAAGTGGTGAATTTTGCAATTGTGTGCATGAATCAACATGAATATTTATCTATCAGGAGTGTGAAGTGTTACATCAAATATAAGTATAGGCATGCGAATAATTGAACTAGGTTTGTAACAAATGATCCTTGTAACCTGGTAATTCTTCGCTCTCAAACCATACAATTACAAAATCCCATTTTAATCACTCTTTTCATTGTAAATGCGCTCTATAATTTCAAAGCAAATTATTAGGACAAGACATGCTAGTGTAGGTACTTCAAATACAAAACAGTTAATAATGATCTTAAAATACTCAAATGTTTTTTTTTTTTATTTCTGATTGTCTAAAACATATTTTTCAACAAAACCGCATTAAATAGATAAATTTGAAATTATATCAAGCTTCACAAATCATTACATATTAATGTTGACATCGTTAGATTCGCGATCAATTATCTAAAATAAGCATAGTATATCATTATGTAACGTTACTAAAAATACACCTGATCATGTTATAACCTTTAAACGACAAATAACGGTCCACGATCTTTTCTAAAATATCCGAAATATTTACTCCAGGAAATGAGCCAACTTTTCAGAAAATATATTTGGTGCACTCAAACTGGAAGTTGGTGAATCACCTTTGTTAATAATTTATATGGTGGACAATAGTATCAACATTTTCTATCTTAAAATGTAACAAAAAATGTGTTTGTTATATTTTGTCTGTATATTTGTCAACATAATTTGTAATTATATATACTCTTGGGAATATAATAGAGTTTAACATCATAAAACATGATTTTGATACCGTTTTGGATAAAAAGGAACCCTGTCATTTAACTTTAATTTGGCCATAGAACAGGCCCCTGGAACATTTTGAATTTTTAAACGCATTTCAAGGGTTTGCATTAATGTTGCTACACATAACATTAAGTTTTAATAAAATTGGTTCGTGGGCGAATTTCAATTGTTCGTGAAAGAGGTCCTTTCAGTGCTGAAACATTTAGCGCATATAGAACGACAGATCGGATGTATTTAAGCGCTGAACTTTAATGAACACGATGACATAAATACGGACGGCGCAGAATACCGCTACACGTACAGTACACATACAGTATTCAAACACGTTCCTGCAAGTAAGTCTTGCTGCCATTTACATAGAATAGGCTGAAAACCTAGCATACTTTGACCAATACCACGACTTCCAGCTATCCTCTTTCATTTAGTTTTCTGTCTTTGAATTCCAAATTAGTGCGCTGAAAATGCACCCACAATCTGACTTTCACACTTGTATGTATACATATATTAAAATAATGGGAAATATTACGTGTGTTAACCTCAATTGCTAATTATTAGTTGTGTCACATTCGTATTATATCCCCACATGATGCCTTGAAAGACTATTTACTCAAAGATCAAACATTTCGATATTATATACTAACCATATAGCGAGACACGTGTTTTGGCTGTGTCTCTGGCCAGAATCGAAATATGACTTATTGATTCGCCGCTCTGCTGAGCTTCATCAAGATCACAAACATGTGAAACATTACTCTGATAACTGTCGTCTTATTCTTATAAGACGTGTCAAAGTTCAGTGTGGAAATATTTAGTATACATAGCTAGAATGATAGATCGGATACATTTTAATGTATTTTATTTAGCGCAATGTGACGCTTGCAATTGAATATCGCTACACATACAGCACACGTACAGTATACAAATATACGGATAGTAATCATTTTGTCTTTGTATTTCACAGTGATAGAAGTAACCAAGGAAAACGTCGTCTGGTAAAGTGATGTCAGCGTTGTTACGGAAGAAGTGACTTGCACAGAAACGCGGAAGAGGTCATCGATAAAACGTTAGACATGGCGTCAAATTCAAGTTCGGATGATGAAGGTCAATATCTATTTATTTTTGTTAAAAAATATTCTCAGTTCAAAATATATGGTTGTACCATAAATGAAGTCTTCAAAATCAAAAGGAGTTCTCAACATGCGTCAGACACTCTAACCTATGTCTGTAAAACATTTTAAGGTCACCATTTTCATAGTTTGTAATTAAAGTGCATGTTTCTTTTGATTTTGTTCAACTGGTGTTTAGTGTTCTACTGTTGGTAGCGTTTCGGGAGTAGAAATGGTTGTAAACAATTGATTGAATTTAGGTAAAATTATTAATTATAAAACTACTATTCTTCCAATAGGAGTAAAAATTCTCCTTAACCTATGACCTAGGATATGTTTTTATGTTAGATTGTACTTTCGTGTAGTTTGAACTGGTCATCTTATCTATGTTAACATAGTAACCAATACTAAACAAATTTGATTTAAACTTTGTTTGATTAGTGTTAAAAAATATCGGAGGCGCTATCGAAATTCATGTGAACAAACGTGTTGTCTAATGATTGCGAAACATTAGATTTTTCATTTCCTTTTAGCACATATTTTTTGCATTGTTAGTGCATACATGACGTCAATCACATTTAATGATTTCTATTTAAATTTCCATCTATGATGGTACACTTCTTTCCAATCCGAATAATGTTTTATTAGTTATGTGATTATTAACTATGGGTATAAAAAATCAGAAACCTTATCAAAAAGATTTACCACAGTTAAAGTTTCATTGAATGATTTTTGTGATTCATCTAAAATTATTGATGTGTCATCTGCAAAAAATTAAGGTCGTAGATAAACTTTACGACCTTCATATTTGTTTATGAGAATACTTAGAAAGTATCAAAATAAGGTATGTGGAGACTGGATCCCCTTGGTCCTTGCAACCTCTCTATATGTTAAAAATTCTAAGAGATAGATATTATTATATAATATTTTGTCCATCTTTTGGTGTTTACTCTTAATTCAGAAAAATCTCATAAGACCGAATCAACAGCCTTTTAAAAACCAATAAGAGTTTAAAGTCCAGGTATATCATTTAATTCCGAATATTTCATAATGTCGTGTATAAGACTCTTATATTACCCATTTGCTTTGCAAGATGAAGCTAATTTATACACAGATTTACAGCGCCGTTACAATAAGCATTCATGTGGCGGCCAGTCTAGTGCGTGTTTCCGTTGATTGGTAGCTAGTCAGTTTGCCAACGACAGTCAATAAGCTGTGTAAGCGCGGCTCCCATTTGCTGTCGCTTCAATGTAGGTACGGAGCTAAATAGTCGGAAGGAAACGTCTGTCGGCAAATACCAAGATCAGAACGTATACATAAGATGATCGACATCGTAAGCTTCATAATGTAAAACAGATTACACAAATACATTTTAATTACCTCATGTATAGACTCAGCGCCACTGAAGTAGGTATGGAGATAGCTACTGATGTAGCGGAAAAGTCAGTCGGAAGTTATACGGAAAAGTTATCGTGTCTTGTGAAAATATATTAAAGTTATCGTGTCTTGTGAAAATATATTCAATTCGCTTAATAACAGAAACAAAACGATAACGTATTTTTTAATACAGCGATTGATTGTATACATTGTAAACATAATAAAATAGTACACAACGTAATCAAACACATCGTACAACGGGTTTGAACATCAAAGATCCGCTAGTTCCACTTACTTTTCGATTGTCAGTCGGGGGCCAATCAGTCGGGCTGTCGATGCTTCAGCCAATCAGCGTCTTCGTTTCATGCCAATTAAAAACTAATATACTACATCAGTTACCTGCAGCCTACTACTTATACATCAGCTACCAGCCAACGTACCTATCGAGTGATGAATAAATATAAATAGGAACACACTTGTTGTAACGACGCTGTAACAAAACGATGTCTAGCCTTTTCATATTCTAATATGAAGGTGAAAGTATGGAAAGACTTTTCCTTGTATAGATATGAAGGATATGGATATTCAACCCGAGGGTCACAAAATGTTGCAAATTTCGAGACTTACAGAGGTTTTTTTCTCTCATACCGCGACGTTTTATTAGAATTTTACTACTATGATTATCCGCCATTTTTAAATAAATTCGAAACTAAAACTGCATGCCAATTTTTATTTGTTTATCAGTTAAATACAGTGAATAACATTTTTTCCAATGTTGGTCGTAATTGTAGTAATAGGTGACAAATATTGTCGCAAAGATTAGGAAGATTTCTTTGTACATCTTTGGATATAATTTCAATGATTGTATTTTGTTTAGTTTCAACTTTCATCTGAACCGTATTATTACTGATACAAATGAAGAGTTCGATGAACGTTTAGACTTCATTGCCTCTTTTAAAAATAGAGTTATGAAAAAATATTGACAAAATCCACGGTGTTGTTGAAAATTTCAATTGGCATCGCTGACATGTATGCTCGTAAATATGTGAACAAATGGACATTACGTGCGATATACCCGTGTCCGACTTAGATTTGAAAAACGGGTGAACATCGAAACAGACATGAGGCCACACACCAAATAAATCAGTTGTTCTCTTTGAGAAATGAGGAAAAATAATTGGGATCGAGCGAGCAAATTTTTTCTAGTTTTAATAAAATATCCATTTTGATATTTTCAGAGGCGAAGGGATCGAATTGTCATGGAAGCGCTAATTTTTTGGCATTTTTTTCTTTTTTTCTTTTTTTTTTACATTTCAGAATATTAACATTGAATTAATTATAATTATATTAATTTTCAGCCATTCACTGATGAATAATTAAAAAGCAATATTTTTGAAAAAAAAATGAAAAAAACAAAGTTTATTCATTCAACTGAGCCCCTGTTCCTATCAAATTTAAATCAAAATGGAAAACAGACTACCTCTAGGTCAAACCTTTGATTCGCAAATCGGAACTAACTGGTCTTAAATTATGACGATATGACTAGGATTGGTAGATTTAACCGTTTGGAAACGTCTGGAAAAACATCTGAATTTGCAGAGTTTTTGAAGGTTTTTTTTTTTTGCTCAATTTAGACATTTTAGTAGCGGGGTTCCCGACGAACAACTAATTTTTTGGTGTGGCATAATGATATTTTTATTCCAACCAACCGTGTCATCTTAAAATATTATAAGACTCTTTCATATGTGGATATGAAGGATAGGGATATTCTACCCGAGGGTCACAAAATGTAGTAAAACCCGAGGCTTGCCGAGGGTTTTGCAACATTTTGTGATCCCGAGGGTAGAATATCCCTATCCTTCATATCCACTTATGAAAGAGTATTTTTCTTTCATACCACGACGTTTTACTGCAATTTTACAACTATAATATCCCGCCATTTTGAAATAAATTAGAAGAAATCCACGACTGGAAGTCAATTTCCATACATGAAAAATTACGTGATATTTTCAACACAAATTCCGTTGAAAATCTATATTGCAGTCAATTTGATTCCTATTGAAACTTACGAGGACATAAAGTATAAATAATGATGTTAATTATTTGCTTATCTCGACATGAGTGTAACTGACAGTGACTAGGGGGATTAGTTGATTCGTATTGATGGACGTAAAGAAATAAATATACATATCTCATGTTATGACATACTAGGGGTTGACGTTTTACGAAATAAATATAGTACCGTTGTTTAGATTAGAACGTTGTTTAAACATTTATAAATCATATAAATAATATATGTTCCCAAAAGATGTACATATTGATGTCGTATATACATTATTTTCATTAAAAAAATAATTAAAGAAGAAAGAACATATAACGGCAATACTTTTGACGATCGGTTTGGTTATATTTGAATGCGATTTCATTTATAACTATAATTTATTTTGCTTTATTTTCCATATCCACCTGATGCGGCCATCTCTGTCAACAGAAAGTAAGTAAATATCAACATGTATCAATGTTATACCATATTAATGTAGTTCTATATCTTTCTCCACATTGATTATGCTAATGCCATTGCTGTTGTATTAGTTGTTATATATATATATCAATACCTTAAATATTTCTACCGAGACAACATGATATGTTGATTTTGCTGCATAACCATGATGCAAAATATTAGATAAAGCTATTGTTCTATATGAGTATAGAAGATATAAAAAAATATTGGCTAAATCCACAGTGGTTATTGACGATTTATATTGGCATCGTTGGCATACATAATCGTAAAGATATGTGATAAAAATTGTACAATATGTGCGCTGTACCGATGTCCGTGTGCTGGATTTGTCTATGACACATAAGCAGTCATCGTAGCACATTTAATGGAGAACATTACTTTTAAGATGACGTATTTCACATGAAAATATTTATATTTCATTGTACGAATGAATCAATTAGTTATTTATAGGTACTTTGTTTTACTGAACTGGTATCGGTTTGAGCATGGTCTGCAGAAAGTATATATTACCAATACATTATAATGGCAAATGTATAATTCTTGGCAGTGTACATGCAACTTAAAGTAGACATCTCTAGGTAGACCAAAGTGATATCAACTACTCCAACTGTCATCAGAATCGGATTATTACTGATAAAAGCAAAGCGTAGCGTTTGACGAATTTTTAAACTAAATTGCCTCTTTGCAAAATCTCTGAACATCGAAATAGACACAAAGATATTTTTTTTTATTTTAATCTACAGTGTCATATTAAAATGTAAAACTACAATGTAGTTAAATTAAACATTTGTTTCATACCTGAGCCTTGGAATTAAGTACAAATGATGATGTCAATTACTTGTTTATATCATGTAACAGACGTGACTAGGGGACAGTTGATCGGTATTGATTTGTAAGAAATAAATAAACATGTATATCAAAGGTTGACGTTTTATTAGTACCGTTATTTAAGTTGACCACGTTGTTTAAATATCTATAAATCATATACTTAATGTATGTTCCCAAAAAATGTAGATATAGATGTTGTATATAGATTGTTTTCATTCAAAAATCATCATACAGGAAAAAACAAAAGATGTTTTTGCTTTCAGTCCAATATAGGAAATAACAGTTTTGCAATGCTTGTTTTAAATTAGAAATGGATGGGAAATAGTGTCGCAATAATTCTGATGACAGATTAGGTTATATTTGAATATGACTTTAACTATGACGATGATGTATTTTGCTTTATTTTCCATATCCACCTGATGCGGCAATCTCTGTGAACAGGGCGTAAGTAAATATTAATATGTATCAATATAATACGATATTAGTATAAGTTTACATCTTCCTCCTCATTGATTATGTTAATATTAGTGCTGCCGTATTCATTTATGTATATCAATACCTGAAATATATCTAGAGAGACAACATAATGAAGTTGATTTTTCGGCATGATGCAAACTGTTCAATAAAGCCATTATTTTAAATCCAGAATAGAAAATATAACAATATTGGCAAAATCCATGGTGTTGTTGACGATTTATATTGGCATCATTGACATACATAATCCTAAAGATATGTGATCAAAATCGCACAATGTGTGCGCTATACTCATGTCCGAGAGCTGGATTTGTATATGACACATAAACCCTCAACTAGTCATTTCGTAACACTTTTAATAGAGAAAATTACTTTTAAGATGGCGTATTTCACATGAAAATATTTATATTTCATTGTACGAGTGAATCAATTAGTTCTATAGGTACTTAGTTTTAATCAACTATATCCGCTTTCTGTGTGGTCTACAAGACATCTATATCACCAATTCATTATCAAGGCGAACGCATTATTCTTGGTAATGTACAAACAAATCACATTAGAAATCTTTATGAATAATGATATCAAAATCTTTGTATATGTCGTGTAACAGACGCGACTAGGGGATAACTGATCTGTATTGGTCTGAAAGAAATGAATACACATGTATATCAAAGGTTGACGTTTTATTGCTACCGTTATTGAAGATGACCACATTGTTTAAATATCTATAAATAATACACTTTATGCATCTACACACTTACAAGTAACAACTTAACAACCATATTGAATGAATAAGGCCACCCTCACAGAGGGTGACAGGGTATTTATTAAATCAACAGCAAATGATAATCAATAAAATACATGACAAAATTTATGTGAAATACACATAGAACAATATTTGCTTCAAGAATTAAATAAACCAAAAAGCCAATGTGGGGTTTACTAAGTAAAAACCGCCAATTTATGTGAAATACACATAAAACAATATTTGCTTCAAGAATTAAATAAACCAAAAGGCCTAGCCCGTATATGAGATATACAAAATAAAAAACCTTTATAGGGTGGGAAAGGGCGGGAATTCAAAAATAAAGTCTAAAAGCCAAATTCAAAACAGGTTAAAACTGTTGAGGAGGAAAATTTCAATATGGCTGCCTGTTGCTTAGGGTTCTGATGAAATATTTGGGGTCTGGGAACCCTTTCGGACACATTGACCAATCAAATGCCCTTCCTCTATCCCAAAGGGGCATAACTCGTACCGACAAAATGTAAAATCCATACGAGGGGGCATAACTCGAATGAGTCTATATGCTGAAGAAAAGGACATTATTAACACAAACAAATTCTACAAAAATCTAATAAAATCAAACTTGTATTGGTGTTTTCGATGGATAAATTAAGCTAAATACTTAGCTGCCTTTTATGCATCTACACACTTACAAGTAACAACTCAACAACCATATTGAATGAATAAGGCCACCCTCACAGAGGGTGACAGGGTATTTATTAAATCAACGGCAAATGATAATCAATAAAATACATGACAAAATTTATGTGAAATACATATAGAACAATATTTGCTTCAAGAATTAAATAAACCGAAAAGCCAATGTGGGGTTTACAAAGTAAAAACCGCCAAAAAGACATTGAAAATGTCTTCCAAAATAAAGTCTAAAAGCCAAATTCAAAACAGGTTAAAACTGTTGAGGAGGAAAATGTCAATATGGCTGCCTGACGCTTAGGGTTCTGATGAAATATTTGGGGTCTGGGAACCCTTTCGGACACATTGACCAATCAAATGCCCTTCCTCTATCCCAAAGGGGCATAACTCGTACCGACAAAATGTAAAATCCATACGAGGGGGCATAACTCGAATTAGTCTATATGCTGAAGAAAAGGACATTATTAACACAAACAAATTCTACAAAAATCTAATAAAATAAAACTTGTATTGGTGTTTCCGATGCATAAATTAAGCTAAATACTTAGCTGCCTTTTATGTTCCCAAACGATGTAGATATAGATGCTGTATATAGATTGTTTTCATTCAAAAGTCATCAAACAGGAAAGAAAAAATAATGTTTTGTTATCATTTTGATATAGTAAATAATAGCTTTGCTATGCTGGTTTTAAATGTAGTAATGGATAGGAAATACCGTGCCAATATCTTTGACGATCGGTTTGTTAAATTTGCATATGATTTCAATCATGACGATGGTGAATTTCTTTTTTTTCCATATACACCTGATGCGGTCATCTCTGTCAACAGTCAGTAAGTAAATACCAACATGTATCAATGTTATACAATTTTGATGTGATTATATTTCTTCCTCTACATTGATCCAGTTAATATCAATGCTGCTATATTTATTCATAATAACCAATACCTGAAATACACAAATGTATCTACAGGGACAACATAATGAAGTTGATTTTAATTCAGAAAAAGTTCTCACATGTACTACTTCAGACACTCTAACCTATGTCTGTAAAACACTTTAAGGTCACCATTTTCATAGTTTGTAACTAGATTGCATGTTTCTTTTGATTTTATCAAGTGGTGTTCAGTGTTCAACTGTTGAAGGAGTTTCAGGAGTAGGAATGGTTGTAGACAAATTATTAAATTTAGGTAAAATAATTAATTTCAAAACAACTATTCTTCCAATAGGAGTAAGAATTCTCCTTACCAATGACCTACGATATTTGTACTTTTGTGTAATATAAACTAATCATCTTACATGTATCTATATTAACTAAATAATCAATACCAAACAAATTGCATTTTGTTTCACCCTATAGAAATTTCCATCTATAGTGGTATACTTTAACACTGCTTTTTCATCCCATTCAAAATTACTATAGCTTTGTCAATTTTGACTATGGGTATAAAAAATCAAAAATCTTATAAAGAATACATGTATTTAACATAATTAAAGTTTCATTGAATAACTTCAGTGATCCATTTAAAATGATTGATATGCAATCTGCAAATTATGAAAGTGTATGATCTTATTGATAAAATTTAACGACCTTGATATTTGTTTTATGAAAAAAAACCTAGGAAGTAATAAAATAGGATATGGAGAGACAGGATGATAATAGCATGGATACATTTTGCTATATCCTGCCTTCGTCTGCCACTTGCCGAAGGGTTAATTGCGCTCCATTGTGCTGTATAGTTTAATATCTGTCTGCTTTGTCCCGCATTACTGTTCGTATCCTATTATGTAATCGTGTTCGTTTTGTATGTCTTGATAAAGGGGCAGATCGCCTCGAAAATTTGACAATTTTTTTGTCCACACGGTTGGAATTACTTCCTTGTCCCGTAAGAAATAAATATACATATATATCAAAGGTTGACGTTTTACGAGTACCGTTGTTTAGGATGAGCACGTTGTTTGAATATTTATCAATCATATAAATTATTTATGTTCCCAAAAGATTTAGATATAGATGTCGTATATACATTATTTTAATTCAAAACTAATTAAAGAAGAAAGAAAAAATATAGGCAATAATTTTGACGATCGGTTTGGTTATATTTGAATGCGATTTCAATTTATAACGATAATTTATTTTGCTTTATTTTCCATATCCACCTGATGCGGCCATCTCTGTCAACAGCTGGTAAGTAAATATCAACATGTATCATTGTTATACCATATTAATGTAGTTCTATATCTTTCTCCACATTGATTATGCTAATGCCATTGCTGTTGTATTAGTTGTTATATATATATATCAATACCTTAAATATATCTACCGAGACTACATCACATGTTGATTTTGCCCCATAACCATGATCCAAAATATTAGATAAATCTGTTGTTCTATATCGAGTATAGAATATATAAAAAAAATATTGGCTAAATCCACAGTGTTATTAACGATTTCTATCGATATCGTTGGCATATATAATCGTAAAGATATGTGATAAAAAATGTACAATATGTGCGCTGTACCCATGTCCGAGTGTTGGATTTGTATATGACATATAAGCAGTCATTTAGGCATTTCGTAGCACATTTAATGGAGAACATTACTTTTAAGATGACGTATTTAACATGAAAATATTTATATTTCATTGTACGAATGAATCAATTAGTTTTATAGGTACTTTGTTTTACTCAAATGATATCGGTTTGAGGGCGGTCTACAGGAAAAATATATTATTAATCCATTATAATGGCAACTGTATTACTCTTGGCAGTGTACAAACAACTTAAATTAGACATATGTAGGTAGACCCAAGTGATATCGACTACTCCAACTGTCATCAGAATCGGATTATTACTGATAAAAGCAAAGCGTAGCGTTTGATGAACTTTTAAACTAAATTGCCTCTTTGCAAAATCTCTGAACATCGAAATAGACACAATGATATTTTCATTTTAATCTATAGTGTCATATTAAAATGTAAAACTACAATGTAGTTAATTGAAGCATTTGTTTCATATCTGAGCCTTGGAATTAAGTACAAATGATGATGTCAATTATTTGTTTATATCATAAAACAGGCGTGACAATGGGACAATTGATCGGTATTGATCTGTAAGAAATAAATAAACATGTATATCAAAGGTTGACGTTTTATTAGTACCGTTATTTAAGTTGACCACGTTGTTTAAATATCAATAAATCATATACTTAATGTATGTTACCAAAAAATGTAGATAAAGATGTTGTATATAGATTGTTTTCATTCAAAAATCATCAAACAGGAAAGAACAAAAGATGGTTTTGCTTTCAGTTCAAAATAGTAAATACCAGTTTTGCGATGCTTGTTTTAAATGTAGAAATGGATGGGAAATACTGTCCCAATAATTTTGATGACAGATTAGGTTATATATGAATATGATTTCAACTATGATGATGATGTCTTTTGCTTTATTTTCCATATCCACCTGATGCGGCCATCTCTGTGAACAGGGAGTAAGTAAATATTAATATGTATCAATATTATACCCTATTAGCATAAGTTTACATCTCCCTCGTCAATGATTATGTTAATATTAGTGCTGCCGTATTCATTTATGTATATAAATACCTGAAATATATCTAGAGAGACAACATAATGAAGTTGATTTTACGGCATGATGCAAACTGTTCGATAAAGCCATTATTTTAAATCCAGAATAGAAAATATAACAATATTGGCAAAATCCATGGTGTTGTTGACGATTTATATTGACATCAATGCCATACATAATCCTAAAGATATGTGCTCAAAATCGCACAATGGGTGCGCTATACTCATGTCCGAGAGCTGGATTTGTATATGACACATAAACCGTCAACTAGTCATTTCTTAACACTTTTAATAGAGAAAAGTACTTTAAAGATGACGTATTTCACATGAAAATATTTATATTTCATTGTACGAGTGAATCAATTAGTTCTATAGGTACTTAGTTTTAATCAACTATATCCGCTTTCTGTGTGGTCTACAAGACATCTATATCACCAATTCATTATCATGGCGAACGCATTATTCTTGGTAATGTACAAACAAATCACATTAGAAATCTTTATGTAGGCCACAGTGATACAAAGTACTCAAATTGTTATCAGAACCGGATTAATTCTGATAAAAGCAAACCTTAGTTTTTTTATGAACGTTTATATCTATTGCTTCTTTGAATAAGGTGGAAACATCGAAACAGATATAATGCAAAATTAAAAACTACAATGTAGTCGATTTTAACATTTGTTTCATATCTGAACCTTTGGAATAAAGTATGAATAATGATATCACAATCTTTGTATATATCGTGTAACAGACGCGACTGGGGGATAGCTGATCTGTATTGATCTGTAAGAAATAAATACACATGTATATCAAAGGTTGACGTTTTATTGCTACCGTTATTTAAGATGACCACATTGTTTAAATATCTATAAATCATATACTTAATGTATGTTACCAAAAAATGTAGATAAAGATGTTGTATATAGATTGTTTTCATTCAAAAATCATCAAACAGGAAAGAACAAAAGATGGTTTTGCATTCAGTTCAATATAGTAAATACCAGTTTTGCAATGCTTGTTTTAAATGTAGAAATGGATGGGAAATACTGTCCCAGTAATTTTGATGACAGATTAGGTTATATTTGAATATGATTTCAACTATGATGATGATGTCTTTTGCTTTATTTTCCATATCCACCTGATGCGGTCATCTCTGGGAACAGTTTGTAAGTAAATATTAATATGAATCAATATTATACAATATTAGTATAAGTTTAAATCTCCCTCGTCAATGATTATGTTAATATTAATGCTGCCGTATTCATTTATGTATATCAATACCTGAAATATATCTAGAGAGACAACATAATGAAGTTGATTTTTCGGCATGATGCAAACTGTTCGATAAAGCAATTATTCTAAATCCCGTATAGAAAATATAACAATATTGGCAAAATCCATGGTGTTGTTGACGATTTATATTGGCATCATTGACATACATAATCCTAAAGATATGTGATCAAAATCGCACAATGTGTGCGCTATTCTCATGTCCGAGAGCTGGATTTGTATATGACACATAAACCGTCATCTAGTCATTTCGTAACACTTTTAATAGAGAACATTACTTTTAAGATGGCGTTTTTCACATGAAAATATTTTATTTCAGTGTACGAGTAAATCAATTAGTTATATAGGTACTTAGTTTTAATCAACTATTTCTGCTTTCTGCGTGGTCTACAAGACATCTATATCACCAATTCATTATCATGGCGAACGCATTATTCTTGGTAGTGTAAATAATAGTTTTGCTATGCTGGTTGTAAATGTAGCAATGGATAGGAAATACCGTGGCAATAATTTTGACGATCGGTTTGGTTATATTTGAATATGATTTCAATCATGACGATTGTGTATTTTACTTTATTTTCCATATCAACCTGATGCGGCCATCTCTATCAACAGTAGGTAAGTAAAAATCAACATGTATCAATGTTATACAATATTGTTATGATTATGTATCTTCCTCTACATAGATCATGCTTATATCAATGCTGCTATATTTATTCATAATACCAATACCTGAAATACACAAATCTATCTACAGGGACAACATATTGAAGTTGATTTTAATTCAGAAAAAAAAGTTCTCACCTGTACTACTTCAGACACTCTAACCTATGTCTGTAAAACACTTTAAGGTCACCATTTTCATAGATTGTAATTAAAGTGAATGTTTATTTTTATTTTATCAACTGGTGTTCAGTGTTAAACTGTTGAAGGAGTTTCGGGAGAAGGAATTCTTGTAAACAAATTATTAAAGGTGGTGTTCAAGCTAATGTAAAAAATCCCATAGAAACTGCCCACAGCCCAATTTTCTTGAAACTTTGCATATTGAAAGTACTACTAATTGTCCCTCTAAAATTTACACTTCTTTTTCCTTTTGTGATTTTAAAAGGCCCAAAGGGCCTGAATTCTTTGTAGTCATTTTCAATAAAACCTGCACAAACATGCCAAAAGAGGTTAGCCTTTGTTAAATATTCTACATTTTTTATTCATAAATCATTTGAGTAGATCGTATACTTTATATTTAGGTCACTTCTTTTAGATTTTAACGGAAAATTTTGTTTGAAATAATAGTTCTTACGAAAAAGTAACACTTTTTGGAAAAATCAAAAACGAAACATTGCTCTTTGTCATCTCAATTTACCCTGTTACTGGTTTTGTCCACAATTTTACCCCCATTTAAAAATACTCCCTTGACATTTTTCTGTCAATGTGTAAATTAGGTTCAAAATTAAAATCCGAGAAAAGTGTTTTTGAGTGACTTCAAAATAGAGAATTCATGTAGCAACCGGACCACTTCTTTGTTAGTATACCTAGTTATACATTTCCAGTTTATGATTCCAGAGTCCAATGTAAGTGAAAATCAGTGTACAGTAATATTTTTTGATGCTAAATATAATGGTAACACCTTTTAAAATATTGGTTGCCATGGTAACAAAACGGAGGCCTCTGATTGGCTGAAGTTTAAATGATGTCAGAATGAAGTGAAAATTGGTATATACAAATGTAGAGGTTATGGGGTATGCCGATTGAGATAGTAACAGTTTTAAATACACTGTTGCCCTTGTTTCGAAATAAAAGCCGTCTGATTGCTCAAAATTAAGATTGTAGCCTTTGTGTTGCTGGTATTATTTTTAAATTATACATACTTTATTTGAAAATCAAATGTAACTCTGTTTCCCTCTTTAATCATTTTTAATTCAATTTAAAATAGTTTTTATCTACATAAGAGAGATGGATAATCTTAATTTGTATCTTTTGCGTTTAAGTTGCTGACGAAAATATATTTCTTTCCAATAATTATTTGATTTTTGATATGAAAAGAGAAACTATTTGTTTTACTCAAGAGCATATCTAGTTGTTAGGCTTTTTTGTACTGTTAGGGAAGATGCATGAATAGAAATGCAATAATGTTAGAGTACATATGTTAGTTAACAAAAAATTCTATCACTAACTGTTGTTTTATTATGGTGTCTATGATCAATTTAAAATTTATGGTCAACTAGGGTAAATATTGATTTTTTTAGAAAATTCCCCATGCTACATTTCAGCCTATAAAATGCTATTTTCCCGGATTTCATTTTTTTGGAAAATATCTTTTATACGATTATACCTATAGCGTGTTTTTAAAATGGTTTAAAAGTGTGGACAAAATCGATAACATGCCAAATATTTCGAGCAAACCCAATATCCTCAATTTTTATCCTGACAAAATTTTTTGGTTTTTTTGCTTCAAAATCAATTTGTAGTAAAAATAATTCGTAAATATCATCATAAATGGATATGAAATAAAGAATGAAGTATCTTTTATTAACAAAAATAATTAAAAAACGAAAATTATGTCCAAAAGATGGACACAAGGGGTCCCCTTGGGTATATGGCAATATACCCAAAGTAATTTTAGAAAACATCATTTCAGGCCCTTTATGCCTTTTTAAAACACACAAAATAAATAAACAGCACATAAAAAGTATTTATGTACCTAGACCTTTAACACTGCAAATTTTGAAAAAATTTGGCACGTTGGCGGATTTTGCAACCCCACCTTTAGGTAAAATAATTAGTTTCAAAACAACTATTCTTTCAATAGGAGTAAGCATTCTCCTTAACTAACGACCTACGATATTTGTACTTTTGTGTAATATAAACTGGTCACCTTATCTATGTTAACTAAGTTATCAATATCAAACAAATTGCATTTTGTTTCACCCTATAGAAATTTCCATCGATGGTGGTATACTTTAGCACTGCTTTTTTATCCCATTCCAAATAACTTTAGTTTTGTCAATTTTGACTATGGGTATAAAAAAACTTTCTGGTCTTAAATTATGACGATATGACTAAGATTTGCAGATTTAACCGTATGGAAACGTCTGGGAAAAAATCTGAATTTGCAGATTTTTTTAAGTTGCGCTGAATTTTGTTTTTTACTTTTTTCTCAACTTAGACATTTTAGGAGCGGGATACCCGACGAACAACTATTTTATTTGATGTGTCGTAATGATAGGTTTATTTCAACCCACTGTGTTATCTTAAAATGCAAAACTATATTGCAGTCAATTGATTCATATTTAACTTTGGACATAAAGTATAAATAATGATATCAAAACTACAATGTAGTTAGTTTAAGCATATGTTTCATATCTGAGCCTTGGGATTTAGTACAAATGATGATGTCAATTATTTGTTTATATCATGTAACAGACGTGACTAGAGGATAGCTGATCTGTATTGATCTGTAAGAAATAAATATACATGTATATCAAAGGTTGACGTTTTATTAGTACCGTTATTTAAGTTGACCACATTGTTTAAATATCTATAAATCATATACTTAATGTATGTTCCCAAACGATGTTGATAAAGATGTTGTATATAGATGGTTTTCATTCAAAATTCATCAAACAGGAAAGAACAAAAGATGGTTTTGCTTTCAGTTCAATATAGTAAATACCAGTTTTGCAATGCTTGTTTTATATGTAGAAATAGATGGGAAATACTGTCCCAATAATTTTGTAAATCCAACCTAGTTTCAACTGTCATCTGAACCGTATTATTACTCATACAAATGAAGAGTTCGATGAACGTTTAGACTTTATTGCCTCTTTTAAAAATAGAGATATGGAAATTTATTGACAAAATCCACGGTGTTGTTGACGATTTAAATTGGCATCGCTGACATGCATACTCGTAAATATTTGATCAAAAATGGACAATACGTGCGCTATACCCGTATCCGACTTAGATTTGAAAACGGGTGCATACGAAACAGACATACGGCTACACCATATTAATCAGTTGTTCTTTGAGAAATGAGGAAAAAAAATCGGGAGCGAGCGAGCGAAATTTTTCTATTTTTAATGAAATATCCATTTTGTGATTTTCAGAGGCAAAGGGATCCAATTGTCATGTGAGCGCTGATTATTTGGCATTTTTTTCTCTTTTTTATTTTCAAAATATTTACATTGAATTAATTACATAATTATATTAAATTTCAGCCTTTCACTGACAAAAATAATTAAAAAATAATACCATTTGAAAAAAAAAAGAAAAAAAATAAGTTAATTGATTCAACTGAGCCCTTGTTCATATCAAATTTCAATCAAAATGAAAAAAAACCCAGACTACCTTTAGGTCAAAACTTTGATTCGAAAATTGGAACTTACTGGTCTTAAATTATGACGATATGACTAGGATTGGCAGATTTAACCGTTTCGAAACATCTGAAAAAAAATCTGAATTTGCTGATTTTTTAAGGTGCGCTGCATTTTTTTAAATCTTTTCTCAACTGAGACATTTTAGGAGCGGGATTCCCGACGAACAAGTAATTTATTTGGTGTTGTTTAATGATATTTTTATTCTAACTTACTGTGTCATCTAAATATGTAAAACTATATTGCAGTCAAATTAATTCAAATTGAACCTTGGACAATAAGTATAAATAATGATATAAATTACTTGTTTATCTCATGTAACTGACGTGACTAGGGGATAGCTGATTCGTTTTGTTTCGTCACACGTGACACGCTTCCCAGTCATCACTCATATTTTAGCGTTCTGCAGAATAGCATGGATACATTTTGCTATATCCGGCTTTCGGCTGTCATTTGCCGAAAGTTTAATTTCGCTCCATTGTGTTGTATGGTTAAATATTTGTCTACTTTGTCCCGCATTACTGTTCGTATCCTATTATGTAATCGTGTTCGTTTTGTATGCTTGATAAAGGAGCAGATCGTCTAGAAAATTTGACAATTTTTTGTCCACACGGTTGGAATTACTTCCTTGTCTCGTAAGAAATACATATACATATATATCAAAGGTTGACGTTTTACGAGTACCGTTGTTTAGGATGAGCACGTTTTTTTTATATTTTATATATTTTTCTCCATAACCATGTTGCAAAATGTTAGATAAAGGTATTGTTCTAAATCCTGCATGGAAGACATAAAAATATTAAAGATAGGTGATCGAAAATACACAATATGTGCGCCGCTATAACCATGTCCGAGTGCTGGATTTATATATGGCACATAAACCATCATGTGGTCATTTTGAAGCACTTTTAATGGAGAACATTACGTTTAAGATGATGTATTTTTCTTGAAAAGATATATAGCCTTTGTACGGGTGAATCAGTTAATTTTTGTAGGTACTTTGTTTTACTCAACTAGTTCCGGTTTGAGAGCGGTTTGCATGAAATATATGTCACCAAATCATTATAATGGCGAATGCAATATTATTTACAGTGTACACACAAAACACAGTAGAAATATTTAGGTAGGCCACAGTGATACCAACTACTCAAACTGTTATCAGAACCGGATTATCACTGATAAAAGCAAACCGTAGCGTTTGATGAACTTTTATGCTAAATTGCCCTGAAAAGTGTGTGATATCGAAACACACACAATTATTTTTTTATTTCATATTTTTATTTCAACCTCCAGGTTCACCTTAAAATGTAAAACTTTAATGTAGTCAATTTTAACATTTGTTTTATATCTGAGCCTCGGAGTAAGCTATAAATAATCATATCCATTATTTGATTAATCTAATGTATCAGATGTGACAAGGGGATGGCTGATCAGTATTGATTTGTAAAAACATAAATGTATTTAGCACATCTATACACATGTGTATCAAAGGGTGACGTTTTATTAGTACCGTTATTTAAGATGACTACGTTGTTTAAATATATATAAATCATATACTTAATGTATGTTCCCAAAAGATATAGAAAGAGATGTTATATAAAATAGTTTTCATTTAAAAATCATCAAACAGGAAACAACCAAAGATGTTTTTGTTATTAGTTCATTGTAAATAATAGTTTCAAGTGCAATGCTGATTGTAAATGTAGTAATGGATGGGAAATTCCGTTGCAATAATTTTAACGATCGGTTTAGTAATATTTGAATATGATTTCAATGATGACGATGGTATATTTTGCTTTATTTTCCATATCCATCTGATGCGGCCATCTCAGACTGTAAGTAAATATTAATATCTTTCACTGTTATACCATATTAATGTAATTTTATATCTTCCTCCACAATCATAATGTTAATATCAATGCCGCTGTATTCAATTATCTATATCTAAAAAACTGAACAGAGATCACATAATGAAGTTGATTTTGCTGCATAACCATGATGCAAAATGTTAGATAAAGCTATTGTTCTAAATTCCGTATCAAAGATATAAAAATATTGGCAAATTCCACGTTGTTGTTGACGATTTCTATTGGCACGGCTGACATCGAGTTAGAGTTGTATATGACACATACACCTTCGTCTAGGCATTTCGTAGCACTTTCAATAGAGAACATTACTTTTAAGATGACCTTTTTCACATAAAAAGATTTATATTTCATTGTACGAGTGAATCAAATAGTTATATTGGTGCTTTATTTTAATTAACTGATGCCGATTTAAGAGTGGTCTGCAGGAAGTATATATCAGCTATTCATTAAAATGGCGAATGCATTATTCTTGGCAGTGTACACGTAAATCACAGTAGACATCTGTAGGTAGGCCACAGTGATACCAACTACTCCTACCGTCATCAGAACCAGATTATTTTTATATTAAAGTAAACCGTAGCTTCCATGAACGTTTACAATAAATTGCCTCTTTGAAATATGAGTGAACTTCGAAACAGACACAATGATATTTGCATTTCAATCTACAATGTCATCTTAAAATGCAAAACTACCATATAGTCAATTTAAACATTTGTTTCATATCTGAGTTTGGACATAAAATATAAATAATTATATAAATAATTTGTGTATCGCATGTAACAATGTGACAAGCGGAAAGCTGATATGTATTGATCTGTAAGAAATAAATAAACATGCAAATCAAAGGTTTACGTTTTATTAGTACCGTTATGATAATTTAAAATGACCATGTTGTTGAAATATATATAAATCATATACTTAATGTATGGTCCCAAAAGATATAGAAAGAGATGTTGTATATAAATTGTTTTCATTTAAAAATCATCAAACAGGAAACAACCAAAGATGTTTTTGTTATCAGTTCATTGTAAATAATAGTTTTGCAATGCTAGTTGTTAATGTAGTAATGGATAGAAAATTCCGTTGCAATAATTTTGACGATCGGTTTGGTACTATTTGAATATGATTTTATTGATACGATGGTATATTTTGTTTTTTTTTCCATATCCATCTGATGCGGCCATCTCAGACGGTAAGTAAATATTAGTATCTTTCACTGTTATAACATATTAATGTAATTTTATATCTTCCTCCACAATCATTATGTTAATTTCAATGCCGCTGTATTCATTTATTTATATTTAAAAACCTGAAATATATCTACAGAGATCACATAATGAAGTTGATTTTGCTACATAACCATGATGCAAAATGTTAGATAAAACTATTGTTCTAAATCCCGTATAAAAGATATAGAAATATTGGCAAATCCCACGTTGCTGTTGACGATTTCTATTGGCACCGCTCACATGGAGTTGGAGTTGTATATGACACATAAACCTTCGTGTAGGCATTTCGTAGCACTTTCAATAGAGAAAATTACTTTTAAGATGACCTATTTCACATGAAAAGATTTATATTTCATGGTACGAGTGAATCAAATAGTTCTATTGGTGCTTTATCTTAATCAACTGATACCGATTTGAGAGTGGTCTGCAGGAAATATACATCAGCAATTCATTAAAATCGAGAATGCAATATTCTTTGCAGTGTACACATAAATCACACTAGACATATCTAGGTAGGCCACAGTGATACCAACTACTCCAACCGTCATCAGAACCATGTTATTTTTATATAAAAGTAAACCGTAGTGTTTCATTAACGTTTATAATAAATTGCGTCTTCGAAATATGTGTGAACTTTGAAACAGACACAATGATATTTGCATTTCAATCTACAATGTCATCTTAAAATGCAAAACTACCGTATAGTCAATTTAAACATTTGTTTCGTATCTCAATTTGGATATACATATAAATAATGATATAAATAATTTGTTTATCGCATGTAACAAACGTAACAAGCGGAAAGCATATATGTATTGATCTGAAAGAAATGAAAATATACACGTGTAAATCAAAGGTTTACGTTTTATTAGTACCGCTAAGGTAATTTAAGATGACCATGTTGTTTAATATATATATAAATCATATGCTTTAAAGTATATTCCCAAAAGATATAGAAAAAGATGTTGTATATAAATTGTTTTCATTTAAAAATCATCAAGCAGGAAACAACCAAATATGTTTTTGCTATAAGTTATTGTAAATAATAGTTTTGCAAAACTAGTTGTAAATGTAGTAATTGATAGGGAATTCCGTTGCAATGATTTTGACGATCGGTTTGGTAATATTTGAATATGATTTCAATGATGACAATGGTATATTTTTTTTTTTTCCATATCCATCTGATGCGGCCATCTCAGACGGTAAGTAAATATTAGTATCTTTCACTGTTATACCATATTAATTTAATTTTATATCTTCCTCCACAATCATTATGTTAATTTCAATGCCGCTGTATTCATTTATTTATATTTAAAAACCTGAAATATATCTACAGAGATCACATAATGAAGTTGATTTTGCTACATAACCATGATGCAAAATGTTAGATAAAACTATTGTTCTAAATCCCGTATAAAAGATATAGAAATATTGGCAAATTCCACGTTGCTGTTGACGATTTCTATTGGCACCGCTCACATGGAGCTGAAGTTGTATATGACACATAAACCTTCGTCTAGGCATTTCGTAGCACTTTCAATAGAGAAAATTACTTTTAAAATGACCTATTTCACATGAAAAGATTTATATTTCATTGTACGAGTGAATCAAACAGTTCTATTGGTGCTTTATCTTAATCAACTGATGCCGATTTGAGAGTGGTCTGCAGGAAATATACATCAGCAATTCATTAAAATGGCGAATGCATTGTTCTTGGCTGTGTACACATAAATCAGAGTAGACATCTGTAGGTAGGCCACAGTGATACCAACTATTCCAACCGTCATCAGAACCATGTTATTTTTATATAAAAGTAAACCGTAGTGTTTCATTAACATTTATAATAAATTGCGTATTTGAAATATGTGTGAACTTTGAAACAGACACAATAATATTTGCATTTCAATCTACAATGTCATCTTAAAATGCAAAACTACCATACAGTCAATTTAAACATTTGTTTCATGTCAGAGTTTGGACATCAAAACATATAAATAATGATTTAAATAATTTGTTTATCGCATGTAACAAACGTTACAAGCGGAAAGCTGATATGTAGTGTCTGTAAGAAATTAAATATACATGTAAATCAAAGGTTTACGTTTTATTAGTACCGTTATGATAACTTAAGATGACCATGTTGTTTAAAATATATATAAATCATATACTTAATCTATGTTCCCAAAAGATATAGAAAGAGATGTTGCATATAAATTGTTTTCATTTAAAAATCATCAAACAGGAAACAACAAAGGTGTTTTTTGTTATCAGTCCATTGTAAAAATAAGTTTACAATGCTGGTTGTAAATGTAGTAATGAATAGGAAATTCCGTTGCAATAATTTTGACAATGGTTTTTTGAAATATTTGAATATGATTTCAATGATGACGATGGTATATTTTGCTTTATTTTCCATATCCATCTGATGCGGCCATCTCAGAAAGTAAGTAAATATTAATATCTTTCACTGTTATACCATATTAATGTAATTTTATATCTTCCTCCACAATCATTATGTTAATATCAATGCCGCTGTATTCATTTATTTATATTTAAAAACCTGAAATATATCTACAGAGATCACATAATGAAGTTGATTTTGCTGCATAACCATGATGCAAAATGTTAGACAAAGCTATTGTTCTAAATTCCGTATAAAAGATATAAAAATATTTGCAAATTCCACGTTGCTGTTGACGATTTCTATTGGCACGGCTGACAGGGAGTTGGAGTTGTATATGACACATAAACCTTCGTCTAGGCATTTCGTAGCACTTTCAATAGAGAACATTACTTTTAAGATGACCTATTTCACATAAAAAGATTTATATTTCATTGTACGATTGAATCAAATAGTTATATTGGTGCTTTATTTTAATCAACTGATGCCGATTTGAGAGTGGTCTGCAGGAAATATATATCAGCAATTCATTAAAATGGCGAATGCATTATTCTTGGCAGTGTACACATAAATCAGAGTAGGCATCTGTAGGTAGGCCACAGTGATACCAACTACTCCAACCGTCATCAGAACCAGATTATTTTTACATAAAAGTAAACCGTAGTGTTTCATTAACGTTTATAATAAATTGCGTCTTCGAAATATGTGTGAACTTCGAAACTGACAATGATATTTGCATTTCACTCTTCAATGTCATCTTATAATGCAAAACTAACATATAGTCAATTTAAACATTTTTTTCGTATCTCAGTTTGGATATACATATAAATAATGATATAAATAATTTGTTTATCGCATGTAACAAACGTTACAAGCGAAAAGCATATATGTATTGATCTGAAAGAAATAAATATACGTGTAAATCAAAGGTTTACGTTTTATTAGTACCGCTAAGGTAATTTAAGATGTCCATGTTGTTTAGATATATATAAATCATATGCTTTAAGTATATTCCCAAAAGATATAGAAAAAGATGTTGTATATAAATTGTTTTCATTTAAAAATCATCAAGCAGGAAACAACCAAATATGTTTTTGCTATAAGTTATTGTAAATAATAGTTTTGCAAAACTAGTTGTAAATGTAGTAATTGATAGGGAATTCCGTTGCAATGATTTTGACGATCGGTTTGGTAATATTTGAATATGATTTCAATGATGACAATGGTATATTTTGCTTTTTTTCCATATCCATCTGATGCGGCCATCTCAGACGGTAAGTAAATATTAGTATCTTTCACTGTTATACCATATTAATTTAATTTTATATCTTCCTCCACAATCATTATGTTAATTTCAATGCCGCTGTATTCATTTATTTATATTTAAAAACCTGAAATATATCTACAGAGATCACATAATGAAGTTGATTTTGCTACATAACCATGATGCAAAATATTAGATAAAACTATTGTCCTAAATCCCGTATAAAAGATATAGAAATATTGGCAAATTCCACGTTGCTGTTGACGATTTCCATTGGCACCGCTCACGTGGAGTTGGAGTTGTATATGACACATAAACCTTCGTCTAGGCATTTCGTAGCACTTTCAATAGAGAACATTACTTTTAAGATGACCTATTTCACATGAAAAGATTTATATTTCATTGTACGAGTGAATCAAATAGTTATATTGGTGCTTTATCTTAATCAACTGATGCCGATTTGAGAGTGGTCTGCAGGAGATATATATCAGCAATTCATTAAAATCGCGAATGCAATATTCTTTGCAGTGTACACATAAATCAGAGTAGACATCTGTAGGTAGGCCACAGTGATACCAACTACTCCAACCGTCATCAGAACCAGATTTGTTTTATATAAAAGTAAACCGTAGTGTTTCATGAACATTTATAATAAATTGCCTCTTTGAAATATGTGTGAACTTCGAAACCGACACAATGATATTTGCATTTCAATCTACAATGTCATCTTAAAATGCAAAACTACCATATAGTCAATTTAAACATTTGTTTCATATCTGAGTTTGGACATAAAATATAAATAATGATATAAATAATTTGTTTATCGCATGTAACAAACGTGACAAGCGGAAAGCTGATATGTATTGATCTGTAAGAAATAAATATACATGTAAATCAAAGGTTTACGTTTTATTAGTACCGTTATGATAATTGAAGATGACCAAGTTGTTGAAATATATATAAATCATATACTTAATGTATGTTCCCAAAAGATATAGAAAGAGTTGTTGTATATAAATTATTTTCATTTAAAAATCATCAAACAGGAAACAACCAAAGATGTTTTTGTTATCAGTTCATTGTAAATAATAGTTTTGCAATGCTAGTTGTAAATGTAGTAATGAATAGGAAATTCCGTTGCAATAATTTTGACGATCGGTTTGGTAATATTTGAATATGATTTCAATGATGAAGATGGTATATTTTTTTTTTTTTTTCCATATCCATCTGATGCGGCCATCTCAGTCGGTAAGTAAATATTAGTATCTTTCACTGTTATAACATATTAATGTAATTTTACATCTTCCTCCACAATCATTATGTTAATATCAATGTCACTGTATTCATTTATTTATATTTCAAAACCTGAAATATATCTACAGAGATCACATAATGAAGTTAATTTTGCTGCATAACCATGATGCAAAATGTTAGATAAAGCTATTGTTCTAAATCCCATATAAAAACTATACAAATATTGGGAAATTCCACGTTGCTGTTGACGATTTCTATTGCCACCGCTGACATGGAGTTAGAATTGTATATGACACATAAACCTTCGTCTAGGCATTCCGTAGCACTTTCAATAGAGAACATTACTTTTAAGATGATTTATTTCACATGAAAAGATTTATATTTCATTGTACGAGTGAATCAAGTAGTTATATCAGTACTTTATTTTAATCAACTAATGCCGATTTGAGAGTGGTCAGCAGGGAATATATATCAGCAATTCATTAAAATGGCGAATGCATTATTCTTGGCAGTGTACACATAAATCAGAGTAGACATCTCTAGGTAGGCCACAGTGATACCAACTACTCCAATTGTCATTAGAACCAGATTATTACTGTTAAAAGCAAAGCGTAGCGTTTGAGGAACGTTAGTTTGGTTACATAAGCATGAAGTAAACTGTTAGATAAAACTATTGTTCTACCATACTTATGGAAAATGAAATTTTTAAAATATTGACAAAATCCACGGTGTCGTTTGATTTCAGTTGACATCATTGAAATGCGTATTTGTGAAGATATATGATCAAGAAAGCACAACATGTGATATATACCCATGTCCGAGGTGGATTGCCGTATGATACATAAACCGCAACCTAGTAGCACTTTTAATAGAGATAATAACGTTTATGAAATTGTATTTCACCTGAAAACATATGCCCTTTATTGTAAGAGTGACTCAACTAGGTTTAGTTTGATTCGAGTGTTGTCTACAGGAAATAGATACCACCAATATATTAATGTTATGAGAGCTATTCTTAGCAGTGTATACATAAATCACAGTAGACATATGTTGACAGGTCACAGTACCCAGTACTTCAACATTCATCAGAAATTATATCTGAAACAAACGTAGCATTCCATGAATTTTTAGACTAAAATGCTCCATTGAGATTGTGTGAACATGGAAACAGTCACATTGGTATTTTTTTATTTTAAACTACGATGTCATTTAAAATGCAAAATTACCACGATGTCACTTTTACCATTGGTTTCAAATCTGCGACTTTAGTATACATAATCATATCAACTATTAACATACGTGACTAGGGGATGGCTGATCAGTATTGATCAGTAAGAAATAAATATTGTTAACCAATTACAAAGAGATACATGTATATGAAACAGTGACTGTCTCTGTCAACAGACCGTAAGTAAATGTAGATATATGTCTCATCATTAAAAACTACTAATTTTATAATGTTCTTCTCCTTGATTATACCAGTATAGGTATTTGTTCCTTTCCATTCGAATCCTTTCATACGT